>NC_136510.1:25477592-25745092 GCF_053919585.1 Euprymna scolopes
ACTTGCCATGAAAATAACGATAAAGCAGAGACAAATTCGCAACATTTCTTCTGTGAGATAGAGGTTGCAGAGAAGAGAAAAGGAAATCTCCTACGAGGCTACGAAGTAAAACTGCACCCCGAACTGGTTTGGATTTCGCGTGCAGTGCCTTTTATACTATTTTGGCCGGCTCCAGCGAAGGCTGTTAGGAGAAGATTTTAAAAAGTGTTTTTTTCGAGTGTTGATTAGATAGAAAATGGATACCCTGTCACGTGGTATAGTCCTGAACTACGTCCGCACACAGAGGCACAGGTTTACTTTTTACTTCTACAGAATTTGCGTGGGTGGATACGACAAATGTACGCGTAACTGAAATGTTCTTTATCCATCTGTTTTAATGTCTTTGGCGTATTGCTACATCAAGTTATAGATGTTCAGGAGTAATAACTCATGAATTTTACGAGGTTATAAGGAGTGCTCCATAAAAGAAGAGCAAGATATATTTTTATTAATATAAACAAATGTACAAGTTTCGCAACTCTGTAAATCTGTTTATATATATATATATATATATATATATATATATATATATATATATATATATATATATATATATATATATATTTATAAAAAAATGAACCATATCGTAAATTCAATCAACTAAAAAATGGAAACCGGGGTGAGGAAAAGAAAAAAAAAATTATATATATAATGGGGCAAGTTATATGTACAATTAAATAAAATAAATAAGTCGATTAAAAAAAGATCGTTAAAATATACCCAAAGCGCTTTTCGTTCAGACAAAAAAAGAAAGAAAAAAGCGCTTTGGGTATATTTTAACGATCTTTTTTTAATCGACTTATTTATTTTATTTAATTGTACATATAACTTGCCCCATTATATATATCATTTTTTTTTTCTTTTCCTCACCCCGGTTTCCATTTTTTAGTTGATTGAATTTACGATATGGTTCACTTTTTTATAATTATTCTAAAATTTTGCCAATCGAATAAAGTTATATCCCATATATATATATATATATATATATATATATATATATATATATATATATATATATATATATATATATATATAATAGAACAACAGGAGTATGAAATGAAGTCACAAAACTATATATTGGTGGATATAGATTGGTTCATTTATTGAATAATTAAATACAAGCAAAATTTGGGGGATAGAAGGGACTTTTTATGCCAAGGCATTTCGAAGCCTAATGCTTCTCATCAGAAGAGTAGAGAAGATGCTAGGTAGCATGGGGACAATGCGGCGTCTAGCGTAGGGTTCATTAGGAGTGAAAAACACTAAGTGAAATTATAGAATGTTGGGGAATGTAATTGTATAAGCTCCAATGATAATTGTTGAGCTTGGCATTATCCAGATAAGTCTCCTCTTGTGGAATTGAACTCTCTTTTTACCTCTTACGCATTAAGCTATATATATACTACAAATATATATATATATATATATATATATATATATATATATATATATATATGTGTGTGTGTTACTCACATAAAATTAATATACGAAAGTATAGATTTATGCGTAAACTTTAAGTATTTACTTCAAAAGTGCTCAATACGTAGGTAGAGCTAGTTAGTAATTTATAAAATATATATGGCGATTAAGCTACACTGAATATTCGGCGTTTCATCCACTCTAGGACTCCTCCGCATAAGCCTGAAGAGTCCTAGAGTGGATGAAACGCCGAATATTCAGTGTAGCTTAATCGCCATATATATTTTATGAATTACTATATATATATATATATATATATATATATATATATATATATATATATATATATATATATATATATTCCAGTTAGGGAGATATCCAAAACCGAAGAGTAATTGAATTTCAACAAAGGTCGTTGATAGTGCTCAATCAAAGAGAGCAAATTATATTTTTTTATTATTCTTTATGTAAATGCATTCATATCTTGCTACGATGTGCAGACCGTTTCGATCATAATACATCTCATCAGATCTTTAACTTTGCTCCACGCCAGCTAAGTTTATCTCCTCTAAAATTGAAAATGGCGATGAACCATTTTTAAGTTTGGAATTTTTTTGCCTGATGAGATCTGTTATGATCGAAATGGTCTGCACATGCAGAGGCACAGATTTGAACAATTTGAAACAGAGTTAAAAACATATTTAATCTGAAAAGGAAACACTTAATAAGTGGATAGTCCTTAATCCACAGAGTTTCGAAGAAATACTTTCCTTCTCATCAGAGGGTAGGAATTAGCAAAATGCAAGATCGGATTTTGCATACAAAAGCATTTGATGAAACTGCAAGTAAGTCAAAGATCTTACTTGATAACACAAAGTGAAGCAGAGGGAATAGGGTGAAGAAAAAGGTGATTTCACGTGAATGGATAGTCTGGTGAAAGGTAAAGTATCCAATGACAGTAAAATCCAAAAATGTAAATCCAAGAAAGTTAATTTAATTTTCCATTCGCACAAGTAAAATCCAAGGAAATCGCGTAATTGGAATAATCCAAAAGGCTGAAATTCGTGGAATAATTCACAAATATGTACAAGGAAAAGGGGAAAAAATTCCAATAATATTAATAAAAGAAAAATAAGATATGCTTTTATCACGGCTGCCGAGACAAAGTGTAATTAAGAAAAATCAGTGAAGAAGAAGAGAAGCTCTATCTCCTATTTAGTTTTATCGAGCTTTTACATCTGGTTGAGATTACTTTATAAATATTAATTCTTTAATATTTATAATATACTTTAGTTTTACCATCTTGGATCATTTTGGTAAATTTAATTGTAATTTTTATCTTTATATATATATATATATATATATATATATATGAACAAATGATTAATAAAACATGTTAAAAAAACATGTTGAAAAAGAGTTAAAAACATTTAATTTTAAAAAGGAAGCACAAGATAAGTGGATAGTCCTTAATCCGCGGAGTTTCAAAGAAATACTCTCCTTCTCATCAGAGGGCAGGAATTAGCAAAATGCGAGATCGGATTTTGCATGTAAAAGTATTTAATGAAACCACAAGTAAATCACAGATCTTACTTGGTTAAAAAAAGGGTGAGATAAGGGGAATAGGAGGTAAAAGAAAAAATGATAAAAAGATTTCACATGAATGGATTAAGGACTATCCACTTATCTTGTGTTTCCTTTTTAAAATTAAATATGTTTTTAACTCTTTTTCAAGGCGTTTTTTAACATGTTTTATTAATCATTTGTTCATATTATAAGCTCTATTTCCTTTTCGGTTTTATTGAGCTTTTACATCTGGTTGAGATTACTTTACTCGTAAATATTAACTCTTTAATATTTATAATATATTTTAAGTTTACCATTTTGATTACCTTGGTAAACTTATTATAACTTATATATATATATATATATATATATATATATATATATATATATATATATATATATATATATATATATATATATATATATGAGAGAGAGAGAGAGAGAGAGAGAGAAATTACAAAGTTTTTTTAAGTCTTACCGTCCAAGTACTGGTTTCTGGGATCTCTGCTTGCTCATCATAATGAAGTATATTGCTTTTGATATGAACTGATGAAACCAAGTATATTAACGGATTATTACCAATCACTCAGATCTCATAACTCCTCCTTCTCATTCTCCTTCCTCTTTCTCTTTCTTTTTTCCTCCTACTACTTTTCCCAAGCAGATGCTGCTGCTGCTGCTGCTGCTGCTGCTGCTGCTGCTATTGTCCTTCTCTTTCTATTAAAAGGTAATCCATAGTTGCCGGGAGGAAATGAAGGGTTCTTAAATAATTTAATCACATGGTTATGAAGTTATTCGAACAAAACTCCGTGTGGTCCAACATGTCATCAGCAATTTGAGATTATCTCTCCCCTGTAATAACAATCTTGTGTCTCTACTTATTTACCTCCCCTCTCCCCATGAGCCAGACACAAGGTCAGCTTTTAATATGGAGAAAATCCATTCTACAAAAAGGGGCATTCTGAACTGAGACACATGTTTTTTTTTAATGTCTAGAACAGATACTACACTTTAAATTATTTATTTGATACATGGTAAAAATTTTACACTGTAGCAAATTAGACACAAGGCTATCAAAATTGTGGGGAAAATGGGGTTCATTGTCATTCTTGATCCAAAAAAGATAATAATAATCTCTATCCTCTAGCAGTGTCAGATGTCGCCATTAAAAATGAGTGATAAACATCTGAATAATTAGACTCACTATCTTTCGAAGCTTATAACTACTTGAAAAATGTAATTTAAACCCTAATTTTTTTTCAATAAAAGGAGCAAAAACCAAATTTTAAAATGATAAAAGTCATAATAGAAAAATATGCAATAGTTTTTTTAAAAATCGGTTCTCTTTAAAAAAGATTTCAAGAAATTCAACGAGTTTTAATTTACTCCAAATATAATAAATATATATAAATTCCAAAAAATCACTTACCTATAAAAAATACTAATCAATGTGTACTTTCATTCTTCATTTATAAGAATTTGTCCATATTTATATTTTATATTCCATGTACTTTTTGAATAAAAGAATTCTTTAAGCAAGCGTCCGAAAAGACTGTGATTTTAAATTCTAATCTCAGATGTTCACAGAGCAGATTTGTTTTCCTTTTTTCCAGTTGACAAATACGGAGGCCTAATTAATTATTTCTGGCATGTGGCTTATTTCCCCTTTGTATTTCTGACATATTTGCTGTCAACAACAAAGTTAGACATATGGGTCACCGTACTTGAAAAACGATCACATTTCACTCATCAGTAAGTTTACTTTTCTAAACAAACCCCTCGACAAATTTTCCATTTTTTTTATTCTCTTAAAGAAATACATGAGGTTTTTATTTAAAATATGTTATTTCTTCTTCGTGCAATGATTTTTTTTTTAAATGTCTAAAAAAAAAAAAATTGAATGAAATAGAAAAAATTATTGTAAGTGTCCAATATTTACTGGACAGTATTTTCAAATTATGAGGTTCCACTTAAAAAAAAAAAATCAACGTGTTTTTTTTTTAAAAGGTTTTAAACTTTTGACTTTACAGGTAAATTTGCACAAAACTATTATTTTCTTTTGTATTAAATTAGATTATTTTATTTATTGATCTTTTATCTTCAATTTGTGATATATAAACCTAAGGTGAGAAAATTAATTATTTTCATTTTAATAGACATTTCAAAATGGGGGGGGTTAAAAAAAAAACACTTGTCTAGAATATTATATTCAGTTTATTGGAAAGCATAAAATTTTACATTAAACCTGAAGATATCGTAAAAATTGAACCAATAGAAAAATTTTGATAAATTTTTAAATTGAAAAAATTTAACTCGTAAAATTCAATTCATTTTATTACGTAGAAAAAATGGTTGCGTGAGTGCACGCATGCACTTTGTAAATACTTCTTTTTTTTTTTTAAATAAAAAATTATATTTCTATTATTTTTTAAAAAACTTTAGTAGTTTATTTTGGAAGTATATTCCATATAGAAATTAAACAACCCACTTTAAAAAGAGAAATTACAAGTTTTTATATTTTATTCGCAGTTTTGTGTTTAGGGTGTCAAAAATTCCCCCAAAATTCTGACACACCTATCTATCCTCCTCTTAACTAGAATCATCTCAGTCACCACAATACCACATTTACACGGGGGGGGGGGGAGCGTCCTACTTAAAATATCCTCAATAAATCTCTACTATTATATAAAAGGAACTTGGTGTGTCAGTGTGTCTGTGAGTTCATTCCCTATGGACGCGAAAACGGCCGGGTCGATTTTTAATAAGGTACTTTATGTGCCTGGCAGAGTTTTTAGATAGGTTTTGGAATGTCTTCAATAAGTATTGATAATCGATAATCAAAATAATCCAATGAAAGAAGGAACAGGCGATTTGGACCAAAGTTCACACTTTAAACAGTCTAAAATCACAAATGCATTTGAGAAGTTTTATTACCACACAAGCCGAAAGGCCTGACATATAAAATCAACAGTAGGTTCTTTGATATGACAGGGGCGCGTTCGAAATGAATGCTTCTGTTTCAGCAGAATTTCACAATTATACTTGACTTCTTCATTTTAAACTTAAATTCAAACCATTATCATAATACAACCAGTAATGCCAGCCATACAAAATCAACAGTAGGTTCTTTGATATGACAAAGGCACGTTCAAAATGAATATTTCTGTTTGGAGCACAATTGAAGCATGATACTTGACTTTTGCATTTTAACCTTTAACACAAGTCATTATATATAAAAATAATTTTATAAAATCTACAGTAGGTTCTCTACAGTGCAATGTAGACTACAATATATTATGAACTTAACCACTGCGAGAGGCATGTGAAGCTCTTCCAGGTGCATCGCGATGGGTCTACTATTAGACCTGGCAATCAACTGATTTGATTGAAAAATGAGCTATTTCATCGATTTTGACGATAAAAAAAGATGAGAGTGTGAAACATTCATAGATCATCATTCAATCCCAAGCAACACCAGGTCACCCTGCTAATATATATATATATATATATATATGAGCAGGGTCATAAAATAAACTTAATATGATATATTAATTTGTCGAGATTTCGTATATATTATTATAGAATCGTGATTTCAAATGCAAAACAAAAAATATTTGGGTGCCATCAGCTAGAATCGAAACCGAAACCAAAACTGTAGCATTAAAAGCTGGTGACGTTACCACTGTACCTATGTGACATGCATATGAACTGATAAATTAAAAACTTAATATATAAAAGTCTATATGTCTGTCTATCTGTCTCCATATTTTCAAACTCTGTCTCTTCCGAAACTAAAAGTCGTTATACATTTTGTACATTCATCTTAGTTTATTTTTAATTTTTAATCAGTTCATATGCGTGCGACGTTGGTACAGTGGTAACGTCACCAGCTTTAAATACTACTGTTTTGTTTTCAGTTTTGATTCTAGTTGATGGCACCCAAATATGTAACCAAATGGTGCACCGGGCAAAGCCAAATAGTCTTGCTGTTGGGTCGAGAAGCGGTCTATTTTCTGGGTGGTCCTTTTGAGATGAGCTTAGGAGATTTCACGTTGTTGGATGTAACAATGATGATGATGATGATGTTGATGATGGTGATGATGATAATGGAAAAAAAGAAATCTGTGTTCTTAACAGATAATCAAAATGACCCCCATAAGCTGGATAGTTGAAGGATTTAAATGGGAATCATAAGAATATTTTCCAGGCTGTGAAAATTGGCACTTAAGTTTTATTTGAGGGACCACCAGAAAATCAAGTCAAGTAGGTAGCTATCAAGTGGTCAGTTCATTTGTAGTTGGCCATGAGGCCCTTTTGGAAAAGCAGTCAGCTAGATAACTGATTTTGTTATGGTGCCTTATATAGGAAGAGCATTCCACGACTGATGGTAAAAGAAGAAAAAGTAAAGACAGCAGGAGTGGAGGGAGAGGGGTGTTAAGGCACTGGAACTCTCACACTTTAATGATGATAAGAAGTGCAGATGGAGGGGGAGTGGAAAGGGAAAATGTCCCTCAAAAACTTGAGAAATAATCCTTTTGGTCCATGAAATAAAGTTCTGTTGATCAGAGAGGTGAAGCTAAGCTACTTGGTTCTGAATACAATAGCATCGAGGACACATCTGCCCAACCACCGGGAGACCCAGGCCTCTGAGAGAAAACACATTTTGCTTGGGTCTCTCTCTGCTCCAAACCACTGAGTCCACACTGTGAAAAGACAGGCCCCTCAGGCTTAGTGTTAGTTGCTCCGACTTTATTAACAAAAGCCACCAGTCCCCGAGTATTTGTATTTGGAGTCAGAAATGGTCAAAATTTGTAACTACCCCTGAATAATTATCTTGTTTTTGTTATACAACAAGCCGAGTTTTTGAGTTGTCTTTCTTCTCTTCCTTTGTTTTGAAATGATCTCTACTTTCCAGTGACGCTGACTTTGGCAACCAGAGCTGAACAGATTGCACACTCTATCAAAAGCAAAGTCGGGAGAGTGGCAACTTATGCAACTGAATCGTCTTATCAGCCAGGACCCTTGCCAAAGAGACAGCATAGTTCCAGCAACCACTTGTGACCAGAGCAGATAAGCCGGGTTGCATCACTTGCTGGACCTCATAGGAAGGGGGGGTACAATACTTTTCTTTTACTTTTGAAATCACAACTCTATAATAATATATATGAAATCTGGACAAATTAAAATATATTTAAGCGTATTTTACACCTGGGCAAAGCTGGGCGCCCCCTCCCTCGCTAGTCTATCTATCTATCTATAAAAGTGAACGTGTCTGTGTGTGTGTCTGTGTGTGTGTGTACATTTTCCAACGCAATAACTCTGTCAATTTTCAGTCTACAGACTCGAAATTTGATATACAGGATACTGAGATTTGGGAAAATCGATGTGATAGGGTTTCAGACAGAAATTTGACTGTTAAGGGGTCAAAGTTCAACAATTTGACTTTTGAAAACTCTGCCAAACTCCTCCCACAATATTGGGTCTAAACAATTGAAATTTTAGATATAGGTTCCTTGGACATGGATCTAACTTAATAACTTGATTTGAGCCCAAAACAATAAATGTTAAGGGGTCATAATAGGGGTCAAAGTTAAAAAAATTGACTACTTTTTTTTCCTTTTTGCTCAACATGCACCTCCAAACACCCGAGCAACGCCGGGCTGAAATGCTAGTATATCTATAAAAGTGGACGTGTCTGTGTGTGTGTTTCTGTGCATCTGTGTGTGTGTCTGTGTATATTTCCCTACACAAGAACTCTGTCAATTTTCAGTCTACAGACTCAAAATTTGCGATACAGAGGAGTGAGCTTTAGGAAAAGCTTTGTAATCCGTTTTCGGCCAGAAATTTGGCTGTTAAGGGGTCAAAGTTCAACGATTTGACCTTTGAGAACTCTACCAAACTCCTCCTACATTTTTGGGTCTAAACACTTGAAATTCTCTCTTTTTCCTCAACATACACCTCCAAACACCCGGGAAACGCCGGGCACCCATGCTCGTATATATATAAAAGTGAACGTGTCTGTGTGTGTGTCTGTATGTGTACATTTTCCAACACAATAACTCTGTCAATTTTCAGTCTACAGACTTAAAATTTGATATACAGGATACTGAGATTTGAGAAAATCTTTGTGATCGGTTTTCGGCCAGAAATTTGGCTGTAAAGAGGTCAAAGTTCAACGATTTGACCTTTGAGAACTCTACCAAACTCCTCTGATGATTTTCGGTCTAAACACTTGAAATTTTAGATATAGATTCCTTGGACATGGATCTAACTTAATAACTTTATCTGAGCCCAAAACAATAAATGTTAAGGGGTCATAATAGGAGTCAAATTTAAAAAAAGATTGACAGCTTTTTTTTTTTTTTTTTTTGCTCAACATACACCTCCAAATACCTGGGCAATGTCGGGCTGAAATGCTAGTTAAAAATAAACTAAGATGAATGTACAAAATGTATAACGATTTTTTAAATTTTGACCCATTTTTGATCCCTTAGAACTATTTTAACTGACTAAAGATTCATAAATGAACGGTCCATAAAAAATCCAATCATTTGATGCCCCTAGCGCCACTCTGTGACTTTAAGTTTCTGAAGAGATAGAGTTTGAAATTATGGAGACTAGCATTACTAGCATACCGCCTGCTGTTGTCCAACCATAAAATATGATTAGATATGATATCTTGCTTAATTCATGCAGATTTTGTATTTATTATTATAGAGCCAATTCTCTATTAATTATTATAGTGTACCGAATACACAGTAATAATTTCAAAAGTTAAAAATATACGACTTGGATTCCATCAAATTAAATCAAAACCAAAACATATTGGTCTCCAGCCTTATTCGTTACCATCTGAGCTAAGTCCATATGTGTATCAAAACTTTAAGAGTTAAGATAGTTGAACACATAAATGTACGTTTGTACATGCATAGAAAATACACATTTAGTGGATTTATTTCTGCCAAATTCCAATTTTTCAATGTTGACCCCTTAGCAACTACTTTTACTGGCTAAAACACAAACTGAATTTGTTCCACAGGTCCAAATCCCCTAGATATCAATTTTCAAGTCTGTAGACCAAAAATTGACAGAGTAATTTGGTAGAGACCGTTCTGCATACACAAAGGGCATTTGTATATACACGAGGTAGTTGCTGGTCTAGCCTCACTGATGAGTTGTGAAACAGTGAAACAGGACTGTATGGGGACGACTATATATATATATATATATATATATATATATATATATATATATATATATATATATATATATACATATATATATATATATATATATATATATTTAGTTATCTATCTATTTCTGTATCTATCCATCTCGATCTGTCTATCTATCTATCTAATTGGAGAGATAAACAAGAGATGAATATGAAGAATGTTGATAAAAAATGTCAAAATATAATAAAACCATATCATAGACAAGTTTACTGGAAGCATCTGATCAGCTGACGGAACTACATATATGTTACCACGTGAGTGTTAGTTGAGAAGAATAATTGGAGTTGGAATTTGGACGTTGAGCAGGGTGGACGATTTAACAGGTCATCCCCCACTTCACCAGAGAGGAAGCTAACATGTCTAAGAATGGAAACCTAGAATTAACCACTCAAGCAAAGATATTCCCTTTCCATTCTTCTGCGATCGACACCTGGAAAGTGAATAAAAACTATATAAAAGCAAGCATCGTTCTTGGAGGTGAATGAATATTCGTCCAAAAAGGTTCCAGCCTCCCCTCCAAGAACAAGATAAATTCCAGATGGACCAAGATCAACGACACATGAAAATAAGGTATGTCGAAAATACATGTATCACACACACACACACACACGCACACACGCACATACACACGCGCGCACACACACACACGCACACACACACACGCACACACACACACACACGCACACACACGCACACACACACATACACGCACACACGCACACGCACGCACACACACGCACACACACACACACACACGCACACAAACACACACACATATGAACATTTAGACGATCATAGCACTGGAACATAAATAGACTGCAACAACATAACTTAGGGTTCAGATAGTGAAGAACCACCATAGACATTTAGTAACATTTAGTGACACATACACACATTCCAATGAACCCTTCGTCAAAACTACATACCACTGTATGGTGATATGGTTCACCATTACACAACATTAGGAAAAAGAGAGAGAGAGACTAATGCTATCTTAATTTACTTCTTATACTTAACATTCTAACTTAACAAAATGAGTGACGCACATGGACAGATATCAAAGTAACATTCGCCTTAGATTCAAGTTTCCTATATTATTAACTCATTTGCGTGACTTTCCTCGAGAGATTGATTTTCATTGTCGCTGTTTCATCTCATGGATGCTATGCAATAAGCTTCTCTTTTTATGCAGAAAGTTAATGCGCATAGAGACGTTTGCTAAGTTTTCTTCAAGGTTTTATTTGAAAGGAATCAACCTTAGAGGGAGAGAGATGAATGTTATCTTAATAATTATTTAACTTAACATTTTAAGTTACTGAAATGAGTGATGATTATGGACAGATACATCGAAGTAACATTCGCCTTAAGTTACAAGTTTTGTACATTATTAATGGTGTCTCATTCAAGCGGCTTCCACAGAGATTTCAGCTTGAAAAACATAATGTCATTCGTCATCGTTCAGCTGCTGCTTTATCTACCATTTACCTGTTACACCCTGCCTCAACTTTACGACAACCATCTTTCATTCAACTCTGTGAATGATTCAGTTTTACAGATCAGGGTTATTATGCACTCGGTGTGAACCTTGTCAAAATTCACATTAGCTAACTTAATCATCACTGACAAAAAAAAATCATTTGCTAACTTAATCATCACTGACAAAAAAAAAATTAAAAAATATTAGGAACCCTTAGGTTCCTAATATTTTTTAATTTCTTTTTTATTCAATTTTCACCCCAAACAAGGCACAGTGCCACTTTGAAGCAGGGGGCTACTATCAGGGACTTAATTAGCGGGGTCATTATGAAGGGAGATGAGTAGAAAGATGTTTGTTAACATTACACTTGAACTTCTGCATATCATTGCAGTTGGGAAAGCAGAATCCTGGAAGGGAGTTCCAAAGACCCGCAGTTCTCGGGAAGAAACTATTGGAGTAAAAGGCTTTCTTGCACCTAGGGGTCTCTACTGTAAAGGGATGAGACTTAGTAGCTTGTCGGGTTTGTCGGGGGTAGTTACGTCGGGGAGGTACAAGTGTTTGCAGTTCGTCAGAGCATTCACCATTAAAGTATTTGTAGAACAGGCAGAGGGATGCAACATCTTGTCGATGGGACAGAGGCTGAAGCCTAGATGACAGTTCAGGACCTATCAGGTTGGCGACTCTCTCTTGAACCCTGTCCAGGAGCGAGAGACAAGCAGCAGATGCACCAGCCCAGATGTGACAACAGTACTCCATACATGGGCGAATGGTTGCCTTATAGAGGTATAGGATACTGTCAGGTGTAAGTAGTTTTCTAGCATGGTAGAAGGAGCCAACCTTCCTTGCAGCAGCCTTGGCAATGCTCTCAATGTATCTATTCCAGTTCATATTCCCTGTAAACGTTAGGCCGAGGAGTTTAAAAGTTAAAATATGTAACAGACTTGAAGGAATCCTACAGAAAATAAAGGTTTAAGAGTGAATGTTACTGTTGCAATATTTTTGATGTAATATAAAAGTATGATAAAAGAAAATTGGAAGATTCTGTTTATAGACACTGGCAATAGGAAGTAACCAATCAAATGGAGCCACGTTCTACTAGCAACCAATCAGAAACCGGAATCACTCCATAAAAATACTGGATCTGTTAGAATTCCCGGATATAAGCTTTCATGTTAACAAACTTTTAATGCTTAAGATTTGTACAGATTAGCTATCTACCAAAAACTCTTTTTCATCTCCAGGACTTATACGGATTAGCTACCCACCTAAAACTCTTTTTCATCTTCAGGACTTGTACAAATTAGCTACCTACCGAAAACTCTTTTTTGTCTCCAAGACTTATACTGAAAGCTCGTTTTCATTTTCAGTTCTTGTACAGATTAGCTATCTACCAAAAACTCTTTTTCATCTCCAGGACTTATACGGATTAGTTACCCATCGAAAACTTTTTTTTCATTTCCAGGATTTGTACAGATTAGCTACCCAGCAGAAGGCTCTTTTTCATTTTCAGGACTTCTGCTGATAAGCTACCAACCGAAGACTCTTTTTCATCTCCAGGACTTATACAGATTAGCTACCCACCTAAAACTCTTTTTCATCTCCAGCAATTGTACAGATTAGCTATCCATCGAAAACTCTTTTTCATCTCCAGGACTTATACAGATTAGCTACCCACCAAAAACTCTTTTTCATCTTCAGGACTTGTACAAATTAGCTACCTACTGAAAACTCTTTTTTGTCTCCAAGGCTTATACTGAAAGCTCGTTTTCATTTTCAGTTCTTGTACAGATTAGCTACCCACCGGAAACTCTTTTTTCATCTTTAGGATTTCCCACAAAAAACTCTTTTTCGTCTCCATGACTTGTACAGATTAGCTACCTACTGAAACCTCTTTATCGTCTCCATGCCTTGTACGGATTAGCTACCCATTGGTAGAAATGCTTCTAAAGTCAAATATGGCTTTCAATTCAAATGTTACCAAACCCAAGTGATGATCAAAGGTTGTAGTGTTGGAAAGCTCTCAGAATAGGAAAAGTTTTTCTGTTCACTTTGTAGAAAGGGAGCCGGATGAAACTCAATTTTGTAGTACTTGTAAGCATTGAGTATACAAGATGGGCAGTGGGAGTACTAGTAGCTTGAGAGAAGATAACCAGTTTGTGCAGAAGACGTGTAAGACAATGGAGAATAATGAGATGTGGAGAAAGTATATCTGGATGTTAAAGCTACTGAGGCTGTCAAGAAGTTTTGCTACCTTGGTGATACAATTGGAGCACAGGATGGAGCAGGTGCTAGCATGATTGCAAGTTCAGGGAATTTCTGCAATTATTAACCAGCAAAGCGTTACCACTGTTGACCAAGGGAAGAGTCTATAAAGCTGTATGCATATGGGTAGTGTGATGATGAATAAAAATTAAACCTGACCAGTGAGGATTGAAGACATGCGTTGCATGGAGGGAACTGATATGAGAATGATATGGTGGATGTGTAATACGTGATTCTGATGATCTCAAAGGAAGATTAAATCTGGACAGTAATAGGGAGATGTGTGAAGAACAGGAAACTTTGATAGTATGGCCATGTTGAAAGAATGGATGAGAGTTCTTGGGTAAGTAGATGTAGATCAGTTGAGATAGCAAGATTAATTAGCAGGAAATTCCCCTCTCCAGCAAAAAAAAAAAAAAAAACATAGGAAGAAATGATAAGGATGGATTTGAAAGAAAGTAGGATAAATAAATAAATACCTGACTAGAGACAGGTTAGTTAAGAAGTCCATTTCTAAACGGCGTAAAATATGTACGCATGTAAGGCAGATGTTAAACTGATGACAATGATGACGACGATGCATGAATTTTATTCAACAAGAACAAAGTGAAAGCAAGGAATGCACTTAGGTGTTGTTTTGTACTAGTCAGAGATACGTCCTGGACAATCAGTCTGATAGTGGCTTTTTTGCTGTCTGTGGGGCTAGGAGAGGATTCTGCTCGGTCGTATAAAGTCCATCCTCCCAGACTTTACCTTCCCTCTGAAAAGATGTTAGCTTATTGCTAATCACATGAGGCAACCTTTCTAGGGAATGCCGACAAGATTGCTAAAAGATTTTTTGTCGGACAAAGTGCACTTCACTCAGTGTGCTGGCTTTTCAAAACCTCCACCTGACCAGGAGAGGAATAATAATACAGAGTGAAAGCAAAAGGCATGTCTAACTCCGAGTCCCACTAACTTAGTTTATGTTCTCATAAGGGCTTCACTTCTTTTTTTTTTTTATGGAAATCGCTCCAGACAAGGCATGAAACCATTTGATGTAAAGAACTAAAAGAAATGCTACTTCAAGGTAAAAAAAAAAACTTGCTAATGATAAGTGTTAGATGCAATAGATTCTGACCCAGAAAACAGCAATTCTTCCCTCTTTGTCAGAAATGAAATATCGCTCATGGAATGTGAGGACTAATAAATAAAATAAGGAAAGCGTGGCTGCCAAAAAATAAACCCCAAAGAAACTAATCAGGAACCAGAATTGTTCCATAAAAATATTGGAACTTTGAGCATTCTAGCACATAATTTTTTCATCTCAACACGAGAAGGATTTTTTGCTCTTTGCCTGCAAAATTATAAAATCCAGGTCCTATACAGAACGGTTACCCACTGAAAATTCTTCATCTCCAAGATTAGCTATCCATCGGAAACTTTTCTGAAATTAAACATGGCTTTCAATTCTTCTGTTTGCCTGCTTTCCAGCTGACTACAATTTGGTCGTCTTCAAGTCCAATGTAAACAAGTTCTTGATGAGCTGCCCCCTTAAGTAATCCAATTTACTAAATTTCCACTACTAACGATTACTAGAATATTGTCCCATTGACTACTATACATTCATTAAACCTTATCTTCGAGTGGCCTCCAGGCCTTGATAAGTGGTGCCGCCTATGTAAAAAAAAAACTCTTTTACTTGTATGTCTTTTATTGTCTCGGCTTTTTTTTTCTCTCTCTCTTCTTCAGCTGTCACTTCATGCAGCAGGCTTGGTCATTTGCATATGCTAGCTGTCATACGGCTGCTGCTGCTGCTGCTGCTGCTGACCCAGCGCTAGCGGCTCTGTTACACATCGTCTCATACTACGACTCTCTTTTACTATTCTGCATTCTTACTAACAAAGATAACCAATAAAGTTGTTAGAATGAGAATCTGTCTTTCTAGTCAACATTTTGATGACTCGTGCATGATATGAACATACAATAACCAATAAAGTTGTTTTTAAATGTTAAAACAAGAACTTTTTTTCTATTTGTTAGTGTGACATAATGGCCTTGCTAAAGCAAAATAGACCAAAAATTCATGAGCTGAAATGAAAATCAACAGTAAATCAACCCCAATTGGTCGGAGATTGAACCTAGGGGACTATTCTAAATCCAACGGGGTATAACTTTGAGCCATTTTTATTTACTTTTTTATATACAGTGCTGGTTACTTGAGGTTCTCACATACCAATTGTTTTTGGCTTCACCATATCCTAATTCCAGGTGCTAATGGAATTATTATTATTAAAACCAGTCGTAATGACAGGTTGATGTTAAGGGATTGTGTCAAGAATGACCTCAAACTGAACCATGTTCTGCTTCCATGAGACTCAGGGAATCTCACAGAGAAGGTGAATGCACTTGTTCAATTGGGATTGATGTTTGAGGGCTGGAGATAAGGTGAAATTATCAGATTGGTTCTTGATAAAAGGGATTTCCCCAAACCACCCTACTTACCTTACTATAAAAGGTGCGACTTAGCCAAAAATCAACAGAAGAGAATGAGAACAAGAAGAACGAGAGAACGAGCCAGAGGCTCAAAGTGTCTCATTGGGACCCCTACTCCGAGAGATACCTAGTATGTCAGAATAGTCCGGCCAAGTAACTAATCTTCATCGAAACCGAATCGCACTTTGTATGCCAGAGAGAAAGTTTCTTTTACTAAGATATATTTTTTAAAAGAAAGAGCTTACAGAAGTGATAGTGACAGCCCAACCTGCAACTTAGATGTAAAGGACGCGAATATTAGAGTTTTCCTCAAACCTTTTTCTCCCTATCCTTCCTAATAGCGACAGGGGCAACTGCTATGAGAAAAAGACTGTTAGCACGCTGATATACCCCCTCCCAAAAAAAGAAAGAGACAAATAATATACATATTCTTGTGCATGACTTTGATTATCATACCCAATTTTTATTTTTTTTTGGAAAATTATGTAAATTTCTTCAAAGTCTCAAAAATACATTTACTTTGCATACATTAATGTCATGCGATTTTTTTTTTTTTTTGAACGTTTGAAAGGAAAGTTTATTCCACAGTGACAGGCTTGAATTGACCAACTCTTAAACACTTTTTTGTACTGCAGAGACACTGTGAGAGAATGCGAACATCCATCAACTTTTTTTATATACAGCAGAGATGTGCCATCGAACCAAGTGAAGATTAATCCACTCTTTTGTACAGTAGAGGCACACTGTGTGACACTAGATGCTGACAAGATTTCACTCAGAATTACCTGAGTTTTGAACTTTGAATCTATTAGGCTTAGCAATTCATGGGAGTTGCCAAGAACTTTGTAATTATCTGAGTTCGAACTCTGAGAGAGATTGCGGCTTGGATAACTTTATATTAGAATAAGTTTTTTAAAACAGAAATCGCTCCAGACAAGGTATGAAGCCAGTTAATGTAAATAGCTAAAAAAAATATTAAAATGCAGAAAACAGCAATTCTTCCCTCTTTGCTCACGGAATATAAGGACTAAAGAACAAAATAGGGGAAGTGAGAGTTATAAACATTTGAGTGGAAAATGTAACGTAGTGAAGGCATCAAGAATTTGGGGTCTCTGAAACCATACCTTCTCGTTTATCAGACTCATTATATATAATCGTTTCATTAGAATATATAGAAATTCTTTAGCACATGCCAGGTCTGCTGCAAAGATGGCAGGCTCCCTCTCACAGACTAGAAAACTTCTCACACCTGTGAGTATCCAATATTTCTATAAAAACATCATTTGTTCATGCACAGTGATCGTTTTTTGTTTTTTTTCTTTTACTACATTATAGGGAGAAGGGGTATCGACCGGTCTCTGAATTCATGATGGTGACTTGGAGTATAGGTCGAGACAGTTTTTCCTAAAAAAAAAAAAAAGAAAAAGAAAAGCATTAGTAAATAGCAACGACTTGGAAACGAATACAAACATTTAAAACTATAATTTTTATTTAACCAGAAAGGGCCTATTTTTGCGTGTGTGATATGTGTGCAAGTTGCGGCCCTTCTTGAATGTTTGATAACCATGAGCATGAAATTAAAAAGATTGAGGTCAATTAATAATGCAGAGCGATGTCTATTTTAATAAGACGAAAGTTCAGGAACATCATTCAAGTGGAAAAAGTATAGAATAAGAGACAACGAAATGGAGTTTCATTCTATATTCAAAAGCAGCTTTATTTGTTATCTTTGTTAGTAGCATGTACAAGAGAGAAACGGGTCAGTAGAAAAGTTCAGTGTTCGTGCACGTTTGTATTTAAAGTAGTTGTGAAAAAAGTTTCTGATGTGGGGGTGTAGGTTAGATATCTGACAGTTAGATATAGGTCAGGCGTTAGGCCTGGGGCCCAAAGCCCAGTTGAATGTCTGCTGCCAGCTGAAACTAGGGAGAAAGAGAAAAAGGGTTTGCGATTTCGCCTTTTATGTACTCGGTCACATGATTGAGAGCTGGGTTGTGATTGGACAAGCCAGGGAGAAAATGGATTTCAAATCTCGAGCCGCAAGAATTAGCTCCTGCCTATGATTGTAGCAAATTTCGACTGCTACACAAGAATATTTGCGTGATTGTAAAGGTATTGCTGGAAGTCTTTAGTGACTAAATAAATCCTCCGCGACTGAGGAAATTATTAATGTCAGCATATTTAATGAAGAAAACCATGCGGATGAAAAATACCAGAAGGGTAAAAGTTTTGTGAGCAAAAAATATCCATCCATTGCCGTTTGTAGGAGCTTTATTAGTACAGGGATTGAGTAATTTGTCTGTTTACAGTTTGAACATGACACTTTTACTCGTGCAGATTTTTACGTCGTGTGAGGGAGTCTCACATGCGAAAAGTGGTCTGGAACTCACAGAATCATTGCTGAAAGTTGGTGCAGTTTTAACGTCCTTAGATGGAGTCTGACGCTTGCAACAATTATGGGCGGCGACGATGGTAACATGTGGAAACACTGTCTAGACTGGTTTTATTTTTGTTACGCTGACCCTCTTTATATTGACTTTCTCGAATGTTCCAACCATTCACTGCCTACATACACAAATAGATAAAAATATAACCTCATGGATTTGTGTGTAGAAGGGACGCATTACACCTGTATCTCTACACACTGACCAAACTGTGTGGGCAACCGGGGAAAAATTCAAACTGTTCCTGAAATTAATGAATGCCAGCCAAATAGATTCTTCTGATTACGTGACGAGCGACTTGATTGAGCTGGTCACTTCAACATCTTGAATAGAGTGCAAAAAATTGTTTGTTTTTGCCTCAACATAAATACCCTTGACTCATCTTGACTAGCAGCAAAATCTCACCCCTTCACTGTTGAGGTCCCTAGATTCTGGAACGTTTGTTTTTACTCTAATAGCATCTTTCCTCAAACAGCTGGCCTTCGGAATCTCCCCCCCCTGCTCCATGTTTCCCCCAACCATACCAACATGCAGAAATTTAAATGTAATGTGCGCAAACATCTTGCTGCATAACTCCCCACTCAGATTGAGCCCACTATAAATCTACTCTCTATTACATTCTAGTGGTAATATTCCTTGTTTGAGGTAAACAGGAGTTTTTTTTTTTTTAAACTCCAACTCTAAAGTCTGAAATAATTTTTAATAATTTATTTATCAAATATTTCAAGGTGTTGGCGTTTACTTGCATGGGGGGGGGTCTCATTTTTTTTCTTTTTCTGATGACAGCGTGGGAGCAGAGCAACCTTGCGTTAAATAAAAATAATAATCATAAGTGTAAACGAACAATAAAAGTACACTTGATAATGCAAAACCCAATTTCCAGAACCACGTGTTCTGACGGTGGGAGATTTTGAAGAACTTATGACATGTGGTTTCACTGTTAGTACGAACTTCCATAACTACAATTAAAAAAAAAAATTCCTAAATCGTATTCTATGAAGATAAAAACAAAGTTCGCATGACAGAGTCAAAACATATGCATGAAAAAAAAACTAACTAAAAATAACAAAGAAAAAAATCACGAATTAGATTTTATTTTTTTGTTTTTGACTAATAAAAAAAATCGGTTTCTAGTCGAAACCGTGTACGTAACCGGGTAAAAGTCCCAAACCGGAAGTTGATGTTTTACTTGCTCGAAATGATAACGCGATACGAAACTAAGCGGCTAAAACCAGCAAGTCCTAGCTCTACGCGTTATCTAGCCGCCATCTTGGAACTTCCTTGGAGCTGACAAGACAGATAAGAAAAAGAGGCCACTCTTTTCCGTATTATTATATTCTTGACCAATGGCGTGTCTACCGAGAAGAATTATTAAGGTAAGATGCCGGTCAAAAGTGCATACGCTCCGTATTTTATCGCTGTCGATGCTTAAACACTCAACATTTTTTTTATATATTACTTTTTTCTTTCGTTCGATGAGTCTATTGTGACAAGAGTGACCATTAAGTCAGGGTTCAGTTTATTGTTGTTCGAGATTAAAATCCTTTGGATTTAGATGTTAACAGATGGCGAAAGGGTCACCATAATCCAGTGTTTAAATGGCGATTATGGATTAATTATAATTGCAGTTTATCCATGCGTTAAATTTTAGGCTGAATTATACGGTGGATCTCTGAAACATAATAAACTGATCCCCGATTTTAAACTCTCCAAGTCGGTTCATTTACGATTTGTGATACCGGTGTCCCAACCGAAGTAAGTTTACAAGTGAACAAATAATTAATTTTATTTGAAATGTAATATATTTTAATAATTTTGCTATTAAATTAACAGTTATTAAAAATTATCCTGCCCCCCCCTTTTTTATTTAAGTTTCTTTCTTTTTTTTTTTTTTCAATCGTGTCTTCATTGATCCAGAACGGGGGGGGGGGTCAATATATAAAACCTCAAAAAGTGGTTTTTATACAGAATATATATATATATATATATATATATTTTAGATAGGATTTTTTTCAAGTTAAATTCAGTTATCTTTTATTTATTAAATTGTTTCGTAAAAGTACAGAATAGTTCCAAAACGCCCTCCTCATGTTAAGAATGGTTTTCTAAATAACGTTTTTCCAGCACGTTCAAGTACTTAAAAAGTTTAATATGTTGGTTTAAATTTAATCAAATATTTTAATTAAAAAGAAATATACTTTTATTGAATATTTGAAAATAAATAAAAAAAAAAAATGAAAATGATTATTCAAGCTTCTTAAAATGGATTTAATTTCATTTTTTTAAATCGTTTTTAATTAATTTCATTAATTAATTTAAAATTCTGACAAAATAAAAACTGCAATATGAGCTGGAGTAAAAAAACAAAAAAGGGGGAAAAAATACCGGAATTGTTTGTTTACTTTATCCCATATTTTGCCTATTTATCTTTTTTTTTTTCTTTTCAAACTTTGATAACATTAACTTCTAAAGGTTATCGAAAAAAAGCAAACGTATTTTAATGATCAAAAATTTGAAAATGTCAGTTAAAAAATTTGGATCAGAAAACATAAAACAAAAAAACTAGTTGTCATGTGACAATTGTACTCCAGGAATTTTTATTTTGTAAAAAAAAAAAAATTAGCTCGCCCTCTTCCTTTTCCTACGAGGGTAAAGTTAGGCATGTGCCATGTGGTTTGTTTTTGATTGTGGGGAGTCCAGCTCCCCTAACAAAGGAGCAATGTGAGTTGGTAATAAATTGAAAAAAAAAATACCTGTATAATCCCGTTGATACGCCCTAGGCGACACGAATTCTCCTTCGAAACAATTACTACACTTTGATCTTCGTAAAAAAAAAAAAAAAAAAACTAATTGCCTCCCCACATGGGCAAAGTTGGTTATCTTCCAGTTTCGTCACCTGGTGTTTACAAAGGTTTTGCGGCAAACTGTCATCTGGAAACTGAAACGAGATTTTTTTTTTTTTTTTTTTTTAAATAAGGAAACAAACAAAAAAATGAGAGTATGTTTTACAATCCACAGCGATTCGAAAAAGTGGTCAAAAAAGAAATATATAACAAATGTTACCAAAAGCAAGATAAGTTACTCTTCTACCTAACTGGATAAGTTTTTAGTGTTTTTACTTAATGTAAAATGGCTGCATTTTTATTCTTGTGCTCGCATACCGGCAAAATTACTTGTTTTTTTAGCCGAATAAAGATTTTACATTGAGTAAAAACGCTAAAA
Organism: Euprymna scolopes; assembly: GCF_053919585.1. NCBI lineage: Eukaryota > Metazoa > Mollusca > Cephalopoda > Sepiida > Sepiolidae > Euprymna > Euprymna scolopes. The sequence goes on from NC_136510.1 coordinate 25,499,729, forward strand.
ACTTATCCAGTTAGGTAGAAGAGTAACCTATCTTGCGTTTGGTAACTTTTGTTTGTTATATATTTGGTTGATTTTTTTTTTTCATCAATTTTTAGAATCGCCGTGTATTGTCAAACATACCCACAATTGAGTTATCAATTTTTTTTTGTTCGTTTGTTTTAGAAAAATATGATTTGAAAAAAAAAAAAAAAAAAAATACTCATTTTCAAATGACAGTTCCACCCAAAACCTTTGTAAACACCGGGTGACAAAATTTGAAGATCCACAAAGACAAAGTTTTTTTTTTTTTTTTTTTTTTTTTTTTTTATGTGCGTTTGATCCCCCTGAAAAGTAACTTTCTAAATTTGAAAAATCAGCCTTACGTTCAATGCAGTTTAGTCGAAAAATCGCTAAAACTCGTAAATTTTTATTTTCTTAATTTTAAATAAAACTACTTGATCGATTTTCGTGATTTTTGGAATATGACATCTTTGTTCTGTAACGAGTACGTACATTACTACATTATACAGGCTTTTCTGTATTTTCTTTACTTTTTCATTGCCGCCATAAGTGCCAATTTGAATTAGCACCGTATTGTACTGTGTTTAAGTTCTGCGTGTTTTGTTTATTTCCATTTTCTGCTGACTGTCCATCTTCACAATGAATACCTTGAAAAAGTCCCTTCTAATTGTTTACTAGTTTTAAAATATTGTTATTCTGACCCCCCCCCCCAAAAAAAAAAAACAACCAAGTTCGGTTGCTTGTTTTAAAACTGGTAAACACTAATCAGAAGGGACTTTTTCAGGGCATTCATCGTGAAACAAAACGGAAAACTGGGTGCTAATGCAGAGAGTGATCCGCGCTATTTTTTTTAAAAATCGTATTTCCATGTTTAATTAAAGTTTTATGATATGTTTTTTTTTTTTTAAATTTTTTTATTCAATTGTATGGTTAACTTAAAGTACAGAATAGGTACAAAACACCCTCCTCTCCCCATGTTAAGAATGGCTTTTTAAATAATAACCTTATTATTTCAACACGGATCGCTCACTGCATGGCATGAGTACCAATCGTTATGTTTGTTTCCAATCAAGGTGTCCCTTTTTGGGGAACTAGATTCCCTTCTTTCAAAATAGAAACTTGATGAACTCCCGAGATTGTAAGATTCAAACGTCTCCCCACCAATACATGACCAGAAACTGAGTATATGAGAAAGATTTGAAAAGTAGAACTCTTCTCTCTCAATCAATACGACCACTTTTTAAGGAACCGAATATTCCCAACATTAAAAACTGACGTAGAACATTTCGTTTTTGCATGAACAGTTAGTGGCTGAGTTTCTACCAGTATTTTCTTTAATTTTCGATTTTTGAGCGATTATCGAGACTCCTAGAATGGCCATCTAATGTAAGCCATTTTTTCTTATTCTAACTTAAGACTTAGCACTACGTTTTGTTTCCAAGTTAAACGCTTTTAAATTAGTTAAAACGCAAATTTATCCAGGTATGTAGAAGAGTACTTTAGCTTGCCTTTGGTAACATTTATTTGTTGTGTATTTTTTTTTCAGCCCCCCCCCTTTTTTATGTTCTGTTGGCTATTGTTTAAAAAAGTGCCCAATTTTATAAGAGACTAGAAAAACGCCCGTGGTATGATGTTTTAAATTATGCAGATTTCGTATTTATTATTATAGAGCCAGTTCTCTATTGATATATTCAATATGTAATAGCCCCCCCCCCCGGCGTGACCAGGTCGTCAAAAACGTCTCAATGCATGGATACAGATTTCGTATTTATTATTATACAGCTATTATTGATTATTATATTGTACCCAATATATGTGATTTCAAAAGTTTTTTTTTTTTTTTTTTTTTAATGACTTGGGTGCCATCATCTAGATTCGAAACCAAAACGTAAAGCTTTCCAGCCTTAGTCGTTAAGTTTGCAAAGTTTGCTAGAAATTACGTTAAAATTTGAGACGGTGATAAATTCAGTTTTAGTATAATACAAGATTCAAGCAAACAAGGATGCCCACACGGTCCGCAGAGTTCCTATTTACAATGCCTCCCCACGGGACAGTTAGGCAGTAGGCACCGGGGTCGTTTTTTGATGTGGAGAAAAGGAACAAAAATGAAAATTGTCTCAGTCGTGAAGAATTTCTTCTCCATTGAGAGAGAACAAGAAATTGAAGTGCAGCTGCAGCATCTGAAGAACAGATACTACATTTTGATCTTGGCCCGAAGGAGAGTTTTATAATTAAGATTTCGGCTGCAAGGCTTGTAAGATCCATCTGTCAAAAATAAGATGACTGTGTTGATAATTAGTTAATTGACTTTATTTTTTATTATTTAAAAAATGTCAATTTTTACGACGTGCCCCACTGCCCCACTTCCCCAGTGTATTAAAAGCACCCCAACCTCCCCACGTTAAGAACGGCTTTCGGAATACCCCCCAACCTCGAAAGCCATTCTTAACATAGGGTGTTTATAATACGCCTGGGGCACGTCGTGAAAATTGACCAAAAAATACATATTCGTTCCTTTTTACGTGTAACAAAAAAGGCATTCCATAAAAATAAGTTCTTTTAAAAAACGTGCTTTGTGTAAATATTAAAAACAATGTTTAATTATGAAAACACAACACGTGTTTGTTTATTAAATAATTTTATTTAAAGAATAAGTCGATCAGAATTTACTTTTTAAATTCTTCGTCAAAAGAAAAAGCAAATGGTCTTTAGGTTTATTATTTAAGGGCGGACATTCAACACTCGGCCATGGGATGTCCAAAAATGGGGGAACACTTTACAATAGGTTTATCTATATAAACCAAACCCCAAATTGTTGACCACCTTGACAACGACAATGCGACCTGGTATACGACCATACTTCATCAAGTCAACAATGAAAGTTATTGTTGGAGATGGAGTTATTTGAAATTTGAAAGAAAAAAAGAATTAGTGTTGATTAAAATTGTGACGATTTCTGAATCCAGTACTTTTTGTTAGGTGAAAGTACAGAATAGTTAAATTAAAAAAAAAAAAACATAAACAAAAAAAGCCTACCTCTTCCTCGTGTTAAGGTTTCTAAATGACGTTATTTCAGCACGATCCGTATTAAATACCCTATTTTGTATTAATAACTTAATAACAATAGTCTTATTTTTGTTTTGAATGTACATTTTTTTTTCTTCAAATATTTAGTGTCGTATACAAAAATAAATTAGAGAAAGAAACATTTCATCATAATTATTGGACAAGATACAATTAATCTTATTGTCATTTAAGTAGTTTAAAACAAGATTACGTAATATTTTTTTAAATAAAATTATCAGTTCGTATGTCTGTGTTTCTCGCCTATACGTAAATGTGATAAATACACATTTTATTATTAAATATGATTTATCGAAATAAAAAAAGGGAAAACTAAAACGAATTAATAACAATCCTATTTATAATATAATGATAATAATAATAATGTTGTACCAATATTTTAATTTTCGATTTTTGAGCGATTATCGAGGGTCTAAATGACTGTAAAATGAAGCTGCCTTTTTTCCGTTTTAACTGAAGAAACTTGACACCACTTTTGTTTCAAAATAAATAAACGCTTTAAAATAAGTTAAAACATAAAAACTTATCCAAGTTGGTAGAACTAGAAGAGCAACGAACGTATCTTGCCTTTGGTAACATTTATTTGTTGTGTATGTGTGTATATATATTCACTTTTTCGTTGGTTATTTAAAAAAAAAAAAATACCCCAAAATATAAACATAATGACTAGCTTATAATATAAAATTTGATGCATGCTCCTTATTCGTTTTTTTTTTTTTTTTTTTTTTTTTTTTACATGGGGACCACTTATCAAGGCCCGTAAGCCACTCGGGGATAAGGGTTATTTTGTGTACAATAATCAATGGGATAATATCGTAGTAATAGTTGGTATTGGAGATTTGATAAAGCGTTTTACTTAAGGGGGGGGGGGCGATTAATCAGGAATTTGTTTATATTGGACTTGAAGACGGCCAAGTTGTAGTCAGGTGGGAAACCGACAAACGGAAGAGAATTCCACAGGCGTCACTTCTCAGAAAAAAAAGCCATGTTCATGGAATCTACGTTTTGATTTAGGCACAGATAAAGAGTGGGGGAAATTACTGACAGTGGTTTTATTGTTTTTTTTTTTTTTTTTTTTTTTTTTGTATTGTTGAACGTGGATTACAATAAATTGTTCTTCATCTCGGTATTACAGTTAGTAGACAGATAATCTCGTGTGTGATTCTCGCTTATTCGTAACTTTGATAAATACGCATTGAATTAATTCTTTTTTTTTTTTCTTTTTTACTATTAATCGAAATTTAAAAAAAAAGGAAAAATTAAAACGAAATGAAAAGGGAAAATGTAAACATGACTTTATTTGCGGACTGCTATTCCCATCTTTATAGTTACAATCCCCAAATAAAAAAATATACAAATTACTCATCTCAAAAGATTCCAATAATATAGTGAGCATGACTATCTTGAACTTTTTTGCTTTAAGCCTTCCACCCGACAAATGTTTTCAACTATTGTCATATCAACGTATTTTATTCAAGTTCATTTTTCTTTTTCTCTCTAATTTTTTTAGTTGTAACAATTACTTTTTAAATAAATTCAAATCGTTTTTGTAATTGTTTTAAAAAATAACGTCAGACTTTATTTTTGTCCATTGTAAAAAAAAAAAAAAAAAAAAGTACTGGTGCTTGTGCAGTTTATCAACCGTGCTTTTTTTTTATTTCATTTTTTTTTTTTTTTTTTTTTTTTTTTAGATAGGGGTTTCAAGTTAAATTCAATTTTTCTTTTGTTTAATTATTAGGTGAAAGTACAAAATAATTAAAAAGTCCCCCTTCCTCGTGTTAAGAATGACGTTCTAAATAATGACATTATTTAAGTCCTTAAACTGCACAATAAAAAAAAAATAGCATGTATCGTAATATTGAACTTTTACCCTAAATTCCTTCAATATGTTTGGTTTTATTTAAAAAGCAAAACATTCATGGTATTTATTATTACTACTATTATCGTCTATGATGCAATTAAAACAAAATGTGACACAATATTGGTATTTGTATCATACATAATACCTTTTCGGCAGTCATACAAGATTGCTGACCTTGTTGACGTCTCTCTCAATGAGGAAGTGCTGACGGAAGCAATTACAGATTCATTTGCAAGAAAATTAACTTTGCATTATGAATTAAATGGTTCATTGATGCATTTGTACATGATAGAATATATTTTTTTGGTCATTCGGAATTTTAACCTATTGTTCTAAGGGAAGTAACTCTATTTTACTAAAGTAGTTGCTAAAATATTTTTTCTTAGAATTAGTCGAATGTTTAAAAAAACAAATTACTATATCGTTGCATTTTGCATATTTTTATTTGTTTACCTACTTGGCCTTTTGGGCAAGATCAAAGTGTAGTATCTGTTCTTCAGATGCTGCACTTCTATTTCTTGTTCTCTTTCAGTGGAGGAGAAATCCTTCACGACTGAGACAATTTTTATTTTTGTACCTTTTCTCCACGTTTAAAAAACGACCCTGGTGTCTAACTCTGTCCCGTGGGGAGGCATAGTAAATAGGTACATTAAATGAAGTAGTTAAAAAAAAAAAAATCTTTCTTTTCTTGCAATTCTTTGTAAAATAGTTACCTCCCTTAGAACAACAACTTAAGATTCCGAATAACTTTTCTTTTTTCTTTTTTTTTTTTTTAATTTAATCAGCATAAATGAACTTATGGTGGCAATTAAAAGTAAAGAAAATACAAAAAAAACTGTATGATGTATGGGTGCTTTTTAAGATATAGTCGACATATCGATTTTTTAAAAAAATATATTGTCTTAAGCAAAAACAATATTAGTACTTAATTTTCATGCCAAAAATAGTAATATATCCAAAAATTATGAAAATTCATTGAATAGAAATTTATTTCGGTATTTTTTTTATAATCTGCCCCAGCATAGTATAAACACCCCCAACCACCCCATGTTAAGAACGGCTTTCGGAATAAACCTCCCCATGTTAAGAACGGCTTTCGAGATTGGGGGGGGGGGTTATTCCGAAAGTCTGTCTTAACATGGGAAGGTTGGAGTGTTTATAATACGCTGGGGCATGTTGTAAAAATTTACCTTTATTTCTAATCCAAAGTAAATTTTACTGAAAATTGAGTAAAATCGCAATTTTCTTTCTACTTATTAAGTAGACGATAGGGGACATAACTCTTATTTTAGATTACTTGTGTCATGGCTGCAATTTTTGTTGTAGCGATAGACTTTTTTTTTAAAATTTTTTTTTTTATTACAAAACACAATAACAGTTGTCCTACTTGATGAATTTTCATAATTTTTGGATATATTACTATTTTCGACACAACAATTAAGTACGTAATATTGTTTTCGCTTAAAACGATATATTCAAAATCAATTTATTGACCATTACAAGCACCGATGTACCAGTCACAGAACAAAGATATTAAAAAAAAATCTCATAATTTGATCGAGTATGTTTTTTTTTTCTATTCAAAAATATCAAATTTTACGACTAAGCGAGTTGTAGTGTTTTTGTCTGCCATGGTTAAATTGGATGAAATAAAAAAAAAAATTAAAAAAAGGCAGATAACTCAAATCGAAATGTTGAGGTGGAAAATCAGCCTTATATTCAATGCAGCTTAGTAGTAAAATCGCTAAAAATCATTAATTTTGATTTTCTTAATTTTAAATTATTTAAAAATAATATTTGCCTTTTGCCTTTTAACTGTAATTTGAGAACCAGAAAATTTTGTCAGTTTAAAAGGCTTCAAAATTACTTTCGAACTTCAAGGTTTTACTACATATAAACAAGTCAGCTGTTTTTATTGTTGAAAAGATATAAACAATGGTTGACCTTTTTGTTTAGATTGTAACCTTTCTAAATTAGCAACTTTTAAACCTTTAATCTCTCGAATAGAAAGTAATTTTTGGTTTAAAGGCAAATGTCAGATATTACTGTTTCTAAATCATAGAAAAACTAGTTTGTTATTGAAAGATTGTTATGCCACAGGTCCATGTAGATATTTTCTAGTATGAATTTTAGGAGCCGTACCCCCCCCCCCCTTTAAATATGGTAGTGTTATTACTTATATATTGAATTATTTGGACTACTGTTTTCATCTTGAATAATGTTCTAACAATGTTTCTGCCGATGTAACCTCCGACCTTCTTCAGGTGCATTTTGTCTAACTCTGGAATCAATGCAATTTTGAACAAAACTCTTTATTTAATCCATTTGCTCTCGTTCTGAAGAAGGTCTGAGGTTACATTGGCCGAAATGTTGTGGGAATAACATCAAAGATGAAAACAGTAGTTCAATCCAAATAAACAAATTATCAATACTCCTCTCCAAAAATATCAAAACGCACACACGTAGCTATATATTTTTTTATATCAATTGAAATGAATGGCTCTCATCTTAAGGCGGCTCCATGTTTTGACAAACTTCTGGGCTTGACCTTTACTCCTAATCTGAGGTGGAACACTTACATCAAATCCATTGCAAGAGCGGCTGGGAAAACAGTGGGATTGTTCTACCGTTCCAGTAGATATCTCACTGCTGATGCAATTCTCTACATGTATAAGAGTCAAGTGCGTCCAAGGATGGAGTACTGTTGCCATATCTGGGCAGGAGTTGCTAGAAGCAGCTTATCCTGCCTTGACAGAGTTCAAAATAGACTTCGTAGCCTAGTGGGGGATGCCCTTTTCTCTTCCCTGCAGCCTCTTTCCCACGGAAGAGACGTTGCGAGGCTGTCTTTGCTTTATCGTTATTTACATGACAAGTGCTCGTCTGAGCTCTAATCTATGGTCCCCCGTGGCCTGACATTCAGGAAAAACACTCATCTAGCTAAAAATATCAATAATTTCCCTCACTCTTTATCTGTGCCTAAACCTAAATGTATATTCCATGAACAAAGTTTTTTTCTTAGAAGTGCACGTCTGTGGAACTCTGTTCTGTTTTCCTGCTTTCCAACTGACTACAGTATGATCATCTTAAAGTCCAATGTGAACAAGTTCTTGATGAGCCATCCCCTTAAGTAATCCAATTTACCAAATTTCCACTACTATGACTGACATGTTCCCCTTGACCAATGTACACTCATTAACCTTTATCCTCGAATGGCCTCTGAGACTTGGTAAGTGGTGACTCCTTTGTATATATATATATATATATATATATATATATATATATATAATCACTGACATACCGATTCTCATTAGATCACTGAAGGCAAGCAAAATTAAGCCTGGTCATTGCCAGATGGGTGACCATTTAGTAGTACCAGGTGCTGTATGTAGGAAGCCGTTGACGCCTCCTTGCAAAAACCTAACATCGTCATTTCTCCTGACCGGGATATACATGCGACTGCAGACCTTATGAATTTAATATTCTCTTGACACTTCCTATTCTGATGGAGATGGTTCGACCCAACTTCCGCTGGCATACATACATACATACATATATATAAAAGGCAAAATGTGTGTATGTATGTATGTTCGCTTTTTGTGTATGTCTGCAAAAGGCTTTTTTCCGGCGGGTTGTTGAGGCCATCGCTCATTCTTAAAACTATTTATATCATATGATAATATAACAACGGGGGTTGCCTGTCTATTTAATTGCTCGACTTTTACCAGCTCGCCGCGTCTTCGAAAAGCGAATGATTGGGGCGTGGGAAAACAGTAACTGGCTTGCAGCGCAAAACTAGGTCAAACATCACACCACTTCCTCACACCTGTATATTTTACTATATAAACCTTATTTTAACACGCTTATCAATTTCTCTTCCCTCGTGGCTGACGTGGTTAGGTGTCTGGCTTTTTTCCTTTTCGTTTCCACCTTCGCGTCAAGGCTTCGGGGTTCAATCCTACCTTCCTACTAAAACTTTTTTTTCTTCTTTTACACCTCCAAACACCCGGGCAACGCCGGTCCCCCCCCCCTAGTCTATAATATAAATCTCACCTGTCTGTTTAAATGTATGTTTGAATGTCTCTGCCTAAAACGTTCAACAGAGGCGACGAATTTTCACGAGATTGGTATCGTTTTGAAGTTCGACCCTTCGGCTGACAAATATCGAAAAATTGGCCAAAAGCATTAATTCCTTCACCCTCAACTGGGCACCTTTCTACAGGGAGGGGGTTACTTTTTTCGCTGATATTTTCGAAAGTCATCCTTTCTTTTTAATTGTCTAACCTTTTTAAACCTTTGCCACTTCTGGTTTGGTGATAGACATAACAGCAAACACATCACATTCTTTTTTTCATGTTCTTTTCCTCCTTCGCGATACGGGTTCGAGCCTGCCTGCCTACTACCATTTCTTTTTTTTTTTTAACATACACCTCCAAACGCCCAGGCAACGCCGGGCACTCAGGCTAGTACACATATATATAAAACGATTAAGTGCTATGTAATAATCGGTTAGTGGCAGTCTTTCAAAGGTTTAGTGTGGTCGATACTAGTAATATTAAAAATGGGGATTTTTATCTGGTTATGACAAAGAGAACGAAAACAATGACACACTATGCATATTTGTAGGTATAATACAAAAAGATGTTTTCAACTTGTCTAATCCCTGTGTATTAAAAAGAACGGGTTCCATTAAAAAATATCCAAGTTTAAGAGGCATCTAAAGATGGTCAGAGGTTCTCGTATGTCGGCTGAAACATGAAAATAACATCCAAGATGAAAGCAGTAGTCTGAATTGTCAATCGTCATCTCAAAAAGACAGAATTAATGTCACATTTTTTTTTTTTTTAAATAACTTTCATGAATTTTTACAAAATTATTCATTTGTTTCATAGCAACATTAAAAAAAATGTTTTAATGATAATAATCATTACGTTAACATAACAATAGCCAAAAATTTACAAAAAATGCTGAAACAATGATCAAATATTTACTTTAACCTATAAAAGTTATGTGGAAGTTTTTCGTCTAGACTAGTTTTATCTCTCTCTCTCTCTCTCTATATATATATATATATATATATATATATATATATATATATATATGTTCTCTTTAGGAATGATCAATCCCTAGTTTCTTGTCTTCGCCCTTCATTTAACAATAATTTGAAGTCCAAAGTGATTTACTTACAAAAATAATACTGTAATCTTACAATATACATATATAGAAATATTAGTGATTGGACGATTCCAATATTTTACCTGATTCTGATACAATTCCCGATTCCGATTTTTTATAAACCTATAAATATTTTACTATACAGTTGGGTTTTTTTTTCCCCCCTCCGATTTCTGTAAAAAACATGTTAAATCTGCAGATATTTTAATAAATGTCAAATTATACTTGTGGAGTATGATCTATATATTATAGCTTTACTGGTATTTAAAAATCAATAAATATTTATTATTTTATCATTATCACCAGCAATGGGAGATTTTGATTTAAACAAAATCAAATAAAAAAGACAAAAGAATCGTTTTGGCATGAGAAAATAGGCATCAATTTTTTCGATTCCGATATTCCCAAATTTGTCTTTCTTTTTTTTTTTATGATTCCGATTAATTGGCTCAACACTTATATACTGAGCAGAACAAAACACAATAACATTCTTGATGCTGATTAATTCTGTTCCCCCCACCCGCTTTCATAATGAAGAGGAATGATGTTAATAATGAAAATAGTCCGAAAATTTAAATGTAGTGTTATAATTTACATTCATTGCTCCCAGACAACTCCAAGTAGAATAAAAGATTTTATTCCTCTCACTCAGCAAATTGTTCTCGGAGAAGGCAAAATAGTTTCTGTTATACCCCCACAAAATAGTTTGTTATACCCCCACTACCAAATAAATGCTATCATATTAGTTGGTGGCCTCCACAGCACTGCCAAAAGAATAAATGAAATCAAAGTATGAAGAGAAATTATATCAATATATAGATTATTGATCCCAGACAGCACCAAGTAGAACAAATGATACTGATCAATTCCTAATTTCTTGTCCTCGACCTTGATTTAACAATAATATGAAGTCCATAGTCCAAAGTGATTTACTTACAAAAATAATATTGTAATCTTACAATTTTTGATCATGGAGCGTGTGGAGTAGAACAAATGGTTTGAGTCTGTTCATGATTTCTGCCTCCACACTATTGCAGCATATTAAGAAGATATTTTTGTTAATGAAGTCAACCGTTGAAAGAGATTTACTATATATCACTTACAAAATGAAATGCTGTAATTTTACAATTTTTGATCCTGGACAATGCCAAGTAGAATAAACATTCCTGATCGATTTCTAATTTTTTTTTCGCCCCCCCCCCCGTTTCAACATATTTAGATGTGTTAACGTTAAGCAACCCTTGACTCGCTAATACACTCATCAAACAAGTAATTTCTATATTCAATTTGAAGATGACTATTAAGACATGAACATTTCAGAAAAGGATACGATGAAGGTTTTATCTTTAAGAAAATATTAACAAAAATATATTTGTTTATTACAGTTTTTAAAGTTTTTTTTTTTTGTTTTTTTTTTTTTTTGTTTTTTTTTTTTAGTAAAGTTGTAAAAACAAATATAGATTGTTTTATTTATCTATCAGTCTGGGAAAGACTAAAAGAGATTTTTTTACAAAGGAGTCACCACTTATCAAGGCCTGGAGGATAAGGGTTGATGCGTATACATAAGTCGATGGGATTGTAGTAGACATAAGTAGTGGGAATTTTGTAAATTGGATTACTTAGAGGGACGGTTCACTAAGAACTTGTTTACGTTGGACTTGAAGACAAATTGTAGTCAGCTGGAAAGCAGGCGAATGGAGGACAGTTCAACAGGCGTGCAGTTCTAAAAAAGAAACTTTGTTCATGGAATCTGCGTTTAGGTTTAGGCACAGATAAAGAGTGTTAGAAATTATTGAATAGTGGTTTTGGCTAAACGAGTGTTTTAGTTTCAGCATGATTTATGTAAATTTTCGTGGATGAATTTAAGATTATTGAAGCCGAAAAGGAAACTGTTAGGAAAGTTTTGGTGGTTTGAATTGTAATGTGAAATCTAACTGCACATGCATTAACAATAATTACATTTGTATGAAGACAAAAAAACAAAAAAAGAACAAGTAAACATGCCCCCCCCCTCCTCCCATTTCTAAATTTTAGATATTATCTATCTTGGGACATGTCAATCAAGAAAATATAAGCTTTGTGAGTGTTTTGTTTGTATTTTTCAAGTTTTAGCAGGAGATACAAACACATGCCCACAGACATTTGGCCTTTATATAATCGATCTGTCACCACTTACCAATGCCTTTAAGCCATTAGAGGATAAGGGTTAATAAGATCTTAGTTAGATTATAAACAGCACTATAAAAAGATTGGAACTTGGCATTACTAAGCAGTAGAGCATTTCCACTGTCAGTCAAAGAAAAAGAGTCTATCTAGTATGTGTACACAGTGTGGTAATATGTGGAAGTGAAACTTGGTCAAGAATGGTTGAAGACATGGGTTGCATGGGAAGAATGATAGAATATGTAATGTGAATTTTGAAGACAGCTTATATCTGATGTTGCCAGAGAAAGATTAAATCTGAACAAAGTAGAGAGATGTGTGCAGAATAGGATACTTCAATTGTATGGCTACATTAAAAGAATAGATATTAAGTTTCTTGTATTAGTAGATGTAAAAAAGTTGAGATTGCAGGTTCAGATTGCAGGGGAAGACTAGTATAGACTTGAGAAAGATGGACAAATAGAGACCTGTCCAGAGATTGGATACTTTTGGAGTCAAGTTCTAAAAACCATCCAGAACGTATGTGAAAAAAACATTAAAACTGATATAATAGGTGGAAAAGGCAGAATTTAATTATTTCAAAATACAGCTATACAAATATTTGTTGACATTAAACTTGATGATTATGTTGTAGGTTGCACGTCAAAAACTATAGTCTATCTTACTATTTCACCTCTATTTAAAGACATATTTTCTTTCTGCGTTGCTGAACATTTAATTCTTTTTTATTTTAAATTTTAAGCACATGTATTTTGTTGCATGGATAATTGAAGGAGTTGGGTGGAAGAATATTTTATAGAAAAGTCTCTACCCACCTTTAAAGTTATTTGTGACGCTGCTGAGTCCTTGGAATGAGTTGACAGGTTGCTAGTTTTTTTTTTTTTTTTTTTTTTTTAACCAAAGAAAAAGAGTCTAACATATTTTTATGTTAAGTGCTTGACTGAGCTCCAATCTAGAGTGCAACACTGTAAAACTAAAAAAAACTCACAACAAAACCTCATCTAGCTACAACCACTAATTTCCCTTTTTTTCTGTGTGTACCTAGATCTAAAGTTAAATTTCAATAGGCAAAGTTTATTTCCAAGAACTCCCTGCCTGTAGAACATAATACTATGGGGCTGCTTTCTAACTGATTACAACATGATCCTTTTCACATCTAATATTAACGTTCTTCTTGAGCAGTCATTTTAAATGATCAAATTCTATTCCCCCCTTTTAGTTTTTCCATTCTCTTTAATCTTTCATGGCGATGTCATATGGTACCAGCGAAAGTTGGTGCCAAGATGTGTGTATGGATTGGGGGTTGGGTCAGGTTATGGGAACTTCAGTTCTCTTCAACTTAACTGTGGTTCATCCAGGAGGTTGACTCCATCATCACAGCTATGGGTCAAAGTCGAGCATAAAAGCATGAATTGATCTTACACGTTATCTTCTGCTGACTCAGTTCCAGACTTTAGTGAAAATCTGAAATAAGGCGCAACACTAAAGTAAGGATTAGTTTGAACAATCTTCCTTTATGGCAGTAAGTCCTGGCCAATCAGAGTGGAAGACATTAGGCAATGGGCAACATTCGATCATCATTGCCTGTGTGACTTCCACTTAACACACTGCGTTTCTGCTGCAAAATTCCCTCTGCCAAGTTAATGCTGGCTGGGTTATTCTTGTTGCTGCCAACCAGAGTTCATCTATGAAGGAATTGCCCAGCTAACTTACAGGATTGGAAAAATTAATATGGTGGGCAAAGAAAATCCTGGTTGATGACTGTTGAAGCTTACCCGGACCACCGCCACCACCATTACTACCCCCATCCACCTCTGAATCTTCAGTTCACCCTTGGAACAGTAAATGGCTAGAGATCACCCAATTGTTGACTTCAGAAAGTCAGACTTGGTCGGCCTTTGTGAGGGACGCAGTGGCAAAAATGCATGGAGCCGGCTTAATCCACTCTGGATGAATGTTATTTCAAGTCAAATAGTACGAGGTCACGTGAGTGTGTTTCCCCATTCAAAATTGTTATTTTGGGGTTGGATGGGTTTGTAGATTTCTTAAGGATATTGGTGAAACTGATGAAGAGAACTCACCCGTGGCATGACAAATGTGCAGTTTGTATCAGTAATCATGACGCCACTGTAGTAGAAATATAATTATCCAGAAGTTTCTTGAATGGATGAAACTGCTTCTCTCACATGTCTATTTAAGTAGTTTAGAGGAGAAAAAAAGAAAGCTGTTCCAACTACTGGATAGAGTTAATGAAGCATGTAATGATTTGAATGTTTAAAGTGATTCGCTCATCAATCAGATTTAATCATCTTTATTTTTTCTTTTTTTCTTTTTTTTTTTTTTTTTTTTTTTTTTTTCAGTCGTTATTTTATGCAAGAAAAGTTCTATGTTTGTCAGATGAAATTATGTCTGCTTTCGACAAATGTTCAAACATGATACCCACTTAGATTTAAATAAACGATCAAGAAAATTTATTTAATTCAACTGATTTGAATTTCGTTGCTTTGTTATTTCTACTATTATATAAAAGGAATTTTGTCTGTGTGTGAGTTCGTTCCCTATGGACTCAGAAACAGCTGAACCATTTTTTTGTTTTTTGTTTTTTTAATTTCACACGAAGGTACTTGACGTGTCTGGGAGTATTTTTATGTAGGTTTTGTATATGAATGCCTCCGATAAGTACCAGAAATCAATAATCAAAAAAATACGAATTTGGTACCAAATTAATACTTTTATACAGCCTAACATCACAAGTACATTTGAGAACGTTTATCACCGCACCAGCTGAATAACGCAGCCTATAAATTCCATTTTAGATGCTTTTACAGACCGGGGCGGGTTTGAAATGAATGTTTCTTTTTAGAGCACAATTGAACCATGATGCTTGACTTTTGCATTTTTAAGTGAAGCCATTATTTACAGGTATATACGGCATAATCACATTGACACACCGGTTCCCATTAGACCACCAAAGTTAAGCAACGTTTAGCCTGGCTAATACTAAAATGGGGGGCTATTTGGTAATACCAGGTGCTGTATATGCTCAGAGCCTAGAGAGAGATGGGCACCACCAGGCTATTCTTGCCCAAGACACACTGTATAAAAATAATGCAGTGCCACCATGACCCTGGAAGGTTAAGGGACTGGTCATTATTTACAGATAATTTTATAAAATCAACAATAGATTCTTTACAGTGCAATGTAGATTACAATGTATTGTGAACTAAGTCACTGTGAGGAGGCACGTGAAGCTTCCTCCCAGTACACTATGCAGGGGCGGGGGGTGCACTAACCTAGATGTGGCAACAATACTCCATGCTTTGTAGAGGTACAGGATACTCTCAGGGATGAGACAATTTTATCAAGGAGGTCATTTATAAATACTAAGAATAATAAAGATCCAAGGATTGACCCCTGCAGCATATCTGCATTTATATCATGTTTTGATGTTTGACCACCAAGAACAATCTGGATTTTTCTCTTATCTGAAAAAGATTTGATTATGTTAAGTATTTATGTTCTGAAATTAAATGCAAATTTGTAAATATTGTTCATAAAAGATGAAATTTCCTACTTTCCAGGTTTCTTCAAGTTATTAATTTTAGTGACTGTTGATTTATATTTTAATATTGGTGTTTTTTCAATTTAGTTTTCACAATATTGTGCATATAAAGTCCCATCTTAAAGAAGGGCCACTTATCAATATAGTAGGCTTAATATATTTACGGTGTCTTTTACACACAAAAAAACAAAATCCAAGATGGAAACTTGAAGAAATGTTTGCCCTCTTATCAAACTTTGCTTTTACATGGTCCAAATCTTTTTTGTATATGTTTTTAAATTGATTTACTGTCAAAAGAAAAATTTACCTTGATTTCTAATGTTCTATTAATCATAAAAACATTCAGTTTGTTAGCTGTTGAAATGAATCTTATATGAACAGTCAAAATTGAGCTTCAATGTAATTTTTTTTTAGTAACGAGATTTTATCCAAGGTCTGGTTTAATCTAATGATTTTTTTTTTATGATTAGCTCTTTTCATGCAAGTTGATAAAATAACAATTATCTAAAAAGAAAAAATCAATATATATATATTATTCCTTAATTGGAATTCATTTTTTGAGATGAGCATTATATGTTAATTTTTATTTTTATTTCGGACTATTAGTCTCATCTTTATTAGTTGTTGTTTTTGGATCTTTTTTATTGGTTCACAACGTTTCGGCCAACTTCCTCTGGCCTTCGTCAGGTGGTAACCGCAACGGATAGGAACTTCGAATCTCCTAACTGCATTCTCAGCCATCACTGCCATCCGTAGTTGTTGTCGTCTCGCCACATTTTTGACCAATTAACCTCTGGCAGGCTTTGGGTGGGATTGAAACCGCTATCTTCAGACAATGTTCATCTGGAACCGTAGAGATTCAACGTCTCTATCAACTGCGCCACGGGCCCCGAAGGGCGATCAAGGTTGGATTCTTTGATCTTATAAATCCACGTTTATTTATTATTAAGAAAAAATCAACTTGTAATGCTACTGTAATGAAACCTGTACATCAAATCTGTTGCCAAGATCGCCAGAAAAATGGTTGGATCATTCTACCGCTCTAGTAGATATCTTGCTACCGATGCAATCCTCTATCTGTATAAGTGCCAAGTATATTCAAAGATAGAGTACTGTTGCCACATCTGGGCAGGATCTGCGGGGAGCACCCTATCCTGCCTTGACAGAGTTCAAAATCTAGCAAGTGATTCTCTTTTCTCTTCCCTGCAACATTTTCCCCCTCAGAGGAAACATTGCAAGCCTGCCTCCACTCTATCATTATTCTCATGGCAAGTTCTCGTCTGAGCTCCAATCTATGGTACCCCCCCTTTCACAAAAACACTCATCTAGCTACAATGACTATCAACAATTTCCCTCGCTCTCTATCTGTATCTAAATCTAAACATGGTTCTATGAACAAAGCTTCTTTCCTAAAACTGCTCGCCTGTGTAACTCTGTTCCACAGGCCTACTTTCCAGCTAACTGCAACATGGTCATCTTTAAGTTCAACGTAAACAAGTTCTTTTTGAGCTGTTCTCTTAAATAATCAAATGATATCCAATCTTCACTATCGACGACTACTACTTTACTGTCCCGGTGATCACCGTATATTCATTAACCTTCTGACCTTGATCAGTGGTGACCCACTTGTAAAAAAAAAAAAACACTTTTGAGAAATGTAGAGCACCCATCTCCCACTAGGTAGGGGGAATAGTATGGTAGACTAGACTTTCAAACCTAGTTAGAGAGAAGGAAAACTAAAATAATATCAGCTTTCTCTGCTTATTCCAGCATTGCTTTCAGTTTAACATTTCTTTTTGCCACTGGGCTCAAACAATACAAGTTCTGGGCATGTGTTAATGAAATTGTGTAATATTTCCTTTATTATAAGCTCATAATGACGCATGGGATGTCCATTGTTTCGCAATACTTATTAGATTATTTTATTTAGATTTTTTATTGTGTATTAGCAAAAAAAAACTCGGCATGTACACAATTGAAACTATGCGTAGATACTTGTGTGTACGTTATCCTAGGGTTGATTTTACACTGGCAAAATGCTTTGGTGCTCATCTTTGCCATAGAACCCTTCTAAAATGCGTTGTGTTAAAGGTAATTTTTGCTATCACGGATACAAAGCGTGAGAGAGAAAAACAAAAGCAATTCAAGTATTTTTGGTCACTAAAGACATAAAATATCTACCGATATATGCTACAAAATTTAATGACAATTTGTTGAAACGGACCTGACATTAAACTTGCTTCAAATATTGGCATGAAGATAAACACCAATAAGACAAAGATACTGATGGCAGGCCTTCTCCCAATATGGAAAACGGGAGGAAGACATCCTAAACTGCATCAGTGATGCTCTCACTGCCTTCTGTCAACTTCGATTGTGACTGGTCTTGAAGAAAATAAGGCTAAACACCAAAGCCCTTGTCCGCACAATTCTTCTTTATGGCTGCAAGACGTGTGTGTAGGCAAGCGACCTACGCAAACTGGATGTATTTGACCATCACTACCTACACTGCATCTTTTGTGCCAACTGGCAACAGTTTATCCCCAAGAGTACAATTTCGCACTCGCTGTAAGATCCACTCCTTCCTAAAATCTCTTCTTGCCAGATGCCTTCATTGGTTCAGCTATGCTTTTCAACGACACCTAGATGACTTCATCTGTAAAGTCATCAACCCAGCACCATGACCAGGCTGGAAGAAATACTGTGATGGCCAGCTCAAAACTTGGCTCAGGACGGTGAAACAGGATGTTGAACTGATTCTGAGCCCTCACCTTTTTCTGGGTCCATCGATGGAACCGCAAATGGCTTGTGCTCCTAACAGAAGTAGTCTTAGATCGCTGTGCCTGGTCAGGGTTAGGGTTTAGGACATGATGAATTTGTTGGAAAGAGCCTGCCCAACTGACCCAGGGTGAATACCGCAAACATGATATTAAACTTGAAGTAGCTATTAGTAAGTTGCGATGGGGGACCAATAGGTGACCTAACACTCCAAGAAAATACAGTTTTATTAGTTTTACCAATTTCTTTTATGTAGAAAACTTCCTCCTTAAGGGAATTGAAAAATGCCTAGAATTCAAATAAAAACTACATTTTCGTATCAAAATGAGTGGTATGAAAAATTTTGGTAGATTAGATTTTTTTTTTTTTTTTTTTTTTTTTTTTTACTTATATTTTTAGCGAGCAAGGCTACTCAGTGTTTCCTAGGATTTTGACAAAGAAGAACAAAATTATAAAAAACTAGACTTTTTAACACACCAGAATGAGTACTTTATAAGCCAAATTGATGGTTGAATTCGTGCTCATTTTTGTATTTAATACTAATCCCTAACTGTACATCAAACAGATACCATAATACTTAGTGAGCTATACCTTATCACAAAGGTCTATCCATACAAAATTTCAGCCAGATAAGTCCAGTGATTTCTTTAAAAAAAAAAAAAAAAAGTGGAACTGGTGAAAAAACACACACAAGCATAGAAAATCTATCTCTTCTGCACAAATTTTGATAACTGATTGAAAATGATGGTCCTCATTAGCTGATTGACCTAGTTTCAGTGTTATTTTTAGGACCTGCACCATGCGTTGTACCTGGGGATTCCTACCAATTTTTATTTTTCATGATCAGTTCTGGGCCATACTGAATCTGAACATATTAGGTTTGCATTGATGATGATAGCTTAATTTATTTTAATGAGTCCACAGAAAATGTCCTGCCGCCTGCCCTCCTCCACCTTCGTCCTGCGTGAAATTATATTCGTAACTGACCTTGTACCCATTCTCTCTGTTTTTGTTAAGATAGTTTTCGAGTGTATTTCATCATTAAATTGTTAGGTTATAAAGAAACCGTTAGATTGGTCAGGTTGTCTGTTAGCTTAATAAACTATGTGGGCGAGGGTAGAAAAATAAAAAAAAATATAAAACCTCTGGGGATCACTTCACCTGTGGAAATTTCCTATAAAAAATATCAAAGGTACTTTTGGCTGTTAGCAGAAAACTTGCATCTCTATTGGATTTGCAGTATGCATTTAAATATACATTTCCCCCAAACCTCCGGTTTTGATGGAGGGGAGACTAAAACTTGCTATGGTTTCAAATGATCTGAAATAACAGCAAGGCGAAACTTGATTCCAAATATTTCTCATGTTATATCTCCCCACTTTTGGAAATAGGGTACGATTATGGATATCTCCAATATCAAATAATCCTCATACATTGTGAAATTTACATTATGCATGAAAACCAAAGAGAGGAGATATAACATAAGAAATATTTGGAATCAAGTCTCCCCTTGCTGTTGTTTCAGATTATTTAAAATCATTGTTGCAAGTTTTAGTCTCCCCTTCATCAAGACCAGAGATTTTGGTGAAATATCAGATATTTTATAATTCATATGAAAAAATAGGAAAACAAACGACTATGATTGAAACATTTTATGGCTGTAAAAAGTGCCAAGAAATAGGCTTTGGATGATCCCCTTTAGCCCACTACACAATTCAGGTCATTAGTTTCTTTTCCCCTTTCCTTTCCCCTTTTCCCCTTTCCTTTTCCCTTTTCCCCTTTTTCCCTTTTTCCCTTTTCCCCTTTTTCCCTTTTCCCCTTTTACCCTTTTCCCTTTTACCCTTTTCCCTTTTACCCTTTTCCCTTTTACCCTTTTCCCTTTTACCCTTTTCCCTTTTACCCTTTTCCCTTTTACCCTTTTCCCTTTTACCCTTTTCCCTTTTACCCTTTTCCCTTTTACCCTTTTCCCCTTTTTCTTTTCCCCTTTTTCTTTTCCCCTTTTTCTTTTCCCCTTTTACTTTTCCCCTTTTTCTTTTCCCCTTTTTCTTTTCCCCTTTTTCTTTTCCTCTTTTTCCTCTTTTTCTTTCCCCTTTTTCCTCTTTTTCTTTCCCCTTTTTCCTCTTTTTCTTTCCCCTTTTTCCTCTTTTTCTTTCCCCTTTTTCTTTTCCCTTTTTCTTTTCCTCTTTTTCTTTTCCCTTTTTCTTTTCCTCTTTTTCTTTCCCCTTTTTCTTTTCCTCTTTTTCTTTCCCCTTTTCTTTTCCTCTTTTTCTTTCCCCTTTTTCTTTTCCTCTTTTTCTTTCCCTTTTTTCTTTTCCTCTTTTTCTTTCCCCTTTTTCTTTTCCTCTTTTTCGTTCCCCTTTTTCTTTTCCTCTTTTTCGTTCCCCTTTTTCTTTTCCTCTTTTTCTTTCCCCTTTTTCTTTTCCTCTTTTTCTTTTCCTCTTTTTCTTTTCCTCTTTTTCTTTCCCCTTTTTCTTTCCCCTTTTTCTTTCCCCTTTTTCTTTCCCCTTTTTTCCCCTTTTCCCTTTTTCTTTTCCCCTTTTTCTTTTCCCCTTTTTCCCTTTTCTTTTCCCTTTTTCTTTTCCCTTTTTCTTTTCACCTTTTCGTCTCTCCCCTTTTCCCTTTCCTTTTTATTCTTTTCTTTTTTCCTTTTGCTTTCCTTTTTTTGTGTAGGACAAGGCACAATAGTCTCTGAAGGACAAAGACAACATTTAAAATATAGATTTTTCTAAAGGAAAAACTATTTCTGCAAACAAGTAAAACTTGTACATAACTCCATGGAAAAAAGATGGCGAAGTGTAAATCTAAGTTATTTTTATGTATTGTTTTCTCATATTGTACTTGAATAATCAATGCCAATCCATTTGCTGTACTTCAAAGAGAATTGAAGAATGTTGCTTTAGATTGTCCCCCCCCTCCCCTGTGAGTTATAAGGCAGAATGGAAGAAAAATGGATTACTTTATGCCTATCCCATGTCCATTCCAATTGTGTTGTGGATGTGTCTAATTGATGAGTGCAGTTTATACATTGGACACTTCAGCACTCACAAAGCAAACCGTGTGACAGAAAAACAGGTTTGTTTTATAATATAGTTCCACCTGACCTTCCATACTTATATTTATCCCAGCTTTTTGGCTAAGATCAGTGTGTAGTATCAGTATTGTTGTTTAAATGATGATAATGATGTTTACTTTATCTGGAACCTGTCCAGAAATGTAATAAATTTATTTTTTGCCGGATGAAACACTGCTTGCCATTCATAGAAAAATTCTTAGATTATCTTAAAATCGGTACGCATGCCATATGCCGCAGCATAGTAGAGAAGAGACACAGAGCAGAGTCATTTATGCTGTATGATATGAAATGTCTTCTCTCATCTACTTTCCACAGGATCTAGCTAAAAAAAACAAAACTCTCACAAGGTTGCCGATTACGTTGCACGAATCTCAATTTCTCATTTTCTATTAGAATTATGAAGTCGGTTTTAAAGAGTCAGTCTGAAAATTCGAATTCAAATTTTTTCATCGTCATAGAATAAATAATTAGTCTGAATGTTGGTAGACTTTAAAATGAGTTTGATATTTTATAATTCTAGGAGTTTGTTGCAACCCTCATTCCCACAGACATTTGCGCGCTTTCCAACCCCTCCCTCTCTCGATCTCTTCCACAGGTCAGGTGGATCCAAAGTTTTCCAGCATACTGCATCTCTTTGCTCTTTGAGCATTACAACTTTCTTTACTGTTTGTTGCCTAAGGAATCTTCGTTTATGACGGGTGGAGGTGTCAATATGACTATAAGGATTATTTTTATTCTCGCTTCCGAATGCCCTTTTTTGGGAAGCTGGATTTTCTTTATTGAAAACAATCTTGTGTCAAACTTTACCTTCATAGTTAAGCAAGTTAAAGAAAAGATGTTTCTCCCGAGAATAATTGAATTTAAAAAAAAAAAAAATTTCTATACTTTCTTCTGTTAGATTATTTACTTACTTTTTTTTACTGTTGTCTTCATCATTTCAATTATTTATATACACAAGGTTTTGGTTTCTGTAATCAGTATCCTGAGAATTTCAAACAAAACCTTTTTAATTCGCTCTAGTAGACCATTCTCATTCGACACTTCAATGACGAAAACCTTGCATATGAACAGCTGGAATATTTGATATTTTATTTCATCAAGCTTAGCACACTGTCTTTTCTATTTCCTAGTCGACAACAGATCTGGCATACCTCTCAACATGTTCGTTGTTGTTTTGGTCCTGCTGTACCTATTGGGACAACATAGGAGTCCGCAATGCCTTTATGTGTTGTGCTCCTATCCCTGGCAGTTTGTTTTCATGATGATGCGTCTATATTACTTAAAGCCAGGGTGCACTACAGCTTGTCTTGTAGCACATTTTCGGGGCTTCTCATGATCTAGACCTGTTGATAAGCTCGCCATTTAGGAAGCCTGGGTGGATTCATTCTCTGAATGCGGAAGGCAGTGATGGACAACGGTGGCCGCAACAATAGTTATGGAAGTTCAATGCAGAATTCACATATACAATAAATTATCACCTTCTACACCCATTAAAAAAAAAAAAAATGAGATCACCCAAAGATGGAGCATAGAATAGTAAATGAAAAATATCTGATGTTTTTAAGTGCCAGTTTTTGCAAAAAAAAAAAAAAATTTCTTACATAGGCATCACCACTTATCAAGGCCAAGAGGCACTCGAGGATAAGGGTTAAGGAGTGTACAGTAGTCCATTGGACAATATAGTAATCGTTAGTAATGGAAATTCGGTAAATTTGTTAAATTAAGTGGAACGGCTCATCAAGAACTTGTTTACATTGGACTTGAAGACAGCCATATTGTAGTGAGCTAGAAAGCAGGCAAACGGAAGACAGTTCCACAGTTTCAAAACCTATACCTATTCAGTCGTAGTTATTATTTGAGCTATCGTCAAATGGATAAGAAACTGTTAAAATGTAAACGACTTTAACAAAAAAATGTATAGCTGGGTTACTGTGTGCTGTTGTATATTTGCGCATGTGTAGAAGAGCAATGTAAGTCGATTTATGCCTGCCATGTTCCAATTGTTTTTCAATTTTATTCTTTTACCAATTATTTTTACTGGCTAAAGATCAAATTGAACTTGTTCCACAGGTTCAAATTCCCTATATATCAAGTTTCAAGTATGTAAACCAAAAATTGGAGGAGTTTGGTAGAGACCATTCTTCAGACAGACAACAGTCTCTTAAAGAAAAATGCTCACTTGTCAATATAGTGGATAGTTTATTTTACTTTTTTTTAAAGTTATCTCATAAAAGCAATCCAAATTGAAAACTAGTGAAATAAAATTGTTTCTGAATCTGATCTTTAAAATTTTTTCTTTATGTGGTCTCTTTAACTTAGTCTGTGATATATATCATGTTATAAAGATTCAATACCACTTTGATGTAGGGGGCTACTATCGGAGACATGTTGCAGAGATACTGTGTAGGGAGGTGAGCAGCAAGATGTCTGTTCACATTACACTTGAACTTCTGCATGTCAGTACAGTTGACAAAGCAGGAACCCGGAAAGGAGTTCCAAAGTCAGCAGTTCTGGGGAAGAAACTGTTAGAATAGAAGGCTTTCTTACATCTAGCGATCTCTACTGTGTAGGGGTGGAATTTTGCTGCTTGTCGAGTTTGTTGGGTGTATT
This sequence comes from Euprymna scolopes, assembly GCF_053919585.1. Taxonomy (NCBI): domain Eukaryota; kingdom Metazoa; phylum Mollusca; class Cephalopoda; order Sepiida; family Sepiolidae; genus Euprymna; species Euprymna scolopes. The sequence continues at coordinate 25,524,032 of NC_136510.1, forward strand.
TATGTCGAGGAGGTACAAGGGCTTGTAGTTTGTCACAGCATCCACCATTAAAATACTTGTAAAACAGGCAGAGGGATGCAACATTTCATCGATGGGACAGAGGTTTAAACAGAGATGACAGTTCACGACCTATCAGGTCGGCAACTCTTTTGAACCCTGTCCAGGAGTGAGAGACTAGTAGCAGATGTACCAGTCCAAATGTGACAACAATACTCCATACATGGGCAAATGGTGTCCTTGTAGAAGTACAGGATACTTTTGGTGTAACTTTCTAGCACGGTAGAGAGAGCCCACTTTCCTTGTAGTGGCTCTAGCAATGCTCTCAATGTATCTGTTCCAACTCATGTTCTCTGTGAATGTTAAGTTAAAGAATTTGAAAGAAATACTTTCAGGTAATGTATCTTAAGCCATAGCTATTGGTGGTTGAGAAGGTTTCTTGTAATTATTGAAGGAAACAAGCTTAGTCTTGTATGTGACCATTCATTTTTGTCCCCATTCCACTACAGATTGGAGATTTTCCTCTAGTATTTCTGCCATTTCCTTAGATATGTGTTCATTCGTTTTCACTTCGTGCTTGTCATAGAGCAATTTTATCAGGGAGGTAATTTATAAATATTAGCAATAATAAAAGTCCAAGGATAGACTCCTGAGGTACATCCGCATTTATATCATATTGTTTGGATGTACGACCATTGAGGACAACCTGGATTCTTCTCTTGAGAAGGATTTATGTTAAGTAGTCATCCAGTGATACCATATGATCTGATTTTCCTGAGAAGGCCATCATACTATACCCTCTCAAAAACCTCTACTCTCTCCTGTTTTGTCATGTGTATGGTATATATGTTCAAAGATTAGTTGGGATATTTAACGGCTGTAAGGTGATTAACTAGAGCTTGGCTAATTATGGACTCAAATATTTTGGCGAAAAGTAGGAGGAGGCGGGTTAGGGTGATAATTCAATTTCACCAGAATTCTTGTCTTTTGGCTTCCTGAGACGAAATGCACCTACATTAAACTTCTGCTTTTGTTTTCTATTCTCTTTTGTAAAACTTCTGCAAAAACAAAACCACACCCTTTCCCCCTCCTTTTTTTTTTCTTTTTTTTTTTTTCCTTCCCTACTTCCCATCCCCGTCGGTGGGGCATTAGAATACACCGACTGTCCCCCTGCAGAGAGTAAAAGCCTCTCAAAGGGGCCACCTGTTGGCCGTGGGTGGCAACCCGTAATTACTCGGAAAAGGATCCTGGTGGCTGAGCAAATGATATCTAGGGAAATTAAAGATATCAGGTGTAACACTCCACTCGTACAAGGCTAGATGGGCGGTCGGAGGGGCCCCGATCCAATCAATTGGCTAGTTACGTCAAGCCCTAACACATCCTCTACTTTTCTATTAATTTCCTCTAAACCGTAACAAATACAGTTCTACCCTATACCACTATAAACTATATACATATTTTCCCCTCTTTTCCATGTGTTAGAAGGCGGTGGCTGTATAGTGCCGGAAGTTACCACAAATGACTTGGGTTGTGTAACTAAAGGATTATGGGTGCTCGTGGCTCCCATTTAGAACATGTATACTGTTTATGTAGCCCTGGCATGACAAAACGAATGGGTTTTCCCCTTAACATACCCTAATATTGAACTCCGAGGTGGGTGGGGAGCATAAACAATGAATTTAAAATATATATATGTATGGCAAATTATAAAAACTCCAAGCGCCAACACGTCGACTCGGATAGTTCAGATAATGAACTACATCAAACATCCTCAAAATTTATTGTATTGGAATCTACCGAAGAATCCAAAATAACTGACTTATCACCGTTTATTATACATAAAATTATATCGGCATATATTACCCCAAAAAATGTCAAAACTTTAAAAAAATAAAACCCTACTGGTGGATGTAGAAAGAGAAAAACATGCCACTTTTCTCCTAGGAATGAAAACTTTCCACAACATAAATATCAAAAGTTATCCACACAAGAATCTGAATACCTCCAAAGGTGTAATAAAATCGAAAGACCTCTCAATGTGCACTACTGAAGAGATAACAAAAGAACTTAAAAACCAAGAAGTAATAAACATTAAAAGAATTACAATAAAAAAAGAAAATCAGACTATACATACGAACACTTACATTATGCTGTTCGATAGACCCACTATCCCAAAAGAAATCAAAATTGGGTTCAACATTGAAAAAGTTGAACCCTTTATACCAAACCCACTTCGGTGCTTTAAATGCCAGAAGTTTGAGCACCATGAGGATGCATGTAGAGGACGAGCAGTGTGCGGCAGATGTGGCCAGAGTGATCCAGACCACACTGTCAATGACTGCAATCTTGATTGCAAATGTACAAATTGTGGAGAAAACCATCCTGCTTATGCTAGAGCATGCAGAATCTGGAAGAAAGAAAAGGAAGTAGTTTCAATAAAACATACCAAAAACATCTCCTTCCTCGAAGCCAGGAAAATAGATGGATACATGAAGAAAAAGACGTACTCTCAAGTCACCTCAAGTTGTATATCATCCAACATCACTAACCAAGACTCTAAATACAAAATACTAATAAACAAATTGTTACAATTGGAACCAAACGACTGGCCCAAATTTATAAATGAAATCAAACCAAACATATCATTAAAAATTAATCATTCCAAAAATTAAATCAACTAATGTTACCAATAAAACAAATTCTCAACCAAAATCAAAACATCCAAGAAAACAGTCGATCAAAACAAAGACCACAAAAATCACCAGTACGTCATGCAGATGATGAAAAAGACGAAACTAAGGAAAAACAAAATCAGTTAAAAGAAAGACCACACAGGTCACCAATATGTCTTCCTCATAATGAAAAAAACACACTTCAAAAACAAACAAAAATACATCTACCAAAAAACAAAATAATATAAAGAAATTACCACCAACAGAAGTCACCACCACTACTACTACAAATAGATTTACGGAATTAGAAGACATGGAAACTGAGGTTACTCCTCAAACCAAAAAAAAATCCTCATGAATTACAAGAAAATCCAATGGAATTGCCGTGGATTGAAAGCAAATTACAATGAAATTTTATTGTTGCAAACCAAATTTAATCCTTTGGTTATTTGTCTCCAAGAAACCTTCCTTAAGAATGAGGACAATTTGAATATAAAACATGATGTGCCGTTAAACAAAAATAAAACCAAAAAAAAAACAGTATTCTTGTAAACTGGTACCACAGAAGCATTTTTTCAGCAGATTCATTAAGGCATTTGTTATAAAGCTTGGAGCAGACTAGAGCAACCTCAGCGGAGCATTTTTTTAACAGCACAGCCGGAATGAGATCGGTTCCACATGCTTTTGAGGTGTCTAGGTTTTTTATGATATCACGCATCTGAGAAGGACAATTTTCAAATCTAGTGTGGTGTCTGTCTGCAAAGGAAAGTCAAGAAAGGAGTGATTTGCTAGGTCCAATGTGGAGTTGGAGGTAAACCGACTGGCAAGCATATTAGCCTTTTCGGTTGCTGTGCAAACAACCTCTTGATTGTTGGATAGTGGGGGAATTGGTGATTGCCCATTATTTACTACAGCTTTAGAAATGAATCTTATACATACTCCATTTAAATTTTTTTTTTTTTTTTTTAGTGAGTTAATGTTTAGGATGGTTTCATGTAATAATTTACCACTAAAACATTAAATGTTTCAATTTCAAAATTCGAGTTTTCCTTTTATTTTTTAATTTTTTAACTCTTGCAAAAATTGCTGACTCTCTACCTCAGAGATAAGAAAGTTTGTTTAAAAAATATAGCTGAGTCAGGCTCTTAATTAATTTTTATTTATTTTTTCCTTTCTATTTCAAGCCTGTCAAGTAGTGTCTACCTGCCACCGACTCTAATTATACCTTGCAGCTTTTGCTTAATAATGACACCATTCCTCATCCCTTCCTTCCACCTCTTTTACCACGAGAGATGATCCATTGCCAGCTCAACTTGGCTGCCATTTTACTGTCATTCTTCCAAGTTGCATTTTATATGCTTTCTAAAATCTATTCGCATTTTGATTTCTTTACCTTTTTTCTTTATTAATCATGGAATAGTCTTGTCTGGATTACGTTTAACTGATAGGAATGTTTTTAAGGAACATTAATATATTTTAGGTTGGGAGTCGGCGGAAAAGATTTAATTTGACTCCTGAAAAATATCTGACATGCAACATTATTTAAAAAAACAAAGCAAAAAAAACCTTACTATTCATAGTCTCCCATTTTGACACAAATTTGCTTCAAATTGTTGGATAAAATGAACTTGTGGAGTCAGAACGCAAAACCTTTGCCTTCAGCTCTGACTCCTCTATTTTTTTGCAACCTCTAGCTTGGTTATAATTTTGGCACCTTTAGCTCATGCTCCCACTATTTTTTGTAACCTTTAGCTTGGTTGCTATTTTGATATCTCCAGTCAGCGCTCTGCAAGTATGTGGCACCTTCAGCTAGAGTTCCCTTAAATATTTGGTACCTCAGGCACCTTCAAGTATTTGGCATCTACGGCTGGGGAAGGGTAGAGCTTATCCAAGTATTTGGCACCTCAGGTGGATTTAGAACTCTTTATAGTTTTATCAACTTTGACATTACAATCTTTTGTTAAAATACATTTGTTTATGCATAAACTAGTTCAGCATTTTAATTTCACAGTTGATGAATATTCTCTAAGGTATGGGACCAGCTTTTGACCAACCTCTTGATTTCTATTGTTAAAGTTTTACAGAAACAGTCTGAAAAAGTATTGCTAACAACAGACATTAAAAGCTCAAATGGCAATTGTGTTGAAAGTGTGATTTATTAATGATAAGCTTTAACGTGACATCATTTGTATTTTTGGAATGTATTATTAACCTAAATATTATCTATATATTAATATGATAGCGTGTTATTTATTTTGTGTGTGTCACGCTTACATCCAAGTGACTGTCGTTTAATCGTTACGGACTTCCATTTCTTGTAATAAATAATTTTACCAAGAATTCTTAAGTTTTGGTTTGGATTATAGCTGAAGGAACTCAAGTTATTTATATATTTTTCATAAGTTTTGGTTTTGGTTCAAGCTGATGCACCCAAGTCATGTGAATATTTTTTCTTTTTTTTTTTTTTTTTTTTTTTTTTTTTTAAATCATAACTTTATAATATATAAAAATCGATAGAACATTAACTGTATAATAATATATACAAAATCTGCAAGAATCAAAATATCATATTTAAGCGTACTTTACGACCAGGCTATGCCGGGCGCCTCTTCTAGCTTAGATAAATACTTTTGCAATTTTAACAAAAGAGCTACAATATCAGAGCATCTCCATTTATGCCGAACATGTACAGGATGCCAGCATCAATATATTACATATGAATGAGTTCTCTGTGGAATTTCTGCAGGTCCCGCTAGTCCTTTCTTATAAATATAAAAGCTGTAACCAAAGAAAGTTCAGGATTATGGAATTTTGAAATTAGCAGACACCAATTAAAAAAAAGAAAGTGATAAATGTCCAAAACACAAAAGAAGGACTTGTCTTCAGGCGAGGATCAAGTACAGTATCTATTCTGTCTTCCGGTCAGAGAAGAAGTTCTCCTCGACTGAAGCAGTTTTAATTTATTTTTCCAAATCCAGAGTAGAGGAGCTAGGTATTCCCTATGTTAAAAATGTCACCCTTCGTAGTTAGAAAACACACTCATCTCCTTATTAAGAATGGTTTTCCAAATAATAACCTACACCAAAACTACATAAGTACTGAAAATTTCATTTTTATTGGTCAATGTTTTTCATGCTAAATAAAATAAGATACATGTAATCATTTCAAAACTTCATCTTTCAGTTTATTTTTTTAATTTGTTAATCACGTGATCACGTTTTCAATAAGTATGTAATTATATTTTACCTGTTTAAAGCTCGTAAAACCTGTAAACAAACTTTAGCTTGATACAGGTGACGACTTTTAAGAGTCCCTTTTAGTGATTACCTTGTTCGAGGATATATGTACAACTAAACGGCAAATCTGCCCAAAATAATTTGGTATTATTTTACTTTAAGGCCCATCTCACGTTCGTATATAACAAAGTTTGTTTTTTTTTTTGTTTTTTTTTTTCCAGTCGCAAAAAGAAAGTGGGTGATCAATTTTCGATGTAAATTCAACTTAGAATGAGCACCCACTTTGTGGTAACTTGAGAGAGCGGCATTTTGCATTTTTTGTGTTTTTATTTGCTGACTAGCGGGGGGGTACCCGGCGTTTCCCGGGTGTTTTGAGGTGTTAGGGTTAGGGGTAAATAAAAACTCTGGGGTGAGGGGTTAAAATAAAAAAGTTTTGGTAGGTGAGTATGAGGATCGAACCCGAACCCTTGCGGCAAATTTGGAAATTAAAGTGTGAAAAAAAACGTGCGACGTTAACCATTGAGCCACCACGAAATATTAACGGAAACGCGTTTGAATTTATTTAACTATTAGAATTGGCAGGTGCGCATTTTAATGAGGTCAACTTTGACTGTGGGGTAGTATTTCATTTACTGCGGGAACGCTTTTTTTATTTTTATTTTCCCAAGATGTTGGGGGGAGGGACCAGCTCCCCATAAAAAGGGGATTATCCAAATTGAATAGCAATTGTCTGATATAAGGAAAACACATTGATCAAATCTGATTGCTTTCGGACATTTCCGGCGATCGCGACCAGAAAAATACCGCCAGAATTAGTGTCGCTTTTATTATACGAAAAAGCCTAACCCACATGCGGCGAGTGAAAAATGTTGAATATTTATCTTTTTTGAAGTCGAGCAAATTAAATAGACAGGCGATCTCCGTTGTTAACTCGTAGATATTATGATTTCTATGTGATATAAAAAGTTTGTAAGTTGTGAGCCGACAGACTGCTTATCAGAAAAAGTCTTTTACAGACATACACAAAAAGCGAACATACATGCATGCATACACACATTTTCGCTTTTATATTTATAGATAACTCCAGAACTCTGGGACTATTTTCCATTTCACAGTCCTAGCCTTCATTTACGCTATGCGCGAGCACAAACGAAGGCTGGGAAATATGCAGTCGCGTACCAAACTGCCTTGTCAAAAACCCTTTTTAACCAGATAAACACGCAAAAAAAAATGCACACTCTCTCAAGTGGCCAGAAAGTGGTTGCTAATGTTAAGCTAAATTAACATGGAAAAGTGATCACCCACTGTTCGAAAAAGTAATTTCTTCATGTCAGGCAAAGTATTTTTTTGCGACGGAAACAGTTTGCAGATTCGTTTTTAGCACAGCAAAATCTAAAAAAAAAAAATATTTTGTTATATAAAAACATGAGATGGACCTTCAAAAAAGAAAAAAAGATAACTGCAAAAAAAAATGGATTCTTAGTTCCGCATTTACGAAAAATATTTTTTATTTTATTTACTCGGCATTTGCCGGGTTTTTGTAGGTTTGTGTGTGTAAAGGGGGGGGGGGGGGGGGTAAAGTAAAGAATAAGTGAATAATAACAGTGTTTCAATAAAAACAAAAAAGAAACGATGTTAAACTTTCAAAGGAAATCGGAAAAACGAAGACAGTGGAAAAAAAAAAACATCGGACAAAGTGAAATGAAACAAATTATGTATTATGTTTATTTAGAAAAAAAAATTGAAAGAAATCCTTTTTTTTTTTTTTTTCAGTGTATAAATGTTGGAAAATAAATGGTAATTAAGCAACGAAAAAGTAAGCGTGGTGTGTTTCACCCAAATTCCAATCCAGTTTTTTTTAAAAACCTAAGCTGGTGTTTGTTCATAACTGTCCCTTGTGAACGATCACGAACGTGTAAATGGGTGGCGGTGGAAGGAGGAATTTATTAGCTAGAGAAGAGTTTACTACTTCCATTGATCCTAACCGATTTTGTCAGTGAACTCTCACCAGATAAAATATAGAAATCTACGATCAGCGAAGTGGTGGAGAGTTAATATGCCTATAACACACCTCAGATATTGTGCTGCAGTTTGTGCATACTACATTTGCATGAAATGTCTTGATTTTTAATCCTATTATGGTCAAACTCGGAGGGGAAAAAATGAGTTCATTTTACATATATATATACTTGCAAAAGTACCCGTCGTTGACTGGGTTCAAAAACAGCCTACAATGGACTCTGATTTATGAAAGTATGATAGGTTATGAAAAGGGTTATAAAGAGATAGCTTCGAATTTGAGGGTATCAAAACCAAAGCAAAATATGATGAAAGTAAAAATAAAATAGATAAACCCCATAATTTATTATACCATACCTGTTCACACTGAGACACTTATCACAATATTCTGTGGATCTATATTAAAAAACCTTGTTAAACTTTGTGACATATTTCCATTCTATGGAGATCAGGCACGAACGAACACCCCATAATTTTATTATACCATATTTCTTCAAACTGAAACATAATTATCAAAGTATACTTATGCAGATAGATATGAAAAGTCTTTATTAAAGTTTGTGCCTATATCCATTCTATGGAGACCAAGCGCGAATGCAGACCCCACAATTTTATTATACCATCCCTATTTAAGTTAAAACATACTTATCAAAGTATTATGTACATCTACATCAAAAACACTTGTAAACGTTTTTTTTTTTTTTTTTTTTTTAATTTTTTATTTCCATACTTTGTGGACCAGGCGCGTACGCAGACCCCACAATTTTAATGAATCATCATTATGCCAGATCAAACATACCCATTCCTGTGTCTCTATACATCTATCATTATAATAATAAAATAGCTTCTAAGGGGTCCAAATTGCAAAATTTAACACTTGGCAGTTGTAAGACTGCTTAAAGTACATATATAAAGCAAATATACATTTCTACTCTTTACAAAGTTATGAAAAAAATTTTTTCTGTACGTCGGGATATAATACAGATGGTAGTGGATAAGGGTGGAGAGCTATGTTTTGATTTTATAATAAATATGAAACATGCATAAATTAAAATATTTAAGCATATTCTATGACCAGGCCATGCTGGGTGGGGGGGCACTACTCTGTATTGGATCCAATCTAATAATCAATAGAGAATTCACTCTAGAATATTAATAATAAATATGAAATCTTCATAAGTTAAAATATTTCAACATATTTTACAACTGGTCAAGCCAGGCAGTCTACTAAAGAATCTTGTCCCCAGGAAAATTTAGTAGGAAACCCAGAATCACAAACCTTGGAACTAAATTAACATGGCAAGTGCTCGTCTGAGCTCCAATCTATGGTCCCCCTTCGCCAATCTTTCACGATAAACACCTGTCTATCTGAAACCACTGTCAATAATTTTTCCCACTCTTTATCTGTGCCTAAATCAAAACGTAAATTCCATGAACAAAGCTTCTTTCTTAGCAGTGCACGCCTGTGGAACTCTGTTCCGTTTGCCTGTTTCCCACCTGACTACAACTTGGACGTCTTCAAGTCCAACATAAACAAATTCCTGATGAACCGCCCCCTTAAGTAAGACACTTTATCAAATATCCAATACTAACGATTACTACGATACTATCCCATTTATTACTGTACACGAAATAACCCTTATCCCTGTGTGGCTTTCGGGGCTTGATAAGTGGTGACCAACATGTAAAAAAAAGGGGGGGGGCTGGAAGACTGAAAAAATTATAATATAAGTTATAATTAGGGCAACTCAAAAATTGCATTTATTAATCAGGTTGAGTAATTTGACAAAGTAATCACAATAAAAAATTTCATAAATCAAAGTATTTAAGTTTCATGTTATAAGAACATTCAATAAACATTAATTGCAATTTTTGCCCTAATTATAATGAAAACAAACAAAACATTCTGTAAAATTTTTGCTACGAAAATTTGGATACCTCCACCCCAGTCCTTCCTGGCTATGACCTTGGATTCCACGGGCTCTGGTTTTGTTGACCGAATGGATATCATGGAAAGTGACTTTACTTTATATATTAGAGATTTAATTGAATTTTAATGAAAATTTAACAAAAAATTAGTAATTTTCTTTTTTTTTCTCTTTTTTTTTTTTTCTCTTTTTTTTTTTTTCTCTTTTTTTTTTTTTCTCTTTTTTTTTTTTCTCTTTTTTTTTTTTTAATTTTGCTTATTTCTAAGCTCTTACAATCCGCCAGAGCACCAAAGTTAAGCAACAATGATCCTGGTCAGTACCAGATGGATGACTATTTGGAAAGGCTAAGCACTGTATGTACCGTGCCGAATTGTAGAAATTTCCAGGTCGATTTCTGGGGACACGTTTAATTCACTGGGGAAGATGCACCCCTGAATAAACATGCCCGGTTGGTATGCGACAAGACGGTACTCCACGTAATAGTGTATTGGCAACCTGCTGCAAGATGCTTTCCTGACCCTGCATGTCAAGCACATGGTTGCCGCAGCGAATGATGACATGTGAGGTGTATGCAACATGAAGTTGCACCTTGTAGTTCACCTAAAACACTTTATAGCTGAGGTTGGTTCAATCCCAATGAGCAAAATATTATACTTGTATCCGAGTTCTGCCGACGACTATGACAATCCAAATGTGTGGGGAGGGGGTTTGGTTACTTTAAAACGAAATTTCACTTGATAAGTTTGTCATTCTAGTAAAGTTTGGCATGAACCACTTTCTCATTGAGTTTGTCTGTTAAAATTTGACTTGTTTCCAAGCAAACATTGAATTGGATCTTATCCAATTCACATCAAATTAACAATTCTCAAGCCTTTTTTTTTTTTTGTTGTTGTTGTATATGGGGCATCCTACTGGATGTCATGCATTCACTCACCATTTCAAAAAGTCAAACCGAGAGATCATTTTAAGATTCTAATCGTCCCTTGAAAATGCAATGTTCACATATTTATATGAACATGTTATCAGTAAATCAGTTTGAAGTACTTCTTATTCTATTACTTAGTTTTAAAAGACTTGGTTTCCTCTGCTTAAACAGTCCATAAATCGATCATAATCGATTTAATGTCGTTTTACGTGCTTGCTGGCATATGTTTATCGGCTTTTAGAAATGGACTTCTAAATTATCTCTGGACAGGTCATTAATTGAACTACATAACCTGAAATGCAACACATTTTCTTTTTTTAATTTAAGGCAAGATTTCTTTTTTTTTTTTATATATAGGCCAGATGCCCTTTCTAATGGAAACCAGTGATTTTTGTCGATATATCCTCTCTGGGTGATTTCCAACCAAGACTAAAAGCATTTTAGCTGTCCTTAAATTAATGATGAAATAAAATTATTTAGTTACTTAGGGCAGACGCTGTATATAATGAAAAAAAATAATCACTTGTTAGTTTTCACTAAAACTTAAACTATTCTAATTTTTGTTATGCAAACTTATTCCAAATTTTAGTGAAAACAAACAAGTATATACATATATACTAGCAAAAGTACCCGTCGTTGACTGGGTTCAAAAACAGCCTACAGAAAATGGACTCTGATTTATGAAAGTATGATAGGTTTGTGCCTATTTCCATTCTATGGAGGCCAGGCGCGAACGCAGACCCCACAATTTTATTATACCATCCCTATTTAAGTTAAAACCTACTTATCAAAGTATTATGTACATCTATATCAAAAACACTTGTAAACGTTTTTTTTTTTTTTAATTTTTAAATCTTTTATTTCCATACTTTGTGGACCAGGTGCAAACACAGACCCCCACAATTTTAATGAACCACCGTTCTGCCAGATCAAACATACCCATTCCTGTGTCTCGATAAATCTTCTATCATTATATGTATTCAGTTTTTTAAAATAGTCAACCATATAGGAGCCTATTCGTGACCAGACACACACACACACACACACACACACAGAGCTTTATATTATAGATATTTATATATATGTTAGCTTCCTTCAGTCTTGACAGACTATGGATACCGACTGTAAGGGTACTTGCATGTGGAATTTTTGTAGCAAGAGTTGTGCAATCTCTAAACAACCTCTCCTTAGTTGGCGTTGTTAAATACCAGTGGCAAGTGAAGGGTCAGGACACCTAGAAACAAAGTCCAGATAAGCAAAGAGCACATACAGCGTCTACAATTTCCAAATGGTCACCCATCTGTTACTAGCACAACTCAACGTTGCTCAACTTCAGTGATCTGATGAGAACCGGTGTGTCAATGTGATTATGCCATATATATATATATATCATGTTACCTAGTACCCCCCTCCTCTTCTGATGAGAAGCATTGGGCTTCAAAATGCCTGGCATAAAGAGCTTTCATAACCCTTACACAATGTATTGTATTTCCTTGTTTCAAATTGATCAATAAATCTATATACACCATCATATATTTTTCTATTATCAATATATTTTCCTCTAGTATCTAAGTTTCACCTGATGTCAAGCTTTTTATCATATTGAAAATCTCTATTCAAAGAAATCTTATATAGGATTCTAATCGTCCCTTGAAAATGCAATGTTCACATGTTTATATGAACGTGTTATCAGTAAATCAGTTTGAAGTACTTATTCTATTACTTAGTTTTAAAAGACTTGGTTTCCTCACCTTAAACAGTCCTTAAATCGATCATAATCGATTTAATGTCGTTTTACGTGCTGGCATGTGTTTATAGGCTTTTAGAAATGGACTTCTAAATTATCTCTGGACAGGTCATTAATTGAACTACATAACCTGAAATGCAACACATTTCTTCTTTCTTTTTTTTATAGGCCAGATGCCCTTTCTAATGGAAACCAGTGATTTTTGTCGATATATCCTCTCTGGGTGATTGCCAACCAAGACTAAAAGCATTTTAGCTGTCCTTAAATTAATGATGAAATAAAATTATTTAGTTGCTTAGGGCAGACGCTGTATATAATGAAAAAAAAAAAATCACTTGTTAGTTTTCACTAAAACTTAAACTATTCTAATTTTTGTTATGCAAACTTATTCCAAATTTTAGTGAAAACAAACAAGTATATACATATATACTAGCAAAAGTACCCGTCGTTGTCTGGGTTCAAAAACAGCCTACAGAAAATGGACTCTGATTTATGAAAGTATGATAGGTTTGTGCCTATTTTCATTCTATGGAGGCCAGGCGCGAATGCAGACCCCACAATTTTATTATACCATCCCTATTTAACTTAAAACATACTTATCAAGGTATTCTTATGTACATCTATATCAAAAACACTTGTAAACGTTTTTTTTTTTATATTTTAAAATTTTTTATTTCCATACTTTGTGGACTAGGCGCGAACGCAGACCCCCACAATTTTAATGAACCACCGTTCTGCCAGATCAAACATACCCATTCCTGTGTCTCGATACATCTTCTATCATATGTAATCAGTTTTTTTAAAATAGTCAACCATATAGGAGCCTATTCGTCACCGGACACTCCTTCAGTCTTGACAGACTATGGATACCGACTGTAAGGGTACTTGCATGTGGAATTTTTGTAGCAAGAGTTGTGCAATCTCTAAACAACCTCTCCTTAGTTGGCGTTGTTAAATACCAGTGGCAAGTGAAGGGTCAGGACATCTGGAAACAAAGTCCAGATAAGCAAAGAGCACATACAGCGTTTAGAATTTCCAAATGGTCACCCATCTGTTACTAGCCAGACTCAACGTTGCTCAACTTCAGTGATCTGATGAGAACCGGTGTGTCAATGTGATTATGCCATATACATTATATATATATATATATATATATTATATATATATAATCATGTTACTTAGTACCCTCCTCCTCTTCTGATGAGAAGCATTGGGCTTCAAAATGCCTGGCATAAAGAGCTTTCATAACCCTTACACAATGTATTGTATTTCCTTGTTTCAAATTGATCAATAAATCTATATACACCATCATATATTTTTCTATTATCAATATATTTTCCTCTAGTATCTAAGTTTCACCTGATGTCAAGTTTTTTATCACATCGAAAATCTCTATTCAAAGAAATCTTATATACTTATAACTCCTATATATATATATATATATATATATATATATATATATATATATATATATATATATATATATTGTGGTATAAAAATTAATAATAGCTTTGAAGAAGATATTCGGAGTTAGGAAACAAATAATTCTTTTAGGGTAAAGTGACAATTCGTTAATAAAAACGATTTAAGAGTAAATTTATATATTTACAAATTAGCGATTATAACGAGAAAAAAAAAAAAAGAAAAACTAAAATAAACCTTGATACGTCTTTCAACCGATACATTATCAAGAGAAAACATTACAAACATTAAAAAAAAAAAAAAGGTGAATACCGTTTAAAAAATAAGTAGTGTTTTTTTTTTTCTTTTTCTCCTCTCTAACGTGGGGAAATGGAAAATTAGACAAGAAAAAAAATAAAATTAATTGTCGCCAATATCAGGGTTTAAAAAAAAAAAAGAGTAACACCCAAAACCTGAACAGATATCGATAGAATGTAGGAAGATAATTCAATATACACATTCACAATATGTGTATAAGAAAAACAACAATCCTATATATATATATATATATTAGAAGTACCTGTTGTTTACTGGGTTAAAGAAACGTCTTCAAAAAATGGACTCCGATTTATGGAAGGTTATGAAAAGGTGTGGATGTAAAGAGATAGCTTCAAACTTTTGGATTATCAAAAACAAAGCAACCCCCTCAAACGAATATGAGTGGGCAGTAGTGGGAATCTTTGACATAAACGTATGAACACTAATTAGAGTTCCCCATTATAAGTGACCCCCTCCTTGGGGCCCCTACCTCTGTTGGTGTGAGTGAGCAATGTAACCTGTAAAAACCTCCCTCATTCCCCTGATGTTATCATGGCAAGTTCGGTAGCTCTACATCAAACGGTGTGAGTGTGCATAGGGTGACATCTCTGGAACCTTCACCCTGTTGCTCAGACCCAAAACCCCTCAAAACCTCCCCCCCACTGCATGGTGGATTATCCCGCCATATTTGGTAACTCTACCAATGTAAATCAAATGTCACATAGCCCACTACACAATTCAAGTCATTACCTTTCCAACGAGCCTTCATTTGTTAAATTTTGATCAATAGTCGTTGAGATTTGGAACTTATATACATATATACTCGTAGCCAAATTGAATATTGAAATGCTTGTATCTTTGATTTTATGGTTCGAAACTACATGAAAATTTGCAGACTTTTTGAAGTTTATAATACTATTCTATGGTTAGAATTTAATGACAATTGGTAAAAAAGAACCTATATTTTCAAACCGATAAAATATGTCTAAATTTGCCTACATTTGTTTATATAGTGTCCTGGCAAGCCAGCTTTAGTTTTGCTGCTTTGGGATGAATTTTGCTTGGTTGTCTCCCCTGTGGCCTTGCCAGGCGAATAAGACACACATGCACACACTTGTTTATCTATATTTGTAAAAAGTAGAAAGTGGACTTAAAGCAGTTTTACTTCACTTATTTTGTCCTTTAGTCCTCGCATTCCATGAGTGATACTTTTGATCGGGTGGATGGGAAGGAATTACTATTTTCTGGGTCTGAATTAATGCATCGTTTGCTAATTTTTGATTTTGAAATAGTTAATTTTTATTTTTAAGTTCCTTACATGAATGTCTTCATGCCTTGTTTGGAGTGAGTTCTACTAAAAACAAAAAAAAAAAAAATAGAAAAAATAAGCAGCTCAAAAAAAAAAAATTCTACTCAACATTTACAAATGTGTGAGTATATTTCTTTCTCGCTCATGAGTTGAACTATGTATAGCTCTATAAAAAGAATTGAGCACTCTTGGCAGTCAATATGCAAACATAAACATACATTAGCTTTGAGGAAGTTTAAAACATGAAAAGAAATTTCAGATAAACTGGTTATTATTATACGATAATATCAGATAAACTGGTTATTATATGAAGTTGGTGAATGAGTATGAAAACGAACAAATTAACTGATAATTCGGCTGTGTAACTGACCGTAATCTGGGTCAGAAGAGCTTTTATAGAAAAAAGAATGAGTTTTTTTTTAATACAGAAAAAACGTTGAAGAAAATAGAATAAGAAAGAAGATTCAGTGTTAGGTTCAGAGAAATAACGAAAAGGAGATATATTGTTTAATTGGCTGTGATGGGGATACTTCAAATTCACTTGTTTGACAAATGTTTTCCCATAAACATTTTTTTTCTTAAGGCCCCCCCCCCCTTTTTTTTTACTTAAAAATCTCCCCCCCCCCCAACCATATTTTTTATTATGAACCCCTCCTCCGTAAACGCTTTTTTTTTCTTTTTTTTTTCTTTTTTTTTTTTTTTACTTAAAAATCTTTTTCCTCATAACCATTTTTTTAAGAAATTCCCACCCCCTGAAATTTTTTTTTTTTTACACAAAATTATGCAACTGTTAAACTCTTGTATAAAACAAAACTGAGAAATGTAAAATAACTAGAAGACTGCCTAGCGTTGCCGGACCCTAAAATATGTTTAAATATATTTTAATTTATGCAGATTTCGTATTCATTATTATTATGGCAAATTCTCTATTGATTATTATATTGTACCCAACATATAGTAGTAATTTCAAAAGTTAAAAAAATAAAAAAATGACTTGGGTGCCATCAGCTAGAACTTAAACCAAAACATGTCTCTCCAGCATTATTCTTTACTGTCTGACCAAGATCCATACACATACAAAAACTGAAAAAAAAAAAAAAACTCGTTAAAAATATAAATGTATTTTTGCACATGCGTAGAAATAACACATTTAGTTGACTTAGACCTGCCAAGTTCCAATTAAAAAAAAAATTTTACCCCTTAGCAGCTAATGTTGTTGACTAAAAACTAAATCAAATTTGTTCTACAGGTCCAGATCTTCTATATATCAAATTTCAAGTCTGTAAACCAAAAATTGATAGGAGTTTAGTAGAAACCGTTTCTCACACAGACATGCCCACTATTATATGCACACACACACACACACCATGTTAAAGGTATTCAAAAGTGTTCTTCCGGGGGGGGGGTTCTTTCTTCATTTGTTTCCTCTCTCCATCATTTTCCTCTCTCCATCATTTTCCTCTCTCCATCATTTTCCTCTCTCCGTCATTTTCCTCTCTCCGTCATTTTCCCCTCTCCGTCATTTTCCCCTCTCCGTCATTTTCCCCTCCCCGTCATTTTCCCCTCTCCGTCATTTTCCCCTCTCCGTCATTTTCCCCTCTCCGTCATTTTCCCCTCTCCGTCTATTTTCCCCTCTCCGTCTATTTTCCCCTCTCCGTCTATTTTCCCCCCTCTGTCATTTTCCCCCCTCTGTCATTTTCCCCTCTCCATCTATTTTCCTCTCTTTGTTTATTTTTCTTCTTGATAAGTGGTAACTCCTTTGTTAAAAAAAAAAAAAAAAAAATTTAAATTAAAAAAAATAATTTAAAAAAAAATGAACTTAACAAGGTTATAAAGAGTGATCAATAAAAGAAGAGCAAGGTATTTTTTTAATAAAAATTTTCATAGTTGCAACATTGAACATGCTAATGTTCAGACAAATGGTCGGTTAAAGCCAGAAGTCGTCGTCAGATGACTTAATAAATGGTTGCTTTTCCACAGAAGAAACCAGTTAATCCTATCTCTAGGATTCCATTTGACAAATTTATTCAGCATTAAATGATTTATAGATAAACACTCCCATGAGGACATAGATTCAAGATTGTTTTTTACATGGACGATATTCAGCTCCTGAAAAAAGGGGGCAATCCAGATGACAGAAATTAAATGAGGACAAAACAGATGCTGCATCTTGATCTCAGCACGAAGGCCAGTTGCAGCATTTTTAACTGTAGTCTTTCACTCTTTCTAGCTGTGTCACTCTTCTTTGCATGTGTTTTGATCTCAACTGGTAGTCCATCCGTGTGGATGATGACGTCATCATTTCTTTCTTTTTTTTTTTAATTGACTCTGTTGATGACTGTGAAGCTCGATGTATGATCTACACTGCTTTGCACAGATAGAGCACAGGAAGACAGGATTTGGGTTTTGATGGTGAGTGGCCGCTGCTCATCGTCATTATCTCCGTGTGCGACGCTCTGTAGCTGCTCACTCATCTTCATTGTTGAAGAAGGTCATCTCGCTATCACATGTGAAATGCCAAGTGTCTCTGTCTGCTGCCAATGTTTCCAAAAGATTAAAGGGGATATTGCAGCGTTTGAGGGTGAGCATGATGCAGTCTATGGGATGCCTATGTTTCGTCAGCCGTGAGCGAGTTGACCGAAGAGAACGCAATGTTACAATGCAATTTCCATGTCTGGACACCTAGAATAAATATGGTTGACAACATTTGATTAAACTGTGTAGGATATTGAATAGTCATGTGACAAAACAAGGCAGGTGTGAATATCTATTTGATTAACCGAATAATTCTATTAAGAATTAATATGTAGAATAAACTTTAAAAAACAATAAAATCTTTGACTTTCAAACAAAAAAGAATCTATTATGTAGATTTCAGAAACTGTCAAGCAATGATCAGTAAAGTTAGTTTCGATTGGTTAACCCTCTAGCTCTACACAGTTTTGTCTTTTCTGCCGAAAACTGGATGATTGATCTCATAAAACTCAGTTTGTCTGTCTCTATTTTTATCTAACTGCATCTTCTCCGAAACGCACGGTCACAGCGGCACGAGACGGGTCAAATGATTGCATTTGTTTTTTGCCCGTTTTTTTATGGATGTTTAGCTGGTAAAAATAGCTGCTAAGAAGTAAAAATTGAAATGGAACATGACAGGCGTAAGCCGGCTTGAAGTTTGCATGTATGCATGTACAAATATATCAACATTTATATATTGACGGTTCTTTTTAGCTATTTTTTTATTCATCTGATGATAGCTCAAACGGTAGGGACTAAGGCTGGATATACAAAGCTGATAATAAAAATTATTTCTTTTCAACTGTTGAATGTTTTATATTTCCCTTTCTTAATAATTTTTTCTTCTTGCTTTTTTTTAGGAGACTCAGCGGCTTATTGCAGAGCCTGTACCTGGAATAAGTGCTACACCTGATGAAAGTAATGCTCGATATTTCCACGTGGTTGTTGCAGGACCATCAGAAGTAAGTAACTATACGAGCGTTATGTGCGCAACATCATCATGATTCTGATAGGTCATGTTTGTTTTTGACGTATGACTAGGCGAAGTAGTCCAGCAGGTTCAGGTTGGAGGGGGACAAGGGGGGGGGCAGTGAGAAAAGAGTACAAAGTTGTAGCACTTCTTCTGAAGCCAAGCTTTGGTCTCTTTGGACTTGTGGACCAGCGCCAAGTTTTGCTGCCACACCAAGGGTCTGCCAACGGCCACCTGATTGCACCAAGGGATCACCACACTCTTCAGCACATCCAGCTACACTTTGGTGTTGACTTTCAAGTTGACTTCAAAGATGTGAGGTGGTATGATGTGGCCCTCACTTGAAACCATACCAAAGATCATAACTGTGGCCGGAAACTTTGTTTTCATCACCCTGGGCACGTCCCTGTTATTCGTGACAATCTAGTGATGCATTTTGAGGATGCTGGCAATGGTCCTGTTGTCATAACTTGAATCGGTAGAGCGCATCTTCAATCTCATTCGTTAAACATTGTGTCACTTTCAGACACGATAAAAGGCTCCTATCGCTCTTGGGACTTGTACACAACTGCCCAACTAGTAGATGATCTATAAAAAAAAAACAAAAAAAAAACGGTTTTCATTAAATGGAAATGGAATCCTGTTCTTTTTTTAAGGTGAAAGTTTTATCATTTCACCCTATATGTGTGTGGGTGTGTATAATATATATATGTATATGACAATTTGTTTTAATTCTTAACTAAAATCAAACTGCCTACTATAAGTAAAATTTTTGGTTAAAATATTTATTAAATAGTTCAATTATTAACAAATTGTTGAAAACAAATTATTTGTAAAACAAAATAAGAAAAACAAAGCAAATCTTTTCTTAACATTAAATGATCCCCCAGAGATTTTCTCTCTCTCATCTCAACTATCGTAAGTATGATTTCACACCAAAGATCAATGGGGGGTGGGAGGGGTTGGGGTCTCTAAATATTTAACCCTCTGACTGATTTATTAATAGTTTGTTGATCTCCAAAACAATGAATATTGCAAAAGAAAAAAAAAAATGCATCAATGTTATGTCTGAGGCAATGCTTCAAACGAATATATTAGCTTTGTGGGTGTCTCTTGTGTAGTTTCTGACTTTCAGTTGGGCACACGCAACTTCTGTTTATACAGGCAGCGGCAGAAATATCTCTCATTTTCATGTGTGATCTTCCAGTTGCGCTCGTGCAGTTTCTGAGCAATCATTAATTTGTATGAATGGAATTGCATATCAGTGTGTAAAATTCTTCTGACTGTTCGATTAGACAATCATAAGACCAAAGCGAGCTGAACGTTTTTTTTTTTTTTTTTTTTTTTTTTACATAGGAATTGCCACTTATTAAGGCCCGGAGGCCATTCGAGGATAAGGGTTAATGGGTATACATTAGTTAATGTGATTATAGCATAGTTTTTTTTGTTTTTTTTCTTTTCTTTAGGAAACTTAGTAACAGAAAGTCTCACAGCTTGAATACTGTCTGGCGTTCAAGCACTTTGAGGTCTCCTAAGACCTTTCTTTTAAGTGCCGAACCTGTAGTTCTGAAATTTGCAACCCATAGCTGTATTGATTTTTCTATCTCGAACAACATCATGCTGTCCTAATTTGTAATGAACTAGGAAAGCTCTCTATGTTGCAATTACAAATTCCACCATTCTTCAAAAACATTTCTACAGTAAAAGCACAATGTAAACCAGTTCAAATTATATTGCTTGATGAGGGTGCCTGAAAAAAATATGGCAAGTTATTAGCTAAATGAAAATGTCATTGGCACTTGCATAAGTTCATTAGCAATATATATAGTTGAATGTTTAAAATGTGGGAGGTATTTCTGCCACACTGTAAGCGAAACCGGCATAGATGAGTTCATAATAAAAGGATACTCTAACTTAACATCTAAATCTGACCCTCAAGATCTCCATGGACATGGAATATGTGCCTACATTAAAGATGGCTTCCCGTGTGGTAGAGATATCTCCAGGGAAGACCCTAATTTACCTTATATGTGCTTCTGGATTGCACTTGCTTACACCACTGCATTCATATTTGCCCTCTATCGCCCCCACAACAGCGAGGTTACTGTCCTTAAGAATATATCTGAGAAAATTGACCACATCCTGTTTGCTTATCCTTCGGGCTACCATTCACATTTGCGTTGACTTCAATGTCCATAATGTGGAATGGCTGACCCACTCAAACAAGACAGATGATGAGGGGAGGTTCTGTCATGATTTTGCCATTGCCTATGACCTCACTCAGATTGTTCAGGAACCCACCCGTGTGTCCGATACTACTGGTCAGTATGCAAGCCTTCTAGACCTTTTTCTCACAACTTCCCCTGAGCTATGTTCATTCTATCTCCCCTGGGATCCTCCGATCACACAATTGTATCTGTTAAGATAAAAATTAAACACAATAAGTCTTCAGATGTACCTCTCCACCGTGCTGTATATCGATACTCTATGGCTGACTGGGATAGATTCCGTACATCATATCTGATTTACCTCTGCATTCCATGTTTAAAAAGGATGTATCCTCTATAGTATCAGACCTGACCGAATGGTTAATTGTAGGCATAGACCAATTCATACCATCCAAAAAATTCCAACAAAAACCTAACAGCCAGCCATGGTTCTCTCTAGAATATGCTGCTGCCATTGCGCACAGAAATCACTTTTTCCATAGCTACCAACGTAATAGATGTACTGAGACTAAAGCTGCTTTCAGAACTGCCAGCAACCACTGTAAAAGAGTAATAAAAAATGCAAGAGAGCTATATGCTCAGTCCATCAAATCCAAAGTAGCTGAGCAGCGGCTTGGCAAATAGCAAACAGAATCCTGAACAGATGCATCTGTTCTATCCCAACCATCATCAATGGACCTGAGGTCATTTCATCAGCATCAGACAAGACCAAACTATTTGCCAAGAACTTTGTAGCTAACTCTACCCTCTGCGATGAAGGTCATCAACTCTCCGTATTTCCTCCTACAACAGACAACACGCTATCCAACATACAAATATCTGTGCACGAGGTCGCCAAACTAATCAAGAACCTTGATTCCAGTAAAGCAACTGGCCCAGACGGCATTCCAATTATAGTGTTGAAAAGGCTTCGACCAGAACTTGCCCCCATACTTACAAAACTGTTTAAGCATTGCCTTAAGGAGAAGTGCTTTCCAACACCCTGGAAAACCTCATCAGTATGCCCTGTATTTAAGAATTCAGGTGATAAGTCATCTCCCTCTCAGTACAGACCAATAAGTCTCTTGTGTGTCATGAGTAAGTTACTGGAATCCATATTAAATAAAGAAGTAGTCAACCACCTCAGCAGAAATAACCTCCTTAGTGACATGCAATATGGTTTCCGTTCTGCTAGATCTACAGCTGATGTGATAAGTTATATCCCATAGGATTAGTGAATCTCTCGACAAAGGCTTTCTTTCTAGGGCAATTACTCTTAACATATCAAAGGCCATCAATAAGGTTTGGCATAAGGGCCTATTTCACAAGATTTCCAGCTACGGTATAACTGGAAATGTTTTCTCAATAATTAAATCATTTCTTTCTGATAGGTTCATAAGAGTAGTGGTTGATGGGCAGCAATCAGAGGCCCACAATATTAATTTTTTTTTTTTTTTCCAAAGACAATCACCAAAAGATAAGCGTTTTATTATTTCTAATGCCAGTGATTGTGGAAAAAGCATGCTCCCAGTTCCAGACCTGTATTGAGGCTGAAGGCGGCTACATTGAATAGATGTCAGCTCTACTACATAATCAAGTTACCTGAATTGATTTTTTTCAATAAAAGTTTTAAAATAAAGACAAGTTTATCATTCCACCTTATAATTATCGTTACACGTTTAAGGCAACACTGTTATCGTTCCACCTTATAATTATCGTTACACGTTTAAGGCGACACTGTTATCGTTGCACCTTATAATTATTGTTACATGTTTAAGGCAACACTTATCGTTCCACCTTCTAATTATCGTTACACGTTTAAGGCGACACTTATCGTTCCACCTTCTAATTATCATTACACGTTTAAGGCGACATTGTTATTGTTCCACCTTATAATTATCGTTACACTTTTAAGACGACACTTTTATTGTTGCACTTTTAAGGCGACACTTATCGTTACACGTTTAATGCAACACTGTTATTGTTCCACCTTATAATTTTCGTTACATGTTTAAGGCAACACTGTTATCATTCCACCTTATAATTATCGTTACATGTTTAAGGCGACACTGTTATCGTTCCACCTTATAATTATCATATTCAGTTTAACAGCAGTTTTACATGCTGGCATGTGTTGAGCAACTTTTAGAAACTGACTTTCGAACTAAACTGTCTCTGCCCAGTCCCTCTTTATCTCAATTCCCCTTATCACTTCCTCCCATGTTTTCCTTGGAATCATTTGATGTTTTGGGTCTTTCAACATCATACTCCCCCCTCCAGGTGGCCCAGTCAAATTTGATCAGACCCTAACTTTTATCTCGCTGGTAACATGCAAAGATGAATGTTTGCATATTGTTTCACTCTTGGTATTTTTGTACTTTATAACATTTAAAATATTTTTACCACTAAATTTTTTTTTTTTTTTCAAAGAAAAAAGAAATATCAATAAAAATATGAAAAAGTAATTTTGTAAATTTGGATTTTTTTTTTATTTATTTTTTTTTATTTATTTTTTTTTTTTTTTTACTGTTCTCATCTTGAATCTTATTTCTTACAACATTTCAGCCGATGTAACCCTCTAACCTTCAAGTGTATCTTGTCAAACTCTGGAATCTTTACGTAATTTTAAATGCAATCCCTTATTTAATCTCTTGGGGTGGTATGACTGGTTAGAATTGTTAAGTAATGTGTAATTATATTCTTAGTATTGCTTGCACTGAGGAGTGAACCTTCAACCTCACCTCCCAAAAGAATGACGCTTAGACCCTTGCAGACTCATGACATAACAGATAAGGTACTAAGTGACCTTCTTCTGGATGTTGAAGGTTCAATTCTCAGTACAAATGATACTAAGAATACAATTGCAAATGACTTCTATCCCATCATGGCTGGCGGAACTAGAGAATCCTACCCCCTACCCCACTGAATTAAATAAAGAGTTTCCTTCAAAATTCTGTGCCGATTCCAGAATTCAGTAAGATACAGCTGAAGGAGCTTGTACAAATAATGCTCAAGATGAAACCAATAGTTAATAGTATAAATTATCAATCCTCATCTCAACAATTCAGAAAGATAGTTTTGAAAAGAATTTAATTTTAGATACTGAAAATATTTCTGATGTAGATAAATTTGATGCATGTCTGTCATAGCAACTTGTGATTTTAAGAAGGTTAGACACAAGGTCGTGTGGTTTTTGAGAAGCCGATGCACTAGGGTAATCACATTCTGACCTACAAAAAATGCCTGAGCAGCCTTCTTTGCATTCCCTGGTTGGGATACCTCCATCAATCAGCAATAAACCAATCCCTTTTAAAGAAATAAGATAAACCCCGGGAGGACGGATCTCCATAATCGAACCAAACCTCAGCCACACAACAACAAACTCATCATTGGATTAATTTGTATCATAAGTTTGTATACGATTATTTTATCCTTTTTAACATTTTTTTTTTTTTTTTCAGTCTCCATATGAAGGGGGTGTGTTTAACTTAGAACTCTTTCTTCCTGAAGAATATCCAATGTCAGCACCGAAAGTGCGATTTATGACAAAGATATATCATCCAAACATTGATAAATTGGGCAGGATATGTCTGGATATTCTTAAAGGTAAGTTCTTGCTACTTTTTTTGTTTTTGTTTCTTTACACTTGAATTAAATGCTGTGTTGAAGTCTGCAAAAGAAACTGTTCATAGAAATTCTGTTTTGTTTTTGGGTATACAGAGGAATAAAGGAAAGTTTTTTTTTTTTTTTTTTTTTTTTTTTGCCTTTGCATTGGTGGTAGATAGCTGAGTTCTTGCTGTGAATATTTTACAGGGAGGAACCAAAAGTTGCAGCTATGTCAAGCATCTTCGATGTAACTAATGATAGAGTAAAGAAAAAGGAGCAACATTTCTGTTTTTTTTTTGTATTTGAATACGTTGATGGAAAGCAACCCGATGGTACAGAGTATATTTTTTTAGTGATGGGACAATTGCAATATTTTTTTAGTGATGGGACAATTGCAATATTTTTTTAGTGATGGGACAATTGCAATATTTTTTTTAGTGATGGGACAATTGCAATATTTTTTTTAGTGATGGGACAATTGCAATATTTTTTTTAGTGATGGGACAATTGCAATATTTTTTTTAGTGATGGGACAATTGCAATATTTTTTTTAGTGATGGGACAATTGCAATATTTTTTTTTAGTGATGGGACAATTGCAATATTTTTTTTTAGTGATGGGACAATTGCAATATTTTTTTTAGTGATGGGACAATTGCAATATTTTTTTTAGTGATGGGACAATTGCAATATTTTTTTTAGTGATGGGACAATTGCAATATTTTTACTGATTCCGATACAATTACCGATTCCAATTCTTTATAAATCTCTAAATATTTAACTATGGAATTATTTTTTTTCCAATTACCATAAAAACGCATGTTAAATGTGAATACATTTTCTCGAGCATAAAAACACTTGTGGAGCGGAGGGAAGGAGGGGGGGTATTTATAGGGTTTTAGTTTTACTGGTTTAAATCAATGAATATTTATTTTATTATTACTACGAGCAGTGGAAGATTTCGTTTTAAACAAAATCAAATAAAAAAAGATAAAGGAATCGTTTTTAGTATCGTATAATAGACAAATTTTTCTCAATACCACAAAAAGTTCTGATTTTTCTCCGATTCTGATTAATCGTCCCAACACTAATATTTTTCCTAGGATGGGGAGTGGGGGAGGGCTTTAATCCATCCATCCATAACCATGAGCTCCTGGAGGGCATAGGCCATCTACAACTTTGTAGATGCTGTTGTAGCAAGGAATTCTTTATTCATGGTGAAGGTGTTGGCCCCACACCCAACCTTCCCACAAGGTACATACAGGTTGAATTTAAATTATAAGTATTCGTATATCTATTTTTCAAAAATCTTTCATGTTGAATATAACCGGAATGGTATAATGTCTTTGATAATTCCAAGAGAGGCCTCTCTTTTCAAAAAGAAACCAATCAAACGTATGTCATAAAAACAGAACAAAGAATACAAATCCAAGATAACTGTCATGCAGACTAATAAGAGAGAGGGGGAGGGGGTGAATTTGTTATAATTTATTTATTTTTATTTTTTAACGGTTTAAAGACCAAAAAAGTGCAGAATTTTTTTTTTTTTTTTTTTTTTTTTTTTTTTTAAATAAACAAACATGTTAAAATGTTTTTTACCATAATGAGGGTATGGACACTAATGATTTCAACAATCGCTTTTATAACCACAAGTTATAATAACCAACCAATCAGAAGCTTAAATGTTACTATAAAAAATGTCAAATTTTGGATTTAGCTCAGTTCACCATTGGCCTCTGTCTCCAAACCACTCAATACTGGAACTGCCATCTTTGTTACTAGGAATTACTTAACACTCAAGATCGGAACTGCATTGATTCTTCGCCGATTTGATTTACTGTCGCCATCTTTGTTCAACATAATGTCTCAACACTTAACAAAACATTTTATTAAAATCAAATTCGATATTTCAATCCGTAACAAAATCTTCATCAAGGAATATAAGTTGATTTTTTTTTTTTTTTTTTTTTTTACGTACC
Source organism: Euprymna scolopes (assembly GCF_053919585.1). Classification (NCBI taxonomy): domain Eukaryota; kingdom Metazoa; phylum Mollusca; class Cephalopoda; order Sepiida; family Sepiolidae; genus Euprymna; species Euprymna scolopes. The sequence goes on from NC_136510.1 coordinate 25,550,859, forward strand.
ATGTTGTTGGAAGTAATACCAAGCACGTTTCTCTCAGATGTTTTGTTGAGGGTAATGTCCAATTTAGTATTATTTGTTTATTATGTTTTTGGAGTTTTTTGTTAATTTATTTAACTTATTAATATTGTCATTCCTATTTTTATTTTTTTATTATAACTTCCCCTCTATCTTTCTATTTCTTATGATTTCTAAAATCATCCATTCTTACAAGGGAGATAACTGCCATTAATGCAATCAAATGTTTTGTATTTAATTAAAAATACAAAAGAAAATCTTTCCGGCATTTTTTTTTTTTTTTTTTTTTACATGGGTGTCACCACTTATCAAGGCCCAGAGGCCACTCAAGGGTAAGGGTTAATAGGTATACATTAGTCATTGTGATTTTAGCATAGTAAACAGTGGGAATTTTGTAACTTGGATTACTTAGGGGGACGATTCAATTAGAACTTGTTCACATTGGACTTTTTTTTTTTTTTTTTTTTTTTTTTTTTTTCATAGGTATCACCACATTATCAAGGCCAAGAGGCCACTCAAGGATAAGGGTTAAAGAGTGTACAGTAGAAATTGAAAAATATAATAATCATTAGTAATGAAAATTTGTTAAATTTGATAACTTATATGGAACGGCTCATCAAGAACTTATTTACGTTAGACTTGAAGACAACCATTTGCATGATAAAACAAAAAACAACAATTATTTAATAGACAATACCAGTTTCGTTTATTGGTTATTGTTCCCTTGACATAATTTTTAAAAATTTTTATTTTAGATAAATGGAGTCCCGCCTTGCAAATTCGTACAGTTCTACTGTCAATCCAAGCCTTGCTCAGTGCCCCCAACCCTGATGATCCACTTGCAAATGATGTAGCAGAACAATGGAAAATAAATGAGGCAGAAGCTATCCAGAAAGGTAATCTTATAAAGTTATTAGGTACCCCCCCCTTTCTCCCCCCCCCCCAAAAAAAAAAAATTCGGTAGAAAGAAAATAAAACATGATTACAAACCAAGAGAGCTTTGATTGTAGATGATCTGTTATTTGTAACTTTTTTGCAGTGGGGATAGGGGCGAGGATTTTTTTTTTTTTGTGGTATTTAATAACTAGCTAAGGTACCTGTCTCTTGTAAGGTTATTAGGTACACCCCCCTCCCCCAAAAAACGATGTGTTAGAGAAAATAAAAATAGATGATCAATCATTTGTAAGATGCTTAAATTGAGGAGGGGGGTAATCTATTTTTGTGGGTATTTATTAACTAGTTAAAATACTTGCCAGTTCTCTCAAATTTTCCTTAATTTTACTGTTGTTGACCTGTTCTTGGTCTAATCGGACAACTTGCTAAAAAATGATATTACTTAATTAGCAAAACAACTCGATTGGTTAATGGATTTAGTTTTTGACAATAATAGTAGCATTGTTTATATATATTTAAGAAATGTCCACCATAATAAGAAATGCTATTAAGTTTTTGTTTAAGTTGTTTCAATTCAGTTACCCCTCCTCCTGCTTTCTTGTAAAATACTTCTTTACTTGCCTCTCCCATGAGGGCAGGTTTTAATGTGGAGAAAATTCAGTTTCCCAAAAATGGGGTACTCTGACTTGAAACAAGAATAAAAGTTCCCCCACTTGGGGAGAATTTTTCTTTGACAAACTGAGAACAGAAAGAGATGAAGTGAAGAACCATAACAGATACTACACTTTTCTTGTTGATAAAATGGTAGTTAAATTTCTCTCTGTAAAACTAATCTTTTACTTTTTTTTTTTTTTTTTTTTTTTTTTTTTAGTTGCCATTCTTCTTTGTATGCTTGTTTATCTCGATATTGCATTCTGATTTCCGTGTCTACAAAGCTTAGAATAAAAATGACGTTTGTTTCGTTTGCACTTTGTAAAATATTGAATAGTTATGTGACACACAAGACACTATTAGCCAAATGATTTAATTATTACTATCCAAAGGAAGAACCTATCAGCCCCACCCCCACCCCTTTTTGTCAGTTTGTTCAAGCTAAGGATAGGGCAGCCTACTGGATGCCAGAAATTCACCTGCTATCATATATATTCCAACCAAGAGATCCTTTTAAGAGTCTGACCGTCCCTTTAAGCGCAATTGTTTGAATCTCTCTTGCACTTGGTTCACAATTTTCCAGGTAGTTTTTAAAATCAGTTTTCAGGAGTCTGGTTTCTCCTGTAATCACTGAAATGATTGATATCTCCGTAAGATTCCAGTTTTTTTTCATGTTATACATAAGACCTTGGTATTTCCTCATCTTTTCCCTCTCAGCACTGTTTAACCCAGCATCACCGGGGACTCTAACTTCTAAGGTTGCTTCTTGCTCCCTCTTGTCCGATATAACTATGTCAGGTTTAATAACTTCAAGGTATGCAGATGTAGGAATTGCATAGTCATAGTGGGTGATGCATGACTTATTTCCAACTGTTTTTTCTGGTAAACATGTTCCCAAGGCATGTGTGCACAGTATTGATATATGAAAGTAAAACTTGGCCAATGGAGTTTGAGGATATGCGTTGCATAAGGAGAAATGATATGAGAATGTTAAATCTGATGACCTCAGAGGAACATTAAATCTTGACAGTATAGGGAGATGTGTGCAGAACAGGAGGCTTTTTTTGGTCACATTGAAAGAATGGACATAAGAGTTCTTGGGTTAATAGAACAGTAAAGATAATAGGGTCAGTTGGCAGGGGTAGGCCAATGAAAACATGGGAGGAAATGATGTGGGTTAAATTGAGAGAAAGTGGAATAAACAAAGTCCAACCAGTTTGGAACTTAATTTGACCTGATGTAATAACAATTGAGCTTAATTCTTAATTTCATCTGCTGTCATACTATCGGATCAGGCTGTCTGAAGATACTGGTTTCCTGACCTAAAATTCACCAAACATTGTTTTTTGTTGTTGCTCCCAAATTTTGTAGAAGCACAAAATCAAAACCACTGTATTTCACATTAAATAATCTGGAAAAAAAAAAGGGGGGTTGATATACTGCATAACGGAACAACCAAAAAGTTAATTTCATCTGCAGTATTGGTTATGGTCAGCTAACGTACTTTCTAACTTTCGACATGTCTTCTACCAGGAGCGGTAACAAGGCAAATTAGTTCCCTCACTTTTATTGTTCTTCAGTATTTATACTGTGAATATGTAAATAAAATGTAAGAAAAGGACATTATTGAAAAGCATGCAATAAACATTCACAAATTTATACAAATAATAAAATTAGTCATTATTTGGACTTTTAATAACAAAATGTAAAAAAGTTTTTATTCTATTTGAAATTTTATAATAAATATGTTTATGAAATTAGTTTTTTTTTTTTTTTTTTCATTTTTAAAATATTCTTTTTATTTGAATTTTTATTATAAATATGTTTATCAAATTAGTTTTTTTTTTTTTTTCCATTTTTAAAATATTCTTTTCATTTGAAATTATATAATAAATACGTTTATGAAATTAGTTTTTTTTTTTTTCATTTTTAAAATATTTTTATTTGAATTTTTATAATAAATATGTTTATAAAATTAGTTTTTTTTTTTTTTTCATTTTTAATATATTTTTATTTGAATTTATATGATAAATATGTTTATGAAATTAGTTTTTTTTTTTTTTTCATTTTTAAAATATTCTTTTTATTTGAATTTATATGATAAATATGTTTATGAAAGTATAAAAACATTGAAATCAAAATAACAAAATTCCAAACATTATAAAAAAACGTATCCAGTACATAATATTCCCAAATGGCTTCGATTCTCCACCGCCATAGGAATTCTTGACTAATTAAAAAGACTAATAGTGTTATTTTTATCCGTATAATTTTTATTGTAAACTTTTCAATAATGTCCTTTCCTATTTCATTTCAATATTCACAATAGAAATATCGAAGAACAATAAAAGTGAAGCAACTGATTTGCCTTGTCACTGCGTCCGGTAGCAGCCATGCCGGAAGTTAGGAAGTACGTTAGCTGACTATAACCAGAGTATTTAATATATCCTGGGGATTCATAATACCTTATTTATTAATACAATAGTGTTTTGTAATATCCTTGAAATATCGGAATAGTTCTGAGTTCTGTAATGCTCACTCCGATCACATATTTTTGTGAAACTGCGAGGATAATATATAATGCTAAAGAATGGACGAGGCAATGACGGAGCGTATGATATTGTAATTAATGACAAATGAAACCCCCACCCTAAAAAGAAGTTAATGCCTGGGAAAATATCATGTCAACTGTACACTATCCTCCTGCTACCAAAAGGAGAAGGTAAACTTAGAGAATGGTATCATGAGAAACAAACATATGTTCTACTACCTTAACGAGGAGATAATGCCTACTGCATTATCCTCGAAAGGAGGAGGTAATGCTTGGTAAAATAGTACATTGACAACAAAACATACAATACTCCTTCCAAAATAAAGGAGATAATGCATGCAGGTGTATGGAAATAAAAAGATATTACACTGCCCCCCCCCTCTCCTTTCCCCCAGATAATCCCTGACATACTACCAAAGTGGGTGTAATACCTGGGAAGATTACCCTCATCCTTTAAAAAAGAGGAAAGTGATTTTTAGGAAGACTGTCTTAAAACTTGATTCTTCACTTACCCATTAAATTTTGATTCTTCACTTACCCATTAAAAAAAATTTCACATTAAAAAGCATATACTTAATAACATTAATCTTTTTTTTTCTTTTTTTTTCCAATTAAAAACATTTTTATACTTTCTTGGTCTTTTAGCTACAATCAAAGTGTAGTATCTGTTTTCTGCATCATAACAACATCACACATTTTACTATCGACAAACCAATTGCATATATAAATATATAAGAAAATATGACCAAACAAATGACAAATAATATATTACGGAATATGGATCAAGTACAAACTACTTTAAAAATAAATGGTATATAATTTTGATGACTGTGTATCAGATTAAATATAAAAATTTATTTAAAAACTTTCAAAGAAATTCATTTATTTTGGTTATAATTATTTATTTAATTTTCTCACATTGGAGTTATTTTTCAGTTTTAATATCATAGAAAAGTATTTTTTAATGTTCAGGCATGAGGTTAAGTACTTTTTTTTTTTTTTTTTTTTTTTTTCAATTAAAAAATTTTTTTTATTGCTTCTATTCATTAAAAATCTTTTTAATGTAATTTTTTTAAAACCATGGTCATGAAACTATTAGCAATTGACAGGCTACTAAGCTAATTAGGGAATACATAAAACTTAGGAATGTTACAATAGTTAGCCAATACATAACTCAGAAAATAAACGAATAAATGCAAAAGTCTTTACTATTTATCTAAACTACATTTTAAACAAAGCTGATATATATAATGATATAACATAATGTAGTAATAGTGATAACATTTGCCTTAGGAAAAAAAAATGCTCTTTCCCCTTTCTAAATTACTTAAAACGTGGGAGGGGGATATTATTTATTTATTTTTTAATCTTTATTAGATTCTATCAAATAACAACAATCATCTTTTTGTTGTTTTTCTCCAAATTATCAAAATGTCATGAAAATTATTAGTTTTTCTGTAAATAAGACTAAAACTTCATTAATTGTTACAAAGAAGGCAGGTATTTTATGCTAGTTAAATTAATGCAATTTCTTTTTTTAATTTTAACATTAAATTATTGTTGTTGTAAACTTTTTTTTTACTAAAATTTCTTTTTACTGTTAAACTATTTTCTTTTTGTCAACACAAACCTTCCTATTTTTTTTTTTTTAATTTATTTTTTTTTTTTTGTTAATCCTTTCAGATGAGGTTTCATAATTTGTGTCTTCATTTTTTTGCGGACTGTTATCCTCATCTTCATTGTTGCTTTCACCATATTTCGGTCAACTCAACCTCTGGCCTTCTACAGGTGATTAACCGCTAAAGGGATAAGAATGCTGAGTCTTGTAACTTATCCCCAATAATCACTGCCTTCCATAGTTGTTGTTCTCTCACCACGTTGTGGTCAAGTAATCCTCTGGCCTGTGTAGGATTAAAACTATCTTCAGACAATGCTCACCTGGAACCGTAGACACTCAACACCTCTATTCACTGCACTACGGGCAACTATGAAAAGGAGGATAGCAGTTCAGAAAAAGAATGAATGCACACACCTTCCTATGTTTTTTTTTTTTTTTTTTTTTTTTCTGTAAAAATACTTAAAAATAATATGATGGTTAATATATCGATTGACAAGTTTTTGCAAGCTTCAGAAACAAATAATTGAAAAAAAACCACTGAAAATAGATCTAAAACTCTGTGTAGTAATTCTGTTTAAACCTTGATAATAAATAATAGATTTATTCTTAAGTTAGTGCGATCGTTACCCTTGTTATAATAAATAATAGATTTATTCTTAAGTTAGTGCAATCGTTACCCTTGCCTCACAATTACATGTGTAGCTACCCTTACAGGAGTGTCCATTGTCTCTCGAGATTGAACGGAGGCATTGCAGTGCGATCATTATTACATATTATTCAATGAACTGGAATCATGAACTGGTCCAGATAAAAAAATTTGTTATAATTTTGTGTTTGATGCCTCTACAGTCTTGACTTTGTGTCAAACTTCACTGAGGATTTATTGTTTTGGTCATATTATTTTCATACTTAATGTCTTGAGCTAATATTTATATTAAAATTTTTGTTTTTGTTATTTTTTAAATACGGCATTACAACATATGCTAAATATATAACAATGGAAATTTTTTAGATAAGAGAAAAAAAATTTTTTTTTTTTTTACACCTAATATCTTAGGAGTTAATGTTAAATTTTTTTTTTTTTTTTTTTTTTTTCAAACCTTGCATTACAATATACTAAAGATAAACTACGGGGGAAAGAAAAAAAATGATTTTCTTTAATATGTAAAATAGATCCATATCCACAGCAATAAGTTGATTTTTTTTTTTTTTAAAAGAAAAAAAGACAATATAAACACAAACAGAAAATGATAATACTGTGTAATTTACCCATGGTTTAACTATTAAAATAGAATAAGTCCTGCATGCAGATCTACTTACAATAATAGCAATGCAACAAGTTTTATAGCGTGAACAAAGTCTAAAACAACTTTTCCTACACTCTATGCAAATTTTATCTGAACAACATTTTTTTTTCTTTTCTCTTTTTATCCTGCAACTATACAGCACGCGAATGGACTCGACTGTACGCCCATAAAGATTGAGGCAACTTTTTTGTGCGGAAAACTAAAAGGACATCACACCTGCTTTCTCTCTCCAGCCAGTGTGACCACCATGATGATGACGTTGATGTTGATATGACAACAATGAAGAAAGAAGGAAGACAAAAAAAAATAAATTAAAAAAAAAATAATAAAACAGATAACAAACCAACAAGAAAGAAAAAACACATTTAAGGGGGGGGGATGGTGGTGGGGGTTCTTCTCTTCCACTTTCTTTTGTTCTTGGAGTCCGACCCATCCAGGAACATGACGATGACTGTTGCTTGTCCTATCGATAGAAAATCGGTCTTAGTTTCCCTCCCCTTCTTGCTCTCTTTCTCACTCCATTTAAACTCTTGTCCCCTGCCTCTCTCACTCTCTTACATATACAATATAAATAATGCTTACATACCAATGATTTCTCATCTCTCTCTATGTCTACCCTCCCCCCCATCCGTACACACAACTGCTTTGGGGCGGGGAGGCTTTGGCTAGCAAGGGTCTTTCTAAATTTTCCAATCTTTCATGCTTACACCCCACCCCCACCAGTAGTACCCCGGAGCTAATCCCTCCTCTTGTAATTCTACTATTTATGAAATTACAGCAATCAGACCACTGACTAGTAAAATGTAACACTCACCCATCCCCCATAAAAACATGTGTACGGAACACTTTCTTACTCACTCTCCCAGGTGCCACTTACATTCGCCCAAGATGTATCCGACATCAGGGTTATTGAAGGAGTAGAAACATAAGTACCCCCAAAAATCTTCTTACACCATTTAACTTAACTGCTGGGTTAAATTGAATCTTGTTTGGAAATAGAATTATTTTATAAACAACCCCCCCCTTCCCTCTGTGTCCCTTGTACTCCCCAATGGGGCGAGTTAAGCATTGTTGGTGTCCCTTCCTTCCTCCCTCCAGAACTTTGGTCAGTACAAATGCTCTATATATAAGTAGTAGCTAAATGCTTCGGGGTAACTTGGACCCTCAATCAGCGGCACTGACCCCTTGGTTAAAACTGCATTAGAATAAAAAGTTGACTGAACTGATTGGCTTCTTGTGCTGTTATCACCTCTAACTCTCCCGGCAGACGCTTTATTGTTCCCATTTTCAGTGCTGTTATGGATGTACAAAATCGAAACAATCAAGTTAATCTTGAAATAGTTCTATTTCCATTCTTTCTAACATCAATTGATTTAAAAAAAATAAATAAATAAAAAAAATGAAAAATACTATTTACTGAAACAATCTCAAAAAAAAAAATTTTTTTTATTTTTTTTTTTTTGATTTAATTAAAAGGACTCTTCCCACCAAGCACTGCAATGTCTTCTTCCCTTCCCGTATCCCCACCTTCTACCTTATTTCTAGAAAAGCTGTTTTAAAGGTCATGGAAATTATGACAATGATGATAACAGCTTAGCAATAAATTTGTGTAGTGGGTGTTAACTTTGCTGCCATATCAAGTCGACAATTTTTTTTTTTTTTTTTTTCACCCCTCCCTTCCCATCTCCTTAGGAGATGACAACCTTCCAAAGAGAAGAAAAAAAAAAAAACAATTCTTTAAGATTTGTTCCTCTAAATTCACTTCTGATTTACTGTAAAGAAATACGGATTTTTAAAAGATTTGAAAAGAAGAAGAAAAAAAAAAAGCAACTTAATTCTTATAAATAAAAATGAATTTTAAGAAAAATATTGGTAATCACTTTCACCTATTTTTCCTTTTCCAAAATTGAAATTTTTATTTATTTTTTTTTCTTTATTTTTTTTTTTTCCGTTATTTCTTTTTTACTTTCTATATTTTCTTTTCTTTTTTGTTTCTTTTGTTCTTTATCTTTTCCAAAATTGAAATTCTTTATTTAAAATTTTTTTTTATTTTCTATATTTTTTCTTTTCTTTTGGTTTTTAATTAAAAAATATATATATATTTTATTCATATTTATTTTATTTTTCTATTTATCATAAAATTCTTAGTCTTAATGAAGTAGGTTGGGTGGGGTGTTACAAAAAAAAATCAAATCTAACTTGAAAAATTTTTTATTTTCTTTTAAATTTTTTATTTTGCACAAAACGGTTTTGCACCAACAGGGTTCGATGCTGGGCATCTGAGATTTCATCATATCTACCCAACCCACCCGTCACCCCACCCATCCTCTGATTTTTTTTTTAAGATGCCTGTTTCTGCAAAACCATTTACAGCAGTATATATAAGAAAATGTGTTTTCTTGTTTGGTTTCATTCTAAAAAGAAGATAAATTTTTTTTTTCTTGCCTTCACAAAAAAACAACTCTCAAAACATTGTTTATAAATCACATACATTTGCTAAAATACACGAAAACAATCATTTTTTTTTCTTTATTCTCTCTTTATCCCTCAGTACAAAATTGGTAACTCGCCATGTTTTATCAAAAAAAAGAAGAATTAAAAATAAAAAATAAAAAACAACAAAAATTAATAAAAGACCTGGGAAATTTGAAGAAAGTTTAAATATATATATATTTATATATATATATTAAAAGATGCTTTTTGTCTTTTTGATTCTTTTTCTTTCATTTTTTTTTTTTTTTTAAGATATTCTTTTTCATATATGTATGTAGATAAATAGAAAAATGTTGGAAATGTGATTTAATTTAAAAATGCCTAATAAAAAACAGTTTTTTTTTTGTTTTTTTTTTTTTAAGTGAATTGTCTCCCCCTTAGAAGATCTTTGCATCAACATTCATCAGAAATATGGGTATTTGTGTAGAGTAGATTGGTGATGTTTTAAACCGACGCATTTCGGGTGAAAGCATTATTACATACTTATGTGTAATCGAAATTAGTATTAGTTTAAAAAATTACGAAAAATGATCCAGTAGAAAAATAATTACACTTAAAAAAAAAAACAATTTTTTTATTTTTTTATTTTCTTCCTTTGAAGATTGTAATACTGGCTATGGGACAGCCAAATTAGCTGTCAATATTGCCCTACTTTTTATTGAAACCAACTGAGAGCTCTTTTTAGTGCCCCCATTGTTCCCTTAAGTGCAGTTATCTGGATATCTTTTGCACTTGGTTCACCAGGAATATTACCTGTAGTAGGACTTCAGGTTCTTCTTCATATCATACATGAGACCTTGATATTTAGTCTGTTTCTCCCTTTTAGCTCTGCTCAGACCTCCATCATCAGAAACACTCATTTCAACCAAGGTTGCAACTCAAATTGAGTGTTATCGTATGTTTTAATGTGGCAAGATGTGGGTATTTATTTGCTCCCCTATCAAACAAATTAGGCACAAGGCCAATTTTTAATGTGAGGAGTGAAGGGAGGGAAAAGGGGGACCAGCTCCCGAGAGGTGGGAAATGGGAGCTGGATAGTAACTGTTGGTATGAAGGGTTGCCCCTACATTGACCAAGGTCAGATATGTGGGGTTACCTCCACATATGGTCTTTGCTTGCAGTATCTGTCGGAACAGATGGTATTTATTTGCTCCCCCACCGAGCAAATTAGGCACAAGGCCGATTTTTAATGTGAGGAGTGAAGGGAGGGGGAAGGGAAAAAGGGGACCAGCTCCCGAGAGGTGGGAAATGGGAGCTGGTTAAAGGTCAGGGATGTGGGGTTGCCCCAACATCTGGTCTTTGCTAGTCATTGCTTGCAGTATCTGTCGGAACAGATACTACACTTTGATCTTATCGCTCGTGCCGCTCAAGGCGGGGAGGTCAAGATGTGTAACAAGTTTATTATGACAAATAAGGGAGATAACTTGGCACTGTTTTACAATCGTTCACTGTGCAGAGGGAGACAACTCTCTTTTACTAAGATTCGTTCATTTTTTTTTCCTCTCAATTTAGGATGGTGGATATTTTTTATCACATCAAAACATTAAAAAAAGAAAGCTGCAACCAATTTTTTTTTTTTTTTGAATGCAACAAAGTTGATACCAATAATATAAAATGTAGCCTGTATGTGACTATTAAGAGAAAACCAACAATATTTTCATTAGATGAAAACATTTAAAAAAAATAAATAAAAAGCTGCGATAACTTTTTTAATTAAAAAGTAAATGTTATGGTGAGGTTTTAAAAAATACCAAGAATGGAACTCTTTAATAAAATAAGGATGAAATTTTTAAAGTGGCGGTTACAATTCCTCTACAACTATTGTCGCATTTTTGTTTTTTGTAACGTTAAAATCTAGGCGTTCGTGTTAATATTATAAGCTTTATTACAGTAAAAAAAAAAAAATTGCTGCAACTTTAAAAATTTTATCCTTGTTTTATTAAAGAGTTTCATTCTTTGTATGTTTTAAGGTTAAAGACTAATTTTTTTAAAACCTTGCCATAACATTTACTTTTTAAATTTGTGGCAGCTTTCTTTTTTTTTAATGTTTTGATTTAATAAAAAATATCGTTTCATTGAGTGTCCTAAATTATCAGATGAAAAAAGAAATGAATCTCTTACTAAAAGAGAGTTGTCTCCCTCCGCGCAGTGAACTATTGTAAAATAGCACTTCTAATTGTTTAAATTACATTTGTTTTAAAACAATTATTTCTTCTTTTCAGAACGTTGAATACAAGATGGAAAAAAACCAAATTCGATAGTTGTAGAGGAATTATAATTTTTATTAAACAAAACTACGATTTATTATTTATGTTAAAAACTAAATGTTGGTTTTATTAATATTATAAACTTTGTTACAGTAAAAAAAAACAAAAAAAAAACAGCAGCTTTAAAAGTTTCATCCTCGTTTTTATTAAAGAGTTTCATTCTTGGTATTTTTTAAGGTTAAAGACTAATTTTCTAAAAACCTTAAAAAAGTTGCCGCAGTTTCTTTTTTAAATATTTTCATCTAATGAAAATATTGTTGCTTCGTTGGTTTTCTCTTAATAGTCGCATAAAGACTACATTTTGTATTATTAATGGTATCGTCTTTGTTACATAAAAAAATTTGTCGCAGCTTTCTTTTCTTAATGTTTTGATTAAAAAAAAAAAAAAAATTTACATTACATTAAAATACAATATAATATTGTTGCATCGAGTGTCCTAAATTATGAGATAAAAAAATGGATGAATCTCTTAATAAAAGGGAGCTGTCTCCCTCTGCACAGTAAACAATTGTGAAACAGCACCAACAACATTTTGACTTAAACTAAAAGTCCACCATTTTTAAACACAGTCTTGGAACATAATGTTAGATAAGTGTTTGTGAAAAATACACATAGCACATCTTCTACTAGATCATTTTTCGTAATTTTTTGAATTTATACTAACTTCGACATTACACATTAGTGGGTAATGTTTTCACCTGAAATGTGATGGTTTAAAAAAAATCACCAACCTACACAAGCCACAGAATGGTGTTTGAATTTTTGAAGCTAACTTAATTTTCAACTAACTTTACCTTCCTAGCATTGCATAGGATGGAGTGAGGATATTTTAGTTTTTAATTTGTCCAGAATTCCTCTTTTAGTAGAGTTATCTCCCTTCAGACTGTTTTCATGATGGTGTCGCAAGATTGTCTTATAGTTTAACGAGAAAATTTGATTTTCTTTAAGAATAAAACTGCTTGATAAATTTACATGATTTTTGTCATACGATATTTTCTTTCCATCATAGTATACGCATCATACAGGTTTTATTTTTATTTTTTTAATATAGGAGAATTCTGGACAAGTAATCTTTTGAATTTTTATTTTGCACATTTTTAATTAATACGGAAAAAGAAAAAAATTTTAATCTAAGGTAGATAATTCATTTTTAATTGAATATAGTAAGAGTTATCTCCCCGTCTTACTGAATTTTACTTTTAAGTCATTTAAAAATGTTTTATTTGGGTCAGACTCGGTAACCTTTGTAATAAATTGCTGCTAAAATACATTATTATATTGCTAATAATATGGTACACCAATAACAATTAAAAATTGGTTAGTCGGAAGCAAATTTTTAGTAAAGTGTTTTTTAAGATATTTCAAGTAAAATTCATTAAATAATTTTTCATTAGAATTTAAATCAAATTGAACATCTAAGTATTGAAATTCTTACAAAGTTTATATCTTGCATAAAAACCAATTAAACTGGTGCCTTTTGAATCACGGAAAAAAAAAACAACATAAAAATAAAAGCAAATATAAAAATAAAATAAACAAATAAAAACAAACATTGAAAACATTGGCCAGGTTTGCTGCATCCTACCATACTAGAAAAGTACTCGCATCTAGGAGTATCCTTTACCTCTACAAGGCCACCATTTGCCCATGCCTGGAGTATTGTTGCCACATGTGGGCTGATGCATCTGCCACTAGTTTATTGCTTTAAGACAGAGTTCAGAAAGGAGTCTCCAATCTAATAGATCCTGCGTTATCAACCAAACTCCAACACCTATCCCATTACCAAAATGCTGCATCCCTGTGCCTGTTTTACAAGTATTTTAATGAAATGTGCTCCAATGTACCCCCTCGACATAAATGCTCATAACTAAACAACAAAATCCTACCCCTGCATTGTAGAAATCCCTGGACGCCAAAGAACCTTCTATTCGAGTATTTTCCCTGAACTGCTACACTCTGCTAGAGACTGTTGTCTCCCTTGAGGCCTTGCTAGGCCACTAATATATATATATATATCATATTGGCATACTTGTTACATCACTGCTGAAGTTAAGCAACGATGAGCCTTGCTCATACCAAATGAGTGACTATTTGGGAATACTAGACACTGTATTTACTGCGCCGGACATAGAAATTTCCCGGTTAATCTCTAATCTATTGTGAAAAAAAATTTTTTCAATTTTCGTTCAGTAAAACAAAAGTTATGTATTTACTAGTGTTCAAAATCATAAAAAACATGAGATGAGCAACGTTTTTTATGACTGGTTTTCACAGCAACCACATCGCTTCAGTGACTACTGTTGCTACCAATTCACCGCTCTCACGAAAAGAGAAGTAACAAGTGAAACAATGAAAGGGAGATAATTGGGGGATTTTATTGACAGCAGATAAGTGCCGTACATTGTGATTACATATGTTTATGAGGGCAAAAAAAATAAGTCTGAAATTAAACAACAAGTGAATTTACTGAAGCCTGGAAAAATAATGGATTACAATAGAAAAATGCGAGCATGAAAAGTAATATGGTTAAGCTTAAACATGGAAAAGTAAAGGACTAGTTGTTGGAAAAGAAAAGGATAAGATATTCTAGTAAAAAATTTAATAAATTTATAACTTAAAATATTGCAGCATTAAGAATTTAAAAAAAAAATTTAATTGATAACATATAATCAATTCTTAATGTTGCAATATTTTAAGTTATAAATTTTATATTTTTTTACTAGAATATCTTGTTTTTTTTCCTGTTTTAACAAATAGTCCTTTACTTTCCCATGTTTAAGCTTAACCATATTACTTCCTATGCTCGCATTTTTCTGTTGTAATAAAATAATGTTTAAATAGTATTCATTGCTTTTTCAAACATGATTTATCTATTCTCATCGTAAATCTTTTAATATCTTTAGATTCATAGATATTATTTCATGTATCTACATCAAATTTTGTAAGGAGATATAATACCCGAGTAGAGCTAAGTAATAAGTTATGAAAATATATATGGCAATTAAGCTACACAGAATTTTCCACGTTTGATCTTCCTGAGGATCCATCAGACTAATTAGCCTATCGGATCCTCATGAGGCTGAAATGTGGAAAATTTTTTAGTTTCATTCTTGTGAAACAATTATTGCAGACAAGTTTGCATGAATCGAGCGTCAGTTTTTGAGTGGCATAAAGAGATTCAAGAAAGGCTAGGAGTCAAGAAAATGATGAGGTGTGGGAGGAGTGAGTATACCAAAGTTAATTGGTTAAATAGAGAATTTCACGGATAAACACCATCGTATATATAGAGACAATAAGTGCACAGTTTGATGTCAGTGTGGGAACTGTACACACAATTATTTGCAAAGAACTGAAGATGAAAAAGATTTGTGCAAAGTTTGTCCCAATGCATCAAGTCCACAACTCCATCCTTGTCACAGACTATTTGAACAAAATGGGCATCAAGACAGTTCCTCACCCTCCCTAGAGTCCAGACCTTGCTCCCTGTAACTTTTGGATATTCCCTAAGCTCAAGGAAAACCTTAGAGGCTGTTGTTATTGAGACAGTTAAGGAAAGTAATGAGGTTGTGACAAGAGGACTTCTAAGGGGGGTCTTCCAGAAATTGTTGGAACGGTGCAAGTGCATTGCAGCCGGAGGAGATTACTTTAAAGAGTTTCATGTGTGTGTCAATAAAAGTGCCCATATTAAAAAAAGTCTTGAATCTTATTGAAGGCACCTCATATATATATATATATATATATATATTAATTATTAATTTCATTTTTTTGTTGTCTTGTCTGATGTTGAGGATTGATGTTTCGTGAATGATTTCCGACTTCTGTCATTTAGCTTGCACCACCCACCTGGATCTGGTTGTTATTAGCTGCTCCCCTCCCACTATTAAGTGACCTACTACCGATGGCTTTGAATCAGCAATGTCAACGTCGGACACACTGTGGAACATTTCCGATTACTGATTGCCATTGCTATGCCATACTTTCTCATAGAGGTCTGTAAAATGAGGCTTGCAATTTTCTCCATTTAATAGCATATACTCTTAAATGTCTAGTGAAAACTCATCAATGCGCAGCAGCCAGGATTGTGTCGTTTTGAAGTTTCATTGTTGACCATGTTTCACAGTCGTACAGGTTGGACGTGATTGTATATTGCTGCAGTAACATGTCATGGGATCACTGCATTTTGAATCTGCCTGAAAACTCCATGTGGTGTATATGCATCGTCTTATAGTTTGCCCACTGGAATGAATTGCATCGTACGGGTAGGTGAATTTATTTACTCTTTTGAAACCTTTATCATTTTCTATTTGCATGTTTATAATTTTTTTTATCAACTAATTTAAATGAGGAGCTTCATCTAAAATCAAATAATATTCCAACTATAGTGAAATCCACTGTACCTAACTAGAGTTCCTCGGTAGACGAAACGTCTCAGTTATGGTGAAGGCAATTCATCTAGTTGATGGTGTAACAAAAAAAAAACAAAAAAAAAAAAACAGCTTGCAATTTGTCATAAGCCAGCGTGGAAGTAGTAAGGCTTAGAAAACTCTCATGAGAATGCTCATGTTAGTGTAAGTTGCAATAACTAGTCATTCATTTCTCATACATCCTATGATGTTTTTTTGGTTGTTTTTTTTACACAGACATCACCACATTATCAAGGCCAAGAGGCCACTCGAGGATACGGGTTAAAGAGTGTACAGTAGAAATTGGACAATATAGTAATCATTAGTAATGAAAATTCAGTAAATTTGTTAACTTATATGGAACGGCTCATCAAGAACTTGTTTACATTAGACATATTGTAGTCGGCAGGAAAACGGAACACAACTCCACAGGCGTGCAGTTCTAAGAAAGAAGCTTTGTTCATGGAATCTACGTTTAGGTTTAGGCACAGATAAAGAGTGGGGGAATTATTGATAGTGTTTTCAGCTAGACGAGTGTTTCTTGTGAAAGTTTTGCGAGGGGGGACCATAGATTGAAGCTCAGTTGAACACTTTCCATGAAAATAACGATACATCAGAGACAAACTCGCAACATCTCTTCTGTGAGATAGAGGCTGCAGGGAAGAGAAAAGGACATCTACGAGGCTACAAAGTCTATTTTGAACCATGGTAGTGTCATCAGCATAAATGTCTTGATTCGAGTAAAGCAACTGGCCCTGACGGTATTCCAATTATAGTACTCAAAAAACTTCAACCTGAATTAGCGCCCATACTTACAAAACTGTTTAAACGTTGTCTTAAGGAGAATAGTTTCCCATCTCCGTGGAAAATCTCATCAGTATGCCCTGTATTTAAGAATTCAGGTGATCGCTCATCCCCCTCTCAGTACAGGCCAATAAGTCTCCTGTGCGTCATGAGTAAGTTGCTAGAATCTGTGTTAAATACAGAAGTAATCAAACATCTCAACAAAAATAACCTTCTTAGTGACACTCAATATGGTTTCCGTTCTGCTAGATCTACAGCAGATGTCCTTACAGTTATATCGCATAGGATTAGCAAATCTCTCGACGGTGGCAATCTTTCTAGGGCAATTGCTCTTGACATATCTAAAGCCTTTGATAGGGTATGGCATAAAGGTTTACTTCATAAGATCGCTAGCTATGGTATAGCTGGAAAAGTCTTCTCAATTATTAAATCATTTCTTTCTGATAGGTTCATAAGAGTAGTAGTTGAGGGGCAAAAATCAGAAGCTCACAGTATTAATGCCGGTGTCCCTCAGGGATCCATCCTGGGCCCAACTCTTTTCCTGATCTACATTAATGATCTTCCAAATCATATCCTTACATCATTTGTAGACATTTATGCTGACGACACTACCATTTATGGTAGCACATCTAAGACAGTAAATGACCAAGTTCTCTCCAATTCTCTCTCCTCTGATCTTGAGCACGTAGTACAATGGGGAAAGGAGTGGCTGGTTACTTTTAATGCATCTAAAACCAAGCTTCTCTCTTTACATCATCAACATTCTAATTCACATTTGTCATCAATTGAAATGAATGGCTCTCGTCTTCAGGAGGCCTCAAGTTTTGACAAGCTTCTGGGCTTGACCATTACTCCTGATCTTAAATGGAACACGTATATCAAATCTGTTGCCAAGGCCGCTGGAAAAATGGTGGGATCTTTCTATCGATCCAGTAGATATCTCACTGCTGATGCTATTCTCTACCTATATAAGAGCCAGGTACGTCCAAGGATGGAATACTGTTGCCACATCTGGGCAGGAGCTGCTAGAAAGGACTTGTCCTGCCTTGATAGAGTTCAAAATAGACTTCGTAGCCTCGTAGGAGATGTCCTTTTCTCCTCCTTGCAACCTCTATCTCACAGAAGAGATGTTGCGAGTTTGTCTCTGATGTATCGTTATTTTCATGGAAAGTGTTCAACTGAGCTTCAATCTATGGTCCCCCCTCGCCAAACTTTCACAAGAAACACTCGTCTAGCTGTAAACACTATCAATAATTTCCCCCACTCTTTATCTGTGCCTAAACCTAAACGTAGATTCCATGAACAAAGCTTCTTTCTTAGAACTGCACGCCTGTGGAATTGTCTTCCGTTTTCCTGCTTTCCGGCTGACTACAATATGGTTGTGTTCAAGTCTAAAGTAAATAAGTTCTTGATGAGCCGTTCCATATAAGTTATTAAATTTACCAAATTTTCATTACTAATGATTACTATATTGACCAATTTCTACTGTACACTCTTTAACCCTTATCCTTGAGTGGCCTCTGGGCCTTGATAATGTGGTGACGCCTTTGTAAAAAAAAAAAAAAAAAAAAAAAAAAAAATGTACGGAGTATTGTTGTCATATTTGGGCCGGTGAATCTGTGTCCCATTTGAACGTTCTTTGATAAATTGCAGAGACGTATCCGTAATTTGATTGACCTCATACTTTTTTCTTCTCTGCAACATGGTATTGCTAATCTCAGTCTTTTCTACAAATGCTATCATGGCATGTGTCTTCAGAATTAGCTGATCTATTTCCTGCTAACCTGGTTCTAACTCGGTTGACTAGAAATCTCCATTAATTTGCTATTTAATACATCGTTGCAATACAGCTTCCTATTCCAGTAATTTCTTTCCAAAGAACTTGTGGAACTCTCTCTCTCTCTATATATATATATATATGTGTGTGTGTGTGTGTGGCTTTGAGGCTAAGGAATGAGCATGGAAAGTTGTACATTTTGGTTTTGATTCTAGCTGATGGCACCCAAGTCATATATATATATATATATATATATATATATATATATATATATATATTATATATATAAAATAAAAATTACAATTAAATTTACCAAAATGATCCAAGATGGTAAAATTAAGATATATTATAAATATTAAAGAATTAATATTTATAAAGTTATCTCAGCCAAATGTAAAAGCGCGATAAAACCAAATAGGAGATAGAGCTTATAATACGAGCAAACAGTTAATAAGATATGTTAAAAAAAAACACTTTGAAATGAGTTAAAAACATATTTAATCTGAAAAGGAAACACTAGATAAGTGGATAGTCCTTAATCCGCGGAGTTTCGAAGAAATACTTACCTTCTCATCGGAGGGTAGGAATTAGCAAAATGCAGGATCGGATTTTGCATGCAAAAGTATTTAATGAAACAACAAGTAAGTGTGTGTTCCTTTTCAAACATATCTGGAGAGAATAAAAAGCTCAACCAAACGGGAGCTTATAATTTCCTCTGTCTGCCAAAAATATCCCTATTCCTACCCAACAAGAATATATCCACAAATTTTTCTTTTTTTTTTTATCAAGTAAGATCTTTGACTTACTTGTTGTTTCATCAAATACTTTTGCATGCAAAATCCGATTCCACATTTTGCTAATTTCTACCTGATGAGAAGGAAAGTATTTCTTCGAAACTCCGCGGATTAAGGACTATCCACTTATCTAGTGTTTCCTTTTCAGATTAAATATATTTTTAACTCTTTTTCAAAGTGTTTTTTGACATGTTTTATTAACTGTTTGCTCGTATATATATATATATATATATTTTAGTATTGATCTCACTGCTATATTATAGGTTCAATAGAATAATTGATAGAGAATTGTCTCTCTTATAATAAATACATAATCTGCATGAATTAAACTGCCATGTTTAAGCGTATCTTACAACCGGGCCACACTGGGCAGCCTGCTAGTTAATAATTAATTTTCTACTTTATCATTTTTCATAATTTTTAGATATGTTACTAATTTCCACACATCAATTCAGTAGATACCATTGGTTTATCATGTTTGTTATTTATGTATAATCTGAAATGTTCATAAACTATTTTCATTAATAATTTTCTACTTTATCATTTTTCATAATTGTTGGACATGTTACTAATTTCGACAATTAAGTAGATACCATCGATTTTAGTTGAAACTCAGTTTTTCGACTTTTACTACTTTTCTGAACAAGCACCTTTCTGTGAATAGTGAAAGGAAGAAGAATACATTGTTTAATGGCAGAAAAAAACAAAACAAAAACAAATTTATAATTTTGCAGTGCAAATGTCTTTAACTTTTATTCAGAAAAAAAAAAACAAACAAACATAACAAAAAAAAATAATGGAAATATGCGACAGATCTGTGGTTCAATAATAATTTCGTTCTTTGATAAACAAATGAGCAGTCGTAGGCGAATGTAGACTTAAAAAAAAAAATATCTATTAAATCGAGCCGAACGTTATACAGATATTTCACTTGTGTTTGGATTCAAAGGAAGTCCGTGCTCGAGCCACACCTGCATGACACAGTCGATAAAGTGATCCATCATCTCTTTGGTGTGATGCGGGGTTGCCGCCACTCGCAGCTTCTCCTCTCCACGGGGAACAGTCGGGTAGTTGATCGCTTGGACGTAAATGCTGTGCTTAAGCATCAGATCGTTACATATAGATGTGGATAACTTTGGGTTACCAACCTGGGAAGGAAGAAGAAGAGGAGATTAATATTTAAGCACTTATATGAGTAAGTGTGCTGTTATCGACATTCCACCCCCATCCTCATCCAAGCGTTAGAAAGTAAAAAAAATATATATATATTTATATAACAAAAAAGAGGAAATAAGTTTACCAGCAGAACAACGGTATAGAAAGTTGTTTATCAAGGTACACAAAAGGAAGCTGAAATAGGATTGTTAATCAAGGTGTGGTAGTGAACAGGAACAAAGGACCGAACAACAGAAGCCAATATGGTTATGTATTCACTGTGGCTGGTTGTTCAAAATGCGTTTGTCCAATCTATATAATTGTTAACATCTACTTTTATTGCTATTCCATGATATATACACACTAACAACAAGTATAACAGTTGATCTATAAAATAAATATATTGCTTTTATTTCACACCGACAAATCAGCTTTTGACTATAAAGTATTACTGGTGTTTTGATGCTTCTGAAAGGTGGTGCAGGTTTAGATGGTTGTGGGGTGGTGAAGAAATGGTGACGCAACCTCTCTCTGACTTTTTCTTTGTGACGATTTTATTTATAATAAAAACATCATTTGGAATGTTTAATATTTCCTGTCTATTGTTTTCATCCTTTGACTGATATCCTCTCACATATTTCTGGGTCAAATTATGCATTCTGTTAGGCAATGGTGGAAAATCCCTCATTCTTCACATTAAATCCATTTGCATGTGTGCAACCCGTCAAATGTCTTTTTTCTTCCCAGGGTTGCCTACCAATATCTAACAAATACATTTAGAGTTCACGGTCAGGTTCAAGAGTGGCAATGAAGTTTACAACTGTCTTCAGCTTTTTTTTTTTTTTTTTTTTTTTACATGGTGGTCACCACTTATCAAGGCCTGGAAGCCACTCAGGGATAAGGGTTATTGCAAGTACAGTACGTTAGTGTGGAGATTTGATGAAGTGTTTACTTAAGGGGCCGGTTCATTAGGAATTTGTTAACATTGGACTTGAAAACATCCAAGTTGTAGTCAGGTGGGAAGCAGGCAGACAGAACAGAGTTCCACAGGCGTGCAGTTCTAAGAAAGAAGCTTTGTTCATGGAATCCACGTTTTGATTTAGGCACAGATAAAGAGTGGGGGAAATTTGTCGCAAACCTAAGACTGTTTTGGAGCTGGGACTGTTGAATGCAGTTTGTAGCTCTGAGCAGATCAAGTTAAGCTGATGGCAACTGATGAAGAGGAGCTTGACAGAAAATGTAGATGTGGACCCGAGTGATTAGAGGGTTGCTTTCCATGTCCAACCGTGCGGTTTTTTTTTTGTTTTATTTTTCATGCTTGTGAGCCACTGTGCATCTATCAACAGCCGCAAATGTGAGAGATGACATGGTCAGAAGAGAACACAACCACAGAAACAGCATTGAGGTCAGCAAGGAAGAACACATTGTCCCACGTGTTTTTGATCGTTTAAATAACATGTAAACTAAATGAGCTTTTCAGCTTATAAAAATCAAAATATTAACACCTAGAAAATCCAATACAATACAAATATATATATATATATATATATTAGAACAAAAAAAGTTTCTTTTGGTTTTGCTGTAATAGAAATTGAAATCTTAACAGTTAAAAACATCCGATGTTTCTTTTTCTCCTCCAATAAATACATCATATAAAATTCTAATTTTAGGAAGAACTTACTTATTACGGTGATTAAAAAAATGGTAACCAAATTTGGTGGCAAACAATTTATAATATTCACTAAGTGGACGTTTTTTTTTCTTTTTTTTTTACGGCATATCAACCTTTTTCAGGTTATTTAATGCCGAATCCAGTGATTTTTAAGAATCATTTTTTAATAGAGTATGTTTTTTTTTTTTTTAATGTTTTTTGTGTTGGCTTCTATTTAACCCATAGTTGGGACCCTAACAGGTACTACCACTCCGTGTCATAGTGGACCTGGGAGCAATGGCAATTAAAGGGTGGCTCCACACTCCCTAAAGCTTTTGGACATTTTAGCGAGTTATATATTATTGTTGTGTTCAGCAACATGTGGCAGAAAATTGGGACGAAAAAAAAAACACACTTCAATACTTTCTGCAAATATCAGTTACACTCTAGTATGTGATCCCATCGATCCTGTTCACATGCTATGATCCACATATTTATTTCATTCAAATTAAATCAACTTTTCTATAATGGAACTCACATGCACTGTTGAATACTTGATAGTTGTCTGCTGAGGCCTCTTTGTCAGTTGATCCGAGCTACAACCTGTGTTCTCTGTGTTCTTGTCATCAACCATCACAAACCAAAGACTGTCCCCAACCGTTCCTAACTGTTATTAACTATCACAAAACTCCTCTAAATATACGAGGGGCATTCCAAAAGTAATGCCTCCTATTTTTTTATTCTGTCCGGACGAATCAGAGAGGATTTCAAATTGCAGTGTTCTGATGACTGAACTTATGTGTTCATAACCTGAAAGTTTCATTTCTCTGTTTCAGATATTGACTGTGAGATTCTAAGAAAGCAACTCCCTTGTTATGAACATGCATAAGAAGCAGAGACGTGTCATTGAATTCCTGGCAAAAGTGAATTGAAAATGCTGGTTGCTATGTAGAAAAATAAATTCTAGAACACGAAAGGTTGCTTGTTTTAAGGTTACCACTCCCGTCTCCGCAGCTCTTGAATTTTGGAGACTTTTGGAATGACTCCCATATATCCAATCCTTCTGTGTCCCTGTTACATCCACATCCTGATCAACAATCCCATTTTAACTTTCTTTTGTGTTCTTTTATGAACAACTTTCCAGATTTTTGTTTTTCTAGCAATCTCATTTCGTATACCTTTGTTTTGATAAACATATTTCCTCTTTCTTTTTTTCTCCCAAATACTCGGGGGGGGGGGGGGAGCGGTACTGATAATATCACACCAGTAAACAATGGTTAAACAATGTATTTGATAGAAACTTCATAACTTACATGAATTGGTATGATGTGACTCGGACAAAGAACGGCTGGAATACCCACTCTAAGGAGACGGTCTCTTAGATATTTGACGTTTGACTGGTGCTTGCTGCGTAACTGTCTGCCCTCGTCACTTCGCAGGATACGGACAGCTGTTGTGGCTCCAGCTAAAGTGGTTGGCGGCAACGATGTTGTGAAGATGAACCCAGACGCATAACTACGGATCATGTCTATAGTCAGCGCAGTACTGGCCATGTAGCCGCCCATGTTACCAAATGCCTTGCCTGGAGAAGGTGGAGAAGAGTAGGGTAAGAGAGGGAGAAGAAAAAAAGGTTTTATAAAAATAGTTTTAGAATTTATGAAAAATGAAATGCTTATTGAAATTCGACAGCATTTTTGTTCACTTAATTAGTAAAAAAAAAAAAAAAAATTTTGTAAGCATTTTTAGCAAAAGTGCAGAATAGTTAACAGTTGATAATTCATACTTATTCCTAAGAAAGAAAAAACAATACATATGTAAACATTAATGGTATTTAAAATATCTGTTTGATTGGAGCAAACACATAATTTTGATTGAGATTTAACCAATCAGAAGCCATCTCACTAGTTCCCGGATGTTATTCAAGAGAGTACACAAGTATGGTTCATTGCCTCACTCAGCTACAATCGAAATAATGAATAAATCCAAATGTGGCATCTGCTTACCTAATGTTCCCGTGATCATATCCATTTTGTGCATAACATTATCCCTGTCACCAATACCAGCACCATTTTCGCCATAAAGGCCAACTGCATGCACCTCATCTACAAAGGTAAGTGCTCCGTATTTGTGTGCAACATCACACAGTTCCTCTAAAGGACAAACAGCACCTAAAGATAAGAAAAACATCAAAATATATATATATATATATACACACACACACAGGGTGTCCAAAAAGTCTGGCTACATTATGTAGCCAGACTTTGTGGAAGCATCCTATATATATATATATATATATATATATATATATATAGGGTGCCCACAAAGTTTGGCTACAGGATGCTTCCACAAAGTCTGTAGCCAGACTTTATGGACACCCTATATATATATATATAAAATAAAATGAAAATTACAATTGAATTTACCAAAATGATCCAAGATGGTAAAATTAAAGTAAATTATAAATATTAAAGAATTAATATTTATAAAATTATCTCAGCCAGATAAATATATATATATATATATATATATATATACACACACACACACACACATATATATATTTTTATAATTATTAATTATAAAACTCTGTAGACCATCTGGCCGTCCTTGCTTGTTGGAATCTTTTATATATATATATATATATATATATGAGTGTGTGTGAAAATCCAACTGCCTTGTGTGTGTGTGTGCGCATATCTATATATATCTATAAAAATGAACATGTCTGTGTGTCTGTGTACATTTTACTTCACAATAACTCTGTCAATTTTCAGAAATTTGATATACAGGGTACTGAGATTTGGGAAAATCTATGTGATCAGTTTTCGGCCAGAAATTTGGCTGTTAAATGGGTCAAAATGCAACGATTTGACCTTTCAGAACTCTACCAAACTCCTCCAACAATTTGGGGTCTAAACACTTGAAATTTTAGATATAAGTTCCTTGGAAATGGATCTAACTTAATAACTCTATTTGAACCCAAAACAATAAATGTTAAGGGGGTCATAATAGGGGTCAAATTTAAAAAAACTGACCGTTTTTGTTTTTTTGCTCAGCATACACCTCCAAACACCCGGACAACGTTGGGCTTAAATGCTAGTATATATATATATATATATATATATATATATATATATATATATATATATATAGATAGAGAGAGAGAGAGAGAGAGAGAGAGAGAGAGAGAGATAAAAAAGAATAAACCAAGTCACATGTCCATCAATAATCAATAAAGAATTGTCTCTATAATAATAAATACAAAATCTGCATAAATTAAAATATATTTATGTGTATTTTACAACCGGGCAATGCAGGGCAGCATGCTAGTATATATATATATATATTTCTGTGGAAATATACTTTATTTGCTTATAATATATACTAATCCTTATTTAAGAAGCTCAATGTAATTATAGAGCAATATAATGAATGAATGAGAAAAGACTATATTCCAAAGTTCATAATGTTGACCATCTTATAATTTATTCCTTTAATTCAGTTGACATTTACAATTCCTGACAGTATCTGTTTCATAGCACAAAATCAATCACTTAATTATTATATCAATTAGTGAATCTATTTTGCCCTCAACTTAGCAAAAGAAATAGCAACAATCAATCAATCAAAAGGAAATAAAGCGCGTTTTGACATGATTAAAAATTCAAAAATTGGAAGAGAAGTTGTAAATAACTTATATGTTTATATTACGCCATTTTGAATATATATATATATATATATATATATATATATATATATATAGGGAGAGAGAGAGAGTGTTTAGCAAATCAAAATAAAATGCCATACCAATACCTTTTTATAATTGTTTCCATTTTTGAGAAATTTTATTTTTACAAATCTTATTTTGCAAGGCGTTATGCTTGAAGGCTATGACAATGTGGTTTTGTAGAAAAACACTGATACAAGACAAAATAAAAAGGATAACTGAAAATTATTGAAACCTTTCAATATTGCCATTTATAAGTTATTTATTTGTCAACATAATATGGTTTTATATTCTTTGAATTTTCAAGGTAAACCTCATCTTCAGAAAGAAGAAGAATAATTATGTAACAACTCATATACATTTCTTTTTTCAGCCTGATCCTTCCTCATCCTCAACAAATGCACAGAATTTATTACTCATAACAAAACATTTTTTTTTTGGGGGGGGGGGGGTTACCTGTCCCAAAATGCAAGAATAATCCATAAACGGGTGGATTATTTTACATTAAATTTCATATTGGAAGTGGGGGGTGGGGGAATCATTGTGATTTCAGAAGGCCACGCACATATCAGAGGTACATTATTCGGGTTAGATGAGCATTCTGTGATGAGTGAATAAACAACGGCTGACGTAGAAGGGTCAGTTCACAGGGGAAAGTCGAAGGAAACATGGAAGGAAGTATTAAGGATGGATTTGAGAGAATGAGGGATAAATAAAAACTTGGGCAGAGATAGGTTAGTTTGGAAGTCGATTTCTAAAAGCCGTCTAACACATGTCAGGATTAAAATGGATGATAAACCGAATGAATGAAAGAATGGATAAGAATTCTTTGTTTAATAGAACAATAAAACAGTTGAAGAAGCAGGGTCAGTTGGCAATCAAAGGCCAAAGAAAACGTAGGCAGAAGATTAACTCTGGTGAGTGTGCAGGAGACTTTGATGGTATGGTCACATTGAAAAAAAGAAATGCATGACATCTTAAACTAACTCGCCTGTCATAGAATGAACCGTTTCAAAGGCCACGATTTTTGGTATATTTGGATCGGCTTTTCTGAGTAAATCCTCTAAATGTAGAGGGTCATTGTGTTTGAATATATGCTTCGGCGCACGGCTGTTAAGGACACCTTGGATCATAGAGGCATGGTTGCCTGCATCAGAGAAGATTTGCACACCTGAAAAATAACAAATAAGCAAAATGAATAACACCTACCTATGGAAGAAGGATGATAAAGTTATATCTATATAATACAATTTTACATTCATATAACTTCTGTAAGTTATCTTCCTCCACAAATACATAAAAATAGTAAATAAATGACAAAAGTCTATATTTTAAATTCAAATATGTTGACCATCTTACCCTTTATTCCTTTAAGTATGTTGACATGCACAATTCTTGACACCGCCTGTTTCATAGCAACATACTTATTAATAAAAGACAATGATAAATAATTAGAAAAATATTGTGAGCCAACCACCTATAATGGTCGAAATTGCCCTCCTGGAATACCACCAGATGCCTTTGCGGGTTAAAAACGACTTGATAGCTGGTACAAAATACAAGAAAAAAAAAAAAAAACAATTTTGGGAACATTAATAATATTGTTCTGTGAATAGGATTGTTGTGTGTTATCTAACCATGTTTTGTCTTGAAGTGACCCTAAAGGTTAAGGCCAGGATTTGGCTTGTGTGGGAATCCAGATAATGGAAAAGTTTAGTCTATCGGGGAAATCACCTAATTAATATGCATAGGTGATGTGGCCAATTAGTCAATCAGGGCGAATCAGAGTATGGCGTAATGAACAGGCATTGGTTGGATGAGAAACCCAGACCAGCTCAAACCTTACCCACCTCTTCCTTTAAAAGGAGCTGCAGAGTGGGCTACAATCAGTTGTTGTTGTTGTCAGTTGGGAGTTTGCAATTACAGTCCACCATCACCCCGTGCAAAAACACCCTCCATTCATTGACCGACCGGTAACGAGAGAAGATGTTAAAAAACAACAAAGGTCCTGTTTGAGTTACTAATTAGTAGACTGCGATGAAAAAAATAAAAATATGGTATATATTTTTATTTTATCTTTTTTCTGTTGATAATTGTACATAAATAACATTTTGTTTGTAATCAAAATTATTTTAATAATTAATCCTTACAACAAAACTAAAACTTGCATCAGAATCGGTTATTCATCACTTGTCAACTTGTGAATTAACTGCAGATAAATGATACCAAATTAAAGTAATCTTTTTCAGCGAACAGCCAGCAAAAGGAAAGGATTGCCATACTACTGTCCGCCATCCAGCCTGTAGCGTATATTCTCCCTAGAGACTGAGTCATATACATTGGACTTTTTATTTTTATTTTTTTTTATTTATTTTTGTTTTTTATACATTTATTTTTTTTTTTCCTTCACGAGCAAACCACTTTTGAGACAAGAACTACTGGAATCTCACATCAGCCCTATCATCGTAGAAGTGACCAAGACCATGCTATTGGGCTTCTGTGGGTGTTCAAATCGGAGCCACCTAGAACTACACTTATGTATTGGTGAACACTACAGTCTTCCTTAAGTTATATCTTTGACTGCAGGAGGATAGGTTTTTATCATGTTATAATATCCAAACTCTTTCCACTTACCAGGGAGATGTTTGCCTAACGTGCAAAGCGTCGTATCATTTGCAACATAACAAGACGTGAACAACAACGCAGCCTCTTTCTGGTGAAGGGATGCCAACTCTTTTTCAAGAGTTTCGTGCAGAGGTGAATTCCCTGATATATTTCGGGTGCCTCCAGCTCCAGCTCCATACTTGTTTAATGCTTCCCTGTTAAAAAAAAAAAAAAAATGATAAGAAACTAGTAGAAGTACCCATCATTGGTTAGGAGCCACAAAAAATCTTTTTTTTTTTTACATTCTTCTCTGTCATTAATTACTGAAGTACGACATCAGAAAATTTTAGGATAGGTGAGGGATAAACTTAATGATTATTCAAATTCAAAATATATTGATTTGTGTCATTTACACACTAATACTCTCGGGAAAATGTATGAAATCACTATTTGTCTACTGAAACTATGGACAAGTATACAATAAATCATTGATTTATGTTAAATTATCTGTCATATTGTCAAAGGCAAAGAAGGTCCATGGCGTAATGGATAAAGTACTTTGTAATTCAGTTGTAAATTACACTCTTCTTGAAGTAAAAGGTTCAATCCTCAATGCGAGTGATACTCAAAATACAATTGTTAATTACTTAGTACTTCTACCTGCTCATGGCTGATGGAATGAGAACATGCTACCCGTCTGAATTAAATAAAGGGTTCTGTTTAAGATTTCAAGATATACCTGTGCAAAAAGCAGTTCAAGATTTTGTGCAGATTCCAGAGTTTTACAGAAAAATTCCAGAGTTTGAAAAGACACACCCGGAGAAGGTTGACTGAAATGTGAAAATAACACTAAAAAACATACTACTAACGTATGACATCCACAGATTTTGGGGAAGGTGAAGGCCTGACCTGATGTATCAATTTATGTCATTTATACACAAACTAACAAGGGAGACCCGACGTTGCCTGGGATTGAATGATGATCAATAAATGTTCCACACTTCCAATACTTTTATTGTCATCGAAATCAGTGAAATTGCCCATTCATCAATTGATTGCCAGCTGTACTCGAGAACCCACCAGGATGTGGGAGGAAGCACATGTATCTCCTCACAGTGACTTAATCAAGAATACATTGTAGTGTACATTGCACTGTAGAGAACCTACTGTTGATTTTATGAAATTATGTTTATATAATGTCTTGAATTAAAGTTTAAAATGCAGAAATCAAGTATCATAGTTCCATTCATTTAAAATGTGCCCCTCACTCAAAGAACCTACTGTTGATTTTATGTACCGGGCCCTTCTGCTTGTGTGTTGATAAAGCTTTTCAAATGCACTTGTGATGTAAGGTCGTATAAAAGTGTGGACTTTTGTCAAAATCAAACTGTTCCTTCTTAATGGGATATTATTAATATTAATTTTCGATACTTTTCAGAAGTATTCCAACACACAGCCTATAGGAGAACACTCCCAGGCATATAAAGTACATCTGTGGAAAATTCCAAAAATTAAGCCGAGTCATTTTTGAGTCCATAGGGAATAAACTCGCATAAATGCACAAACAAAGTGCCTTTTATATATAACCCTTATCCCTGAGTGGCTTCCGGGCCTTGATAAGTGGTGATCACTGTGTAAAAAAAAAAAAAAAAAAAAAAAAAAAAGTAGTTAGATACTGTCGGGAAAAGACATGAGGTCACAATTTCTGCCACCAACTAAAAGTTAGCAGTCAAATAATCGTATACAAAAAAACTGTTCACATTGTGACAGGCAGATAATTTAGCATAAATCACTGATGAAGACCTTGAAACAATGAAAAAAGGCAAAAAAGTTATTAAAACGTAAACCGACTGAGATTTTGAACGCCTACTAGACTCTATCCTTGACTGTCTAAGGTCTTCCTGTACACGGTTTTGTCAGGACAACCTGGTGTGAGGATAATTTTCCCTACAAATAAATCCTGACTAAATATTTAAAAATCACATTTTGTATTCATGGCCCAAAGAAGTCCTCCCCGGTATGATTAATCGACACTATCTTTTACAAGGAATGGTGCACCTTCTCCAAGTGATGTTGCCTCAAGTATTGATCCAATAGGATTTGAACTCACCATCAATGATTTCATAATCATGTATGATATGAAAAGAAACTGGAATCTTAAGATATCAATTATAGGGTGACCCCGCCAAAAAAACGGGCCCCAACTCTAATTAGGCCCCGTTTCTTAGTGTTTTGTCCGAATGAAATGAAACTTTGGTCATAACTAGTTCATTATATTCAAAACATCACATCAAAACACTAGGATCTTTGGCCTTTTTTTTCTCCGTTGACTGGAAAATGCTCAGAAAAACAATTGAATGTCTTCTGTTTTTTTTGGATCACCCTGTATACCATATACAGGGCTTATGGAGAAGAACCTGAAGTCCTACCTAACTAATATTCCTGGTGAACCAAGTGCAAAAGAGATCCAGACAATTGCACTTAAGGGAACAACAAGGATACTAAAAAGAGCTCTCGGTTGGTTTCAATAGAAAGCAGGGCAATGCTGGCAACTGGTTTAGCTGTCCCATACCCAGCGTTACAATCTTTAAAGGAAGAAAAAAAAAAAAAATGGGTACATAGTTTAGTGAGGATTGAGAATTAATTATTGTAACGCTATTAAATTTTCACCTTTCTCGCATTTGTTTGTAAACAGTTTTAATTCGAAAAAAAAAAAAAAAAATCATCAAATCGTCCAAAAGCGTTCACTGTTCAAATTGAAGAAAAAAATCGATCGATGTGATGGCAGAAAGAATGGTCATTCTAATCTGTTTTTTTTTTGCAATTACAAATAATCTCCAGTATGAAAAATTCCAAGAGACAGATTGTTAAGTTATTCCCCTTGAATACAGGAAGTGGATACTATTTAAGGCAAACATGCTGCTGACTGTTCAAGGAGTGAAGTAAGTGGACTAGTAGACATCTTTAAAATCTGTGGAGAAACATTAACATTTTTTTTTTATAGAAATCGTTCCAGACAACACATAAAGCCATTTGATGTAAAATAATTCAAGGTTAAAAATTATCAAACGACAAGTATTAGGTGGATAGATTCCGACCCAGAAAACAGCAATTTTTCCCTCTTTGTCAGAAACATCACTCACGGAATGTGAGGCCTAAAGGATAAAATAGGGGCAGCTAGAGTTATGAGGTCACTGAAAGTAAGTTCAAGGTCCACTTTGGATCTTTTGTACAACACTCGAAGTATGATGATATTTAATTTGGGTTTCAGGCTTGTGAAAAACACACCGGAAGGCAATTCCAACTATTTTATACACAGACATGGCAGGAATGAATAACTATCCTTATTATCATTAATAAAAAAAAAAAATGCCGTCAGAGGATCCTGATCGACCAAGGCGAGATGATATAATCATCATCCTCAGCATGGACGAGAGTGATGTGACAAGTCCCGTAACCCTCCTGGGTTGTGTGGGCACTGCATTATTTCATGCAGTATGTCTTGGGCAAGAAACAGCCTGGCGGCGCCCACCTTTCTTCAAACTCCAAGCACCATATAGCATCTGATATTACCAAATGGTCACCCATTTTAGTAATGGCCAGGTTCAACATTGCTTAACTTTTGTGATCTAACGGAAACAAGTGTATCAACATGATTATGCTGTATGTATCTTTATGGACGAGAAAAGGAGGGAAAAATAAAGACTTGGACAGAGATAGGACAGTTTGCAAGCCAATTTCTGTCCAACACATGCCAGTAATAATAAAACTTGCTAGTATCATGAGTGTGATTTTCACAAAGCTTCGGTCTATAAACGTTTCGGTAAAAATCACACTCAAGATGAGAACAATAGTCCGATGAGTCCAAATAATACGAATAACCAATTTTCATCTCAAAAATTCAGAAACGTTATATCGATGCCTTCGTTCAGTCTCGAAAGACAAAGGATACCTCTGTGGGTGGTGGGGGGATGGAGGGGGCAACTGCATGTGTAGTCGTGTGGGAAGGGTTGCATAGTCCCCAACTACACCTCTCCTGAATTGGCACTGCTTAAGTCCAGTGGCAAGGAGAATTCAGGACGACTGAAAACAATGCCGAGATAAGCAGAGAAACATCATATATCTCTGTAAAGCCAGTATTCGCCTGCACAAGAAGTCAAGATGTCCCAAGCAAGTTAAGTGTACCTAACCCATCCTAATCCTAACAAAATGTCAACTGTTTTTTTTTTTGTTTTTTACTTTTTCTTGCCAACTGTTGTTTATACTTTTTCTCTTTTAAATTTATTTTATTTTTTAATTATAATGTATTTTAATTATACACATATATATTGTCTTTATCTCTTCGTGTTTCCTTGCAAGCCTTCTTGTGTAGTTCTTAAAATTCGACTCAAAAAATTGGAAAGCTTAGGCAAGACAGATTTCTTAACTTAACAGAAGCAAGGATTTTTTTTTCTACTGTAGAAGTCAGAAGAACTTTAAGTAGTATACTTAATATCTGCAATTACCGTATGTATTATATTGTATTAATAAAGTGGCCTCCTTGATATCTATACTTATATTTAACTTTCACTATATTTGTAACTGAAATATACAGTTATCTTAGCTGTGTTACTAGGGCTATTTTCTAAATAGATACAATGCTTTGTGCCTGACCTTAATGACTGCCTATAAATACGAATTCCGAAACACCATCAACTAATTGTTTCTCTTATAACTGAAAAAACACCTGACAGCTAGCTACGTAATTCCAATATACCAAGGCGACTGCCTTTGTCTAACTTGCATGCTTACCCCCCCCCAACCAAACTTTACTTGAAACTCTAAATCCTAATGGAAATCTACTGTAATTGGTAAGTTAATAACCCTCATCTCTTGAAAGCTAACAATCTGCTCTATCCCCCCCAAGCTGCCACTAAAACTCCTACATTGCACACGCCTTTGTAGTGGAATCTTTAACTTCCAGCCCTTAACCTTCACATACTTAATAGTCATCACTAAACATCTATACATTTCTATCTCCAAGACATGCATTATTCATTCCTATTCAGTTAGGTATATAACAGCCAAAGTATGTGATCAGAAGCAAAGCAATCTGCATTACATAACTATGTCTCCTCCTAGATAGTTTTGCAATGATTAATACGAAACCGATACTCCTTGTTATGCAAAATGTCCCATGACTCTTAATCGAAAGTTGAAATTATCTTCCTTCAATAATAGAAACATACTTAATACCTACAACTTCAACTTATTCACATCTACTGAAAACTTGCCCATATATTTATTTACCTAATTACACATGACTCAAAACTTACCTCCTGTTTTACCCGTACTGTATTACACTTACATCTTTATCCTCCTGTCATCTAAAATATACAGAGATTGGGCACAATTCTTAGTTCAATTCTTAATATTTACTCATACTGTAACGTTATCGTATACCTAAGCTAACATATAAAGAAAATAAAATAAAAAAATATAAAGGAAAAGCCTTAAACCACATTAACTCCTTTCTAACAAGATTGCTTACATAGTTGCTTCCACTGCATGAGCCGTACTTACCCCGTTTATCCAGTAACAATGAAATAGCAATGTCCCTAAATCACTTCGAGGAGTGTAACTATTCAGCAGATATATAACCTCCACAAACTAATCCAGTAACATCAACTAACCATGCAGGGGTCGCAGAAATACCTGGATTAGGACCCAGGATCAGAGCAAACCCTCTCAGTGCTGACAGACCCAGTAGATCTTCCCAGATCATCCGTCTAGGAGAAGGAAAACTCTAAAACTAAACCAAAGGGGAGGGAGGCCTCTTCAATCTTGGATGACAACCTTCCTAAAGCTGGTGACTCAAACAAATTACCGGTTTGCAAACCTAAATTGCTTAAGGAGTAGATAGGCTCTACCTCTCGCCCGGCTTCCATACTCTTTCTTTACCTATTAGTCAGGCGCAGAGATGCTATTACAGTGATTCAACAGAAACACTCAGTGGTAGATCTTGTTTTTTGTCTAGGGCAATGAACGTAGTTTTCCCCACTCCCGACACATCCCACCCCTCAAAACTGTGCACTTGGGAGTGTTTGAGTACCACATATGCCTGTGCAATTAGATTGGGTTGACCTTCTGATGGGTTGAGTGTACCGGATTGACAGTTCCTGGCTGCTGTTTCTGACTGGTAGTACAGAAGTCCTAACTCTTTGGTAGCACTTAGAGTGACTGCTCCATCAACAGTTGTATAATATCAGGTTGTTTGTAGTGCCATGCCGCGCATGGAAAGGGATCCTGCACTCATCCCCGGTGGGCTTTCCGGAGGCCACAATCCTAGTTGAAGAAAGGTCAGCTGATGGTCTACTTGTGTTTCATGTCTGATACTCTGCATAACCTCTTGTTCAGTTCCCCCTTACCTAAACTGAAACTCTTAAAAAATATGATGACAGTACAATCTAAAAATAAGCTTAAACCAGGCTTAAGGTCAAACAAATCCAACTTGCCTCCTCCCTTGAGGCTTGCATTCACGAACATCCGTGGGCTTAGAACTAATTTAGCTGATGTTGAAGCATTTCGCCTAACAAATACCCCGGATATCTTAGCACTAAGTGAGACTAATCTACACTTCTCCATCCCCTCTAACTACTTTAACATGCCTGGATATCTCCCACTCTGCCGTAAGGACTCTGACAGACATATGCAGGGACTTAGAGTTTACATTCGTAATACCCTCTCCTTGACTAGAGAAATAAACCTAGAATCAGACGATCAAGCCTTTATGTTCTTTAGACTAAACATACAACGCAACATTAACTACTTTTATTTTTTCTACCGCTCTCCCTCGACCCAGGATTGCACCATAATAAACAAAGCCTCTGACAGAATAGACACAGCACTCTCCCTCGACACTAGCGCACAAGTACATGTATTTGGTGACTTTAATGTCCACCACAAAAACTGGCTTGGATTCTATACTTACACAGATGCAGGGTACAGCACAACACATAGCTTCTCTATATTTCACTCCCTATCACAAATGGTTACGTTTCCAACTTGTTCC
The DNA here is from genome assembly GCF_053919585.1 of Euprymna scolopes. NCBI lineage: Eukaryota > Metazoa > Mollusca > Cephalopoda > Sepiida > Sepiolidae > Euprymna > Euprymna scolopes. The sequence goes on from NC_136510.1 coordinate 25,586,621, forward strand.
CCTGACCAGCAAGAACAACGCACATCACTTCTAGATCTGTTTTCGACCACAGTTCCCGATGATTGTATAACGAATGCCGACATCCCACTTGGGAACATTGATCATGCAGTGATAATGGTTGAAATCGCCCTAAACTCTAGAGCCAAAACTGAAAAGCCAGTGCTCAAAACAAGATATTATAAAAAGGCTGACTGGGAAGCCATCACTGATTTTATCAGAGATGCCCCATGGGGAAATATTTTTTCTTTTCCTGCTGAACAGTGTGCAAATGAGACCACTGAATGGTTCAAAACTGCAATTGAAGCACATGTTCCTATGCGGAAATTTTATAGCAAGCCCCACTATCCCCAATCGTTTACTTCTACTTGCGCAACTGCCATTGCTCAAAGGCAGCATGCATACCGCAAATTTAACTTGTGACAATATTAGGATAGGACTCTGGTCTGAAAGAGTTAACAGACCGTAAGTACTTGGCTGGGTTACTAGGTACAGAACAGACCTGGATGGCGGTAGCCATTGCCGATCCTGGGTAAATAAAATAAGATAAGAAATTGAAATGAATGGCCGAGGAAAAAGAATTTGACGAGACAAATGCTGAATTAGCCAAATTCATAGATAATGACTGTTTGAAAAGACTTTCGTTTTTCCTGGGACGTATGTTCCCGTATTGATAAGAAGTTGAGATGGATGACCGAGGAAATAGAATTTGACGAGACAGATGCTGAGTTGGCAAAGTTATAGATAATGGCTGTTTTGAAAAAAGGGACTTTTTCCGTTTTCCTGGGACATATGTTCCCGTGTTGATATAATTAATGGCCCGGAGAAGAGCCATTGCGACAATGTTGTTTTGAGAAAGATATTTTGGGAAAAGATTGTCGGCCAGAAGTTACAATAAGCCGACGCGTGTTGACAGGTAATGGCCACATGTCGGCCACTGAATAATGTTGTTTGGAGAAACTGTATTTCCTTGCGGAAATAGATAAAGAAATATTAATTAGTATTAATATAGACCCCGCCGTTCACCCACATATCCGAGGATCTAAGGTGAAGAAGTAGAGAAACGCCCGGGTGACGTCACTGGGAATAGTGAGAGGATTAATTCCGAGGTGGTTGGAGAATCAGGACCAGCCCCTAGCATACGTCACTGGGAATGGTAAGAGGATCGACTCCACGGTAGTTGGAGGTGAGGGGACCGCCCCTCGAGTTATGACGCAGATAACCATTAAGAGGGAATTCCCCTCCGTACCGAGAGTTTTGGTTACCTAAGCAGATTTATACGATAAGAGCCTTGAGTAATGTAATTTGGCAAGAAAATGACATTTGAAAGGAATTGCCAAGCAAGGTTTTATTATTTAAACACCCCGTTTTACGGATCTGCGCGCATTTTCGAACTGGTCAGCCAGCCTCCCGGTCGGTTAGATTGAGAAACGAATTTACCATCCTAATCGTTGCCGATCATTTTCCAAAGACCAGCTGCCTTGAGATCGGAACCCAGCCGAGTCGCCATATTACCAATTACACACTCACTCCCTTCGTTCGACTGTGCAGTTATTTGACTTTGAAAAAAAACACAGGATAAAGATTTCTTTTATTATCTACATATATAAAACAGTGTTCTGTTTTATTTTACTTTTGTGCCAGCGTCTCCGGTCGTCCGTGTGTTTAACCTTTTTCCTTGCAGGTGTGAAACGTCGCTGCCTTACACTTAAAAGAACACAACGTGGGGTGGGGCAGTGTATGGTCACTTCACTGGAGGAACTCGAGCTGTCTGGAACCTGCGTTGCGGACGGCGAGGGCAGACCAGTGGACGATTGTCGACGAGTCAACGCCAAAGACGATCAACGCTGACCACTCGACCAAAGAACAACAACAACAACTTCTACGCGGAGGCGCCGTGGTACAAACTGACATAAGTCCAGTTCAAACAGACAGAAGTATATAGAAGCTAGAAGTAACATTAAGAAAGAAATAGCGACAGCTAAGAGAGAATTTACTGAAAACACGAAAAAACGCATTGAAGCACAAAAATTAGGAACTCGTGACTTCTGGAAAATCTACAACAGTGTAGTAAATAATGGGCAATCAACAATTCTCCCACTATCCAACAATCACGAGGTTGTTTGCTCAGCAACCGAGAAGACTAACATGCTTGCCAGTCGGTTCGCCTCCAACTCCACACTTGGACCCTCTCAACCACCCCCTATCTGACTTTCCTATGTGGACAGATGCCATGCTAGACGATCTGAAAATTACCCCTGCTCAGGTGCATGCTATCATAAAAAACCTTGACACTTCATAAGCATGTGGACCCGATCTCATCCCAACTATGCTATTAAAAAAGTGCTCAGCCGAAGTAGCTCCAGTTCTCTCCAAACTCTACAACAAATACCTTAATGAATCTTTCTTTCTGGGTTGTTGGAAAACTGCCTCTGTGGTACCAGTATTCAAGAATTCTGGTGAAAGAACTGACCCATTAAATTATCGCCCATTAGCCTCCTCCCACTTTTTGCCAAAATATTTGAGACCTTAATTAACCATGCTCTAGTCCATCACCTTACAGATGCTAAACTTCTGACTGACCAACAATATGGATTTAGACAAGCCTGTTCCACAGCAGACATCCTAACTATAATCTCTGAATGTATATACCAATAAGTATAAGTGGGGCAGAGCAGATATATCTAAGGCTTTTGACAGGGTATGGCATGAGGGTCTTCTCAGGAAAATTAGATCATATGGTATCACTGGTAGAATACTTAACATAATTAAATCCTTCTTAGATAAGAGAAAAATTTAGGTTGTCCTCGACGGTTGTACATCTAAACAATATGATATAAATGCAGGAGTACCCCAAGGATCTATCCTTGGACCTCTATTGTTTCTAATATTCATAAATGACCTCTATTGTTTCTAATATTCATAAATGACCTCTATTGTTTCTAATATTCATAAATGACCTCGCCGACAAAATTGCCTCTGAGATGGGTATATATGCTGATGACACCACACTCTATAATAGGCACGATTGGAAAACAAATGAACACATATCTAAAGAAATGGTAGGAACACTAGAGGATGACCTCCTATCTGTAGTGGAATGGGGACAAAAATGGATGATCACGTTCAATGCCGCCAAAACTAAACTAGTTTCCTTCAATAATTACAAGAAATCTTCTCTACCACCAATAACAATGGCTAACGACTCTTTATCTGAGAGTACATCTTTCAAACTACTTGGCCTAACGTTCACTGGAAGCATGAGTTGGAACAATTACATTGAAAGCATTACCAGGGGTGCTGCGAAGAAGGTAGGCTCTCTTTACCTTGCTAGAAACTACTGATACCTGAAAGTATCCTGTATCTCTATAAGGCCACCATTCACCCATGTATGGAGTATTGCTGTCATATTTGGGCTGGTGCATCTGCTACGAGTCTCTCTAGACACGGTTCAAAAGAGAGTCGCCAATCTGATAGGCCCTGAACTGTCATCTAAGCTTCAGCCTCTGTCCCATCGATGAAATGTTGCATCGCTCTGCCTGTTCTACAAGTATTTTAATGGTGAATGCTCTGACGAACTGCAAGCACTTGTGCCCCCACGACATAAACACCCTTGACAAACCCGACAGGCAGCTAAATCCCACCCCCACACTGTAGAGATCCCTAGATGTAAAAGATCTTTCTACTCCAGTTGTTTCTTCCTCAGAACCGCTAGACTTTGGAATTCCATTCCAGGTCACTGCTTCCCCAACTGTACTGACGTGCAGAAGTTCAAGTGTAACGTGAACCGACATCTTGCTGCCAACTCCCTACATAGTACTCCAGTAGTTGTTGCCCCTGATAGTAGCCCCCTACACCAAAGTGGTAATGTGTCTTGTTTGGGGTGAAAATGTAAAAAACATGGAGTATTGTTACGAAATCTGAGCTGGTGCATCAACCATCACCCCCCCCCTCCCCCGAACAATAATATAAATAACAAAAAATGCTGACTGACCCAGGCGATATAATATAATCCTTATCCTCAGCAGCAGTTATTAACGAGGAAGAAAATCATTATGCTCGTCTACAGAATATGATTACTCTCCCCCCATGTTTATTCATGAATAACTTGAAAGGGTTGACTATGTATATACTCACTTGACAGAATTCGTGACAAGCGGATGCCAACTCATCCCCACGTAATCATTGCTGCACCAAACCGTGATGTCCTTCTTTTTCGAATCGCTGTACTCCTCGGCCCAAGGAAACTTGCTGCCTTTACGCAATACCTTCTTGAACACGCGATACGAATGGTCCTCTTTCTTCTTTTCAATCTGCTGTTCAAAAAACTTCTCATAGTTAAAGAACATAGAACTTCCTGCAAAAAAGAGAAAAAAAAAATGAAATAAAAATTCATGCAGAACTAACAAGTCGCTCTCAGTATTACCCGGTCATAAAAACCACTTAAATATGATATTTTAATTCATGCAGATTTTGTATTTATTATTATAGAACCAATTCCCTATTGACTATTATATTGTACCCAGTGATTTTAAAAATAATATATATATATATATATACATATATGACTTAGGTGCCATCAGCTAAAATAGAAACCAAAACATAGCTCTCAGCGTTATCCATTACTCTCCGAGTCATGCTAATACACACATAAAAGTTAAAAAATAACATTATTTAACCTATAAATGTATATTTGTGTATGCATTGAAGAGCACTATAAGTCGATTTATGCTTGCCAAATTCCAATTTTTAAATTCGGACTTTTTAGCAGCTATTAAAGACCAAACTGAATTTATTCCACAGGTCAAAATCCCTCATATATTGTTTCAAATCTGTAGAGCAAAAGAAAACGACAGAGGAGTTTAGTAGAAACTATTCCTCAGACAGAAAAACAAGGTCACTTTTATATACCGTCAGCAACCGTCTGTCTCGGAAGATGATGGTGTAGCTCTGGTGTCTATCTGCACTACTGAGAATGGTTATACAGTCCAACTTGGGAGTGGCAGTACCTGCTGCACATGGTGCGGATGGAGGTGAATAGCTGCTGATGTCGCTGCTTCTGCCTGATTCTCTTCACTAGAATTGATTCCTCATCCACAGCTTTTGCATTGAATGTGCCCCGTCGTACTGCCAAACAGGATGATTGTCAGCCAGGCTTTCCCCATGTGTGGAAGGTGATGTCGCAATGCTTCAGAATACATGAATATATATATATATATATATATATATATATATATATATATATATGCACACTAGCAAGGACACCCAACGTTGTCCAAGATTGTGAGGATCAACAAATATTCCACCCTCCCATATTTTTGTCATCGAAATCAGTGAAATTACCCATTTTTTTTTTATCAAATCGATTGCCTGCTTTAGTTAGGGACCCTCCCCACCCCCACCATGTACCATGAGGAAGCACTGCACTGTAGAGAATCTACTGTTGATTTGATAAAATTATCTGTAAATAATGGCTTCACTTAAAATTTAAAATGCAAAAAAAAAACAAAAAAAAAAACAAAAACATTCATTTCAAATACGATCCTGTCTTATTAAAAAACCAACTGTTTATTTGATGAACTTATTTTTACAAAATCACTTGAATTAAAATTATACATACAAAAGTCAAGTATCATAGTTCAATTGTGCTCTAAAAAAACACATACACAAAAAAAAACATTCATGCCTTATAAAAGAATCTACAGTTGATTTTGTGCGATAAAACTTAAATGCACTTGTGATGTTAGGTTGCATAAAAGTGTTAACTTTGATCAAAATCAGATTTCTTTCTCTAGTGGGATTTTTTTCGATTATTGGTATTATCAAATGCATTCCAATACAAAACCTATGTAAGAACACTCCCAGACACATCAAGTACCTTTGTGTGTCATTAAAAAAAAAAAAAATCACCCCTTGCATATCATAAATGCACTACACATTTTGAATTTTAATGGCTATGGTTTATTCAGAAAAATAATAACATCCTTTACATATTTTCATCACATTGCATATATATATATATATATATATATATATATGCATAGAGCATGATGTTATGAACATTAGATCACTATGGATGGACATCTCAATATTTAAAAATAAATATATAAATTTCAACGATATTTCTTGTGGTTAAAGTTGGTTGTGTGGGTTTGTTCCTTGCTAATGGAGTCAGAGATGACTTTGTGGACGGGTTTGATTCTCCCAACCGGCAGTAATCATGACACCCGGCACTGATGATTCCTGAAAGGATGAAATACCAGTGTCTATAAAATTATCATAGTAATACATATGCAGGATCCAAACAATGAGCAAGCATTTTTTTCCTTTTATTATTTCTGGCACACTTGTAATTATGTAATGAGCCATTTTTGGCACATGTGTCATAGGTTGGGCACCCATGGCACAGATTTAATACATTATTACATCAGTGAAATTCTTATGGCTATCATAAATTGTTAGGCGGTTCTGTTTCACCCATCCCTTATTTTTAGTTTATAATTTACTTCCTTTTCACCACAATGTGGAAAATGGGGAATCTAGGCCAGTGCACAAGTGCAATCTGGCCCCTTAAAATTGCCTGAGCAGTCCTCTTAGCATTCCTCAGTGAAGAAGATTGTTGTATGGTGAACATTTTAAGCGATAAAGATCAAGAGATAAAATAAAAAAACCTACCTTGCGAGGATCCCCAGCCATTAACCGAACCACCAATTTCATTTGCACTCACTGCATGACTGGACAGCGGTGTTGAAGCAGCTGCAGGAGTTGCAGACTGGGCAGTGACGGGTGCAGATGTCTCCAGTTCTATATCAACGGCTATCTTATCTGCATTCACGCTTGAAGGCACATTGGTAGGTAAGATTGGTTCAGGTTCAGCCATCACTTGAGAACCTACTGAAAAAAAACAAAAAGATCATGTTTTTAATTTCTAATTTGTTTCTTGTCTATATATCTATAAAAATTTAGATGTGTTTGTGAAGAGGCTTCCCAACCTATATATGGACAAATTTATCTTTTATCTTTAGTTGGCAACTAAACATTTACTAGCCAAATAGAAAAGTTACCAGTCAAACCCACATGATTTTTAGAATATGACATTTTAGTTCTGTGACAAGTACACACATCATAAAGATTTTTCTGTATTTTTTTAAATAAGTTTAATTCTAATTATACACAAAATTTTCTGTTGAAACTTGAAGATATAAACGTTCGGATTTCTTTAAATGTTCATTTTTAAGCAGCTTTTGTTTAAAAAAAAAAAGGAAAAAAAAAGAAAAAAGAAAAAAAAGAAAAAAGAAAAAAAAAGAAAAAAGAAAAAAAGAAAAGAAAAGAAAAAAAGAAAGAAAAAAAGAAAAAAAGAAAAGAAAAGAAAAAAAGAAAGAAAAAGAAAAGAAAAAAAGAAAGAAAAAGAAAGAAAAAGAAAAGAAAAGAAAAAAAGAAGAAGAAAAGCACATTGTTCTATTAAACTTTTTATTGTTTAAATAATTTGACTTTGTTTTATTAAAAAGTAAAGGCTAAAAAGATATTTTTCATTCAATAGTGAGCTTTGGAAGATTGTCAGTGAAAGAAATACAAATCGCCAAAAGATAAGTGTTTCATTATTTGTAGTCGCCACTTTGAAAAATAACTTGCAATGTAGAGCCCTGTATACTCAACAAATTTTTGATCAACTTGAAATTTAATATCTAAAATATTCAGACACGTACAATACTTTTTAATCTGTTTTTATCCGAAAAAGGGCTTCTAAGGGGTAAAAAATGAAAAATTGGTACGTGTGAGTCATCGGATTTTTGTCGATTTGCTAACTATTTCACGAATGCACATACACGAATGGTTCACATTACAGATAACTTATGTTAAGAATAAGTATGGTTTGAAAACACCTTTTAAAGGTTGTGTCAAGCTGGTCTAATGGTTATTGTACTTGACTCACTGTTTTGATTTCGATCTCAGTCTAAGTAGTTTTTTTTTTTTTACTTACAAGAAATCAACTGTTTAGAATACAACATAATACTCACATGCACGCGTCTCAGTTTCTGTATTTTTGTTATTTCATTGTTTTTTTTTAAAGGAATTTAATGTTACGTTGAATACCAATGGTATTTCTGTTTATAAAAAATAAGAATTCTGCATTAATTAAAATATAATATTTATGCATATTTTATGACGGGGCAACGCCGGGTGGCCTGCTAGTTTATTAGTAAATTACCTCTTTTCTTAATGACAATTCTCTGAAACAACTTAAAAAATTCCATGACTGCCTAGTAAAACAGAAATGAGACTTTATATCAACACGATAAAAAAACAAAATGAATGTCAACCGATCCACGCAGCAATCTTGTTTTCACTATTAACAGCATTTAACATTGAACAACTAGAAAATTTTATATGCTTTTGGCACAAAGTATCATCTACTAATAAAGGACTAGCAGTTAAACACCAAATAAACCCAGGATGGGTGGCATTTGAGAAAAACAAAGCATTACCGATTTCAACAAGAGTACCATATCACATTAAAGCTAGAAGTCATAACATTTATATATTCCTAGTTGTACTTCATCGTTTGAAGTGCATAAATTGGACAGCTTTATTGCTGCTGAAAATATTCATTCCGAATGTGCTCCGGTTTTAACAAAAAACCACTATTGATTTTATACGATGGGCCCTTGTGCTTGAACTGGGATAAAACTTCGCAAATACACTTGTTCCGTTAACTTCTTCAATCAGATTTTTTCGATCATGGGTTTTCAATACTTATTAAAGGCATTCCAATACAAAACTTATCTAAAAACACTCCCAACTATATAAAGTACATTTGTGTGAAATTAAAAAAATATCAGCTCAGCTGTTTTGAAGTTCATAGGGAACGAACTTACACAGACAGACATACAGAGAAAGTGTCTTTTATATATAAATGGAGATACATGACACAAGGCTCCTTCAATCTTTGTCAGATGAAGGAGTGCCTTGAGTCGACACTGTTAAATACCAGTGGCAAGTGAAGTGTATGTACAGGACGGCTGGAAACAAATGCCGAGATATGCGGAGTGCACATACACCACCTAGAATTCCCAAATGGTCACCCATCTGGTACTAACCAGCCTCAATGTTGCTTAACTTTGGTGATCTGACGAGAACCGGTGTGTCAACTTGATTATGCCATATAGATACATGAAATAACCGTATAAAGAAACATTTTCAGAATCATAACGAGACTCACAGATCATATCTCAATTAAAAAAACTTTGTCAAATCACAAGCTTAACAGTAGTCCCTGGAAAAATCAAAAGCAACATATTAAAAACTCGGTTGTATCAAAATGTCTGAAACTGGATTATCTAAGATATGCCCAGAAAGGAGGATAGAAGGAAAATGAAAACAAGGAAGACCGTGCAAACGTTGATGTGATAACCTTAATGTGTGGTCACAGCTAAGCTAACATCAACTTTATTATGCAACAATAAAACAAAAGTAAATACATAATTTTTTTTATTTTTTTATTTTTCTTAACTAATTCTGTGTTTGAGAGATGCTAATAGAACTGTTGCAAAATTTTGACTCTTAATGGGGTATGATCCATTACAGTTCGGAGATTCTATTTATAAACGCTGCTGCTAGGAACTGGCAAATCAAATTAATTCATGTTCTGCTACCAACCAATCAGAAACCAGGATTGCTCCATAAAAATTAAAACCTTTTTTAGCAACTTTGTATATGTTTTTTTCGTGTCAACACGGGAAGAATCTTTTCCTCTTTGGCTACAAAATTATAAAGTCAGGAACCTGTACAGAACAGCTGTTCACTGAGAACTCGTCATCTCCAGAATTTGTATAGAACAACAAACCATCGGAAACTGTTCTAAAACTAAAGATGGCTTCCAACTCAAGAAGAACATTCAAATATCTATGTATCTTATAGATAAATATATTTTTTTTTTTAATTACATTTTCACCCCAAACAAGGCACGTTGCCACTTTAATGTAGGGGGCTAATATCAGGGACATAAGTTACAGGGGTACTGTGTAGGGAGTTGGGTAGCAAGATGTCTGTTCACGTTACACTTGAACTTCTGCATGTCAGTACAGTTGAGGAAGCAGGGAGCCGGAAGGGAATTCCAAATAAAAGAACAGAATCAATGGAAAGAACTTTCTCATGTTAGTCTGCAATGTTCAACTTGAATGCCTCGTAGACAATATTCGAGTGTCTCGTGTCTCGCAGGACAATCTGGCATGAATATACTTTTCCCTACAAGTAAATCCTGACCAAATATTCAAAATCAGATTTCGTATTCGCAGGCCAAATAATATCTCCTCAATATGGATAACCACACTTGTCCTATTTATTTATTGTTGACTGTTATTCTCATTTTTCAATTATTGTTTCACAACGTTTCGGACAACTATTCCTCAGCAATTACTGCAAAAACATGGTGAGACGACACCAACTATGGAAGGCAGTAATTGCTGAGGATGCAGTTAGAAGATTCGGTGTCCCTATCCCGTCGCGGTTACCACCTGACGAAGGCCAGAGGAATAGTTGGTCGAAACGTCGTGAAACAACAATTAAAAGATGAGGATAATAGTCTGCAATAAATAATACAAATTACTCATCTCAATAATGAATTCCAATTAAAAACTTGTCCTGTAATCCAGTAAAACCAAGAGACCAAAAGGAAAAACATACGATACGAAATAGCTGTAAATGTCCTCGCAATTATTGAATCCTTTCTCTCTGATACTTCCTTTTCACTTTTTTTTGTTTGTTTTTTTTTTTTTGCTTAATTATCCACTTTATATTTGACCAGCAGGGTTAACCGACATTACCTGGAACAAAAATGTAATATATATCTATTAACACTTCTATCGCTTTCCCTCTTTCTTCTTCACCCAGTCCATTCCTTTCTCTGGACACACACACTCATATTAGACACTATCCTTGAGACTCTCTCTGTACAGCAGTTCTTCAGGACAACCTGGTATGAGGGTACTTTTCCCTACAAGTAAACCACATTAGACACTATCCTCAAGTCTGTAAGTTCTACAGGGGTTCTTTTGGAAAACCTGGCATGAGGAGAACCACACTATCTGTTACGAGGAATGGTGCATCTTCTGCAATTGATGTTACTTCAAGTAAAAACACAAAGCTCTACCAGACTAGATGAATTCTTGTCCTGGAATCTGGTGCGACCAAGAGATTATAAAAAAGATATACTATAACATTAAAATGGTCGATTGGGGAGAGGAAAATTGTTCTCAACTTCTTTACTAACTCAGTGTTTGAGAGATAAAGAATGTTAATGAAACGTTCAAATATCTATGTATCTCGTACAGAGATCAAGTTTTAGCCCCAGGAAAGGAACCCCTGGATTTTTGAGAATTTTGACCAAAGGAAAACGAAAAAAAAAAAGTCTAACTGGAGATAGCAAAACATAAAAGAAATCAATTACAACTTATAAAGGCTAAAAGCCATGTGAGGATAAATTTTAATGAGATGGATAAATTATAGCCCATTGACTTAAAATGAGTGCTTTATGTCAAATTGATGGTCAACGAATATGGTTAAATTTGTGCTCATTTTTACATTAAATATTAATCTGTATTACTATTCATCGAACGAATACCATAATACTTAGTTCACTGCACCTAGGTCCATAAAGGTACGAACAAAATTTCAGCCAGATTGACCTAGTAGTTTCTTAGAAAAATTTTAAAGTAAATGTGGTATTGTGGTGAGTAAATACCTAACTGTGCATTGTATGGATACCTTAATACTGTTTGCTGCACCTTATTATAATAAAGGTCCATACAAAATTTCAGACAGATCGACCCAGTAGTTACCAAGAAAAAGTAGAATGAACAGACAAAGAGAAATATAATATAGCATCTCTATTTAAAATTCACAAGCTAAGTGTCTGTTCTGATACTACACTTTTTCTGTCCTCAATCAGTAAAAGGAGAAATCCTTCTAAACTGAGGCAATTTTAATTTTTATCCCAACATTAAAAACTGATCTTCTGTTTAAACTGCCACATGCAGAGGCAAGTAAAAAAAATCAATATGAGGATTGTAAGACTCCTAGAATGTATGTGGTATTATGGTGACTGGATTTTAGCTAGGAAAAACATAGACAACCTTTAAGTAGAGTGACAAGGATTGACCATAGCCACCTCCCCACACTTTTGAATGGCCCTGTGCCCAATTTATTTTATGATTATCGCATGTTTATTGTAAAATTTTCTAAAATAAATAAATTTTTCAAAGTGCTTTCCTCAATTGAAGGAGAAATTCCTTTTGACTGATGCAGTTTTTATTTTTTGTCCCAATCCAGTGTATCCATTTGTGGGAAGCTAGCCCCCCCCCCCAAAAAAAAACATTAAAAATCAACCTTATGTCTAACTCTGCCCTCCTGGGGAGACTGATAAATATGTACATGTGCAATGATGATTCAAGCAGAGCATTTAATTTTTGACTGACCTTGGCTGAACACATTAATAGCATCATGTTTGATGGCGGAGCTGACTTCATGCACCCCCAGCGGTTTTTCTTTCACCAGGAATGGACAGTTGCTGGCCGGGCTGTCCACGGATGCATCTGAAACAGAAAAAAGAAAAAAAAAATTATTCATCTTTTCATTGAGAAATTAATTTCTGAAACCCTTGCCATTTATTAAGCAGTCATCTCCAGGTGTGCTTGCAATGCAAATGTGATCATTCGGATCAGATTATAGAACGACTTTAAAACAAAGAATATCCAAGGATTAACTAAAGAGAGAATTATAATTCAAGAGTTTTAAAAAAAATTGAAAAAAAAAACAAAAAAATATGAACTAGATGTCACTCAGCATTTGCTCGGCTTTGTCCGGCGCATGACATCAACAGCCAGATAAAACCGAGCGCGCGTCTACCAGCAGACGAGAATTTCGCTATCAATTGGAAGAGTATTACAACTCAAGAAATGCTGATTTGAAGAGGGTGAAAAAAATTTTTTTTGTAAAAAGAAGCGACGAAATAATGAATGTTACAAACCTTGTGAACTAGCTCCAGACCCCAGAGGCTGTACTAAACTTTTGCCAGCAATGGAAATTGTTGGCAGAAGCGAAAAGGTGTTTCCACTGTGGCCGTTTACTTGCCAAGAGAACAAACCTTTCCGACGGGTACGGCTGGAGGTGTCGAAGTGTAATATGTCGTCGTTGGACCTCCATTAGGATTGGGACCTTCTTCGCAAAATCGCAACTAACTATTGCATGTATCAGAAAAATAATATATTTATGGGCATTCGAGATGGCATCGACAAAAAATCTCCATCGCGAATGTGGGTTACATTCTCGCCACACAATTGTGGACTGGAAAAATTTCCTGCGTGATATATGCAGAGATTATTTTCTCAGGAATCCCCAGCAGATAGGAGGCCCAGGCCTAACAGTAGAAATCGAGGAGTCTGTTTTTAACAGCAGGAAACACAATGTCGGCAGACTTATGACACTGGTCTGGGTCTTCAGTGGATACAACCCTGCCGAAAAGGATGATTTCTTGGTCACTGTACCAAATAGGAACGCCGAAACCCTCCTTCCACTAATAAAAAAACACATTCTGCCAGGGACCACGGTCGTATCAGACTGTTGGAGGGCTTATAACAAAGTGGGAGGAGAGGGGAATCACCATTTGACGGTGAACCACAGCCTGAATTTTGTTGATCCCATAACACAGGCAACCACAAATCATATGGAGCGGATGTGGAAGGAAGCCAAGCAACGAAATAAACGAGAATGCGGTACCAACCGGGAACTTTTGGACACATATCTTATTTAGTTTATGTGGAGACAGCCTTTTGACTCCATATTGACCCATATAGCCGAAAGCTACCCGGTTGGTAAGGAGGAGCTTCCTATCATATTCGCTACCTCTTCTCCGTCTACTTTGTCGTCTGAAGCCCTCCAAAAGTCTGAGGAAAATATATCCTCCTGAAAAAAAAAAAAAAAAAAAAAAAATCTATATATATCTCGCAGGAATTCTGGTTAAAAAAAAAAATTTCCTTGTTTCTGGCTTAAAAAAAAAAAAAGGGGGGGGGGGGTTCCTTGTTCCTGCCCCCCCCCCCAAATCTACAAATAATCCATGTTCCTGCCCCCCCCATGTTTTTTTTTTAGGCTTTTTTCTTTTTATATTACATGTTTAACAAATAAAAAATGTTTTTTTTTCGTTGAAAACAAAAAAAAAAAATAGGTTCATAAAATGGAAACAATTTTGTTTCATTAAGAACTATTATTTAAAAAAAAAAAAAACTTGTTTTATATGTATTTATTTTGCAAACAGAAAACAATTTCAAACAATAATACTAATAAAAAAAAACATAAATGAACGGTAGGTTTTTGCTTTTTATTTATTTTTGGATGTTTCTATAGTTTACAATTTCATTTTACAATTGTTTTTATTTTATCAGCAACGCTCGGTTTTATCTGGCTGTTGACGTCATGCGTCGGACAAAGCCGAGCAAATGCTGAGTTACGTCTGGTTAGTTAAATGCACAAGTACGCAATTTTCTATCAGGGAATGTTAATTGACAATGATAAAAAAAAAAAAAAAAAAAAAAAAAACAGCATCCCAACCTATCAAACCACTAACCTACAGATTGTTAAATTTTAGATCTTAAGAGTTGGGTCTTAAATCGAAAAAGATCAGACTATTTTAGGGTACTGAAATCGGAAAAATTTGTGCCTATTTTCCAATACAAAAAGCAAATCTTTTATTGCTTTATTTTGTTGTTTTTGTTTAAAACTTAATTTTCTATAACTCATATTTTAATGATGAATGGAGGAATATTTATTGATTTTAAACTACCAGTAAAACTAAAATCTATAGATCAACCACACAAGTGTATTGGTATGTCTGGAAATAAATGCACATATTACTTGGGTTTATATAATAATCCCCCCCCCCCAAAAAAAAAACTGTACAGTAAGAAATTTCAAAAGAACCGGAATTGGTAATTGTATAGAGATCATGAATTTAGAAGACAATCAGTAATTGGATTGGATTGGACTCTGGGAAAAAATATTAGAATTATCTCATTACTAGTTTTAACCCAATTCTGTCCTAAAAAATATTCTTCTTCCATTAATATCATCATCATCATCATCATATCTGATTTAACAGCCATTTTACATGTTTATTTTTAATGGAAATCACTGAAGACAAGGTATGAAGCCACTTGATGTAAAGAGCTAAAAGCAAAAAATACTACTTTAAGATTAAAAACCAGCCAACGATAAGAGCGAGATGGATAAAGTGTGACCCAGAAAACAGCAATTCTTCTTCCTATGTCAGAAAAACATCACTACTGAAATATGAGGACTAAAGAACAAAATAAAAGAAGCGAGATTTGCTTTTAGAAGTTTACTTCAAACTAACCCTACCTCTAACCAGGTTTTTATTGGTTCCTTAAAAAAGGGAGGGATTGGATTCTACATCTTCTACTGATGATAACGAAGCAGAATCAGCAGAATACACTTCTTCAAGCTCTGTTGAGAGTTAAGATCAAAGTGAAAGTAAAACTGTATCTCTTTCAAGCCTGTTTGATGAATTAGCTTCAAATAAGCCTACACTAACAAATCAAAACTTAGAGCAGAAGCTGAGTTAAACCCGGAAACTGCGACTACAACAGAAATAGAAGAATCACAATCTAAACTCAAAAAGAGTTATGGTTAAGTGCACAAAAGAACTTGACCATTATGTAGCTTTACACATACTTGCAAGAAGTGATGATCCATTTCAGTGGTGGAAGACGACACCACTGCCGAGTAAACTGGCTTCAAAATATTTAAGCACACCACCTTCATCTTGAAGGGTGAGAGGCTCTTTAGTACACCTGTACTAATGTGTATGAACCTATGAGGAACAGGCTGCATCATGAGAATAGAGAAAGTCTAATGTTTCTACATTACAACTTAAAAGTATACAACTTTAAATACTGAGGAGACTATGGGAGCAGAGGAGACAGGCAGCTAGAATAGAAGAGGAAGTAGAGCAGCAGCAGGTGCAGAACTTCAGCTTATTGTTAATTCATTTAAAGAATTACAATTTGTACTTTGTAGTTGGTTTGTAATTTCGTTATCTTATCTAATTGTTTAATTATATTCATTTAAGAATTAGAAATTGTATTTTGTAATCTATATATATAAATTCGTATCCCTGTCTGTTTATTTGTTCACAATTTGATTAATATATACAAAAGGTCCATTAATTTACGGTTTCATTCATTCCTATATATAGTATTATTCTTGCTAAATATACAATTAAGAGGTGGCGTGATTTGCATATTAGGAGGTAATAGTAGAGCAGCAGCAGGTGCAGAACTTCAGCTTATAGTTAATTCATTTAAAGAATTATAATTTGTACTTTGTAGTTGGTTTGTAATTTCTTTTTCTTATCTAATTGTTTAATTATATTCATTTAAGAATTAGAAATTGTATTTTGTAATTTTATTTAATAAAGACAAAAAGGCATAATAGTGTCCAGACAATTAAATGTTAAGTTAAATTAGCAGTTACTATTTTAATGTGCCAAAGCTATCTGATGAGTCACTTGGCAGTGATGAAATGATTTAAATTTAATAAGGAAGAGAAAAGTGATTAATCAGCAAAGTGGCTAATTAGGTTGATTACCTGTCGATTAATTGGTACACTTTAAACAACAAGTATATTTTCAAATATTGTACTGGTATTTTATTTTCTTCAGATTGATCATCCTGAGGAAGTTTTAAAATAAATATGAAATGTTGATGAACATATAATTTTGTTTATTCCTTTTTTCATCTCTCTCTCATATATATATATATATATATATATATATATATATATATATATGATTACTTAATTTAATCACATAAATTGATATACAAAAGTATAAATTTATGTGTAAATTACTTCAACAGTGCTCAATACATGATAGTAAGTTATAAAATATATATGGCAGTTAAGCAGAATATTCTGTGTAGCTTAACTGCCATATATATTTTATAACTTACTATACATATATATATATATATGAAATACAAATATTTTTGGTACAAATAAACTTTGATCTATGCTGACTTGTCCACTATGTTTCAGTTATGAATGCCCAACAGTCTTTGTTTTATTGTCATTCAATGATAAGCACACCTAGAATTGTTAATTTATACTGTAAAATAGCACGGATGTAAATGCATGTGAAGTGACATCAACAATGGGGGGGGGGAAGGACAATAAGAAAAGAGAAAGATCTTGTGAGAGACGAGATAACATTTGAGATCTCGTGAGAGATATGGAGAACGTTCGAGATCATGTTACGGCTGTACTAACGAGGAAATAAATGTTGTTTCTACAAAGAACAAGCGAGTTAGAGTTATTTCTTATTCTTTGTCTTGGTCTCCTTTGCGACTGAAACTGCACACAAAGTGTGTTACCGTTGGTCTGTGGACAAAGTTACAAGACATGTTTCTCTTGGTTGGGTTTCTCCTATGTTTGTTGCATTATCACATGAACAGATGTATTTATTCAATTAGATTTTATCTAACTTCTTACATTTTAATCATTTTCTAATGTAAACCGTTGAACCGTGACATATGATAAATGTACGTGACCGACAGTAATTTTAGCTTATAAAAGTTTCAAGCTGTATAAAATCTCTTAAAAATAAAAATAACTTACATTTCATCATTTATTTTATAAGTCGTTAGACAAGCTCAGTCATCTATATATTAACCCCGTAGTACCTTTAATGTATGGACGTGTGTCACGGTTTCCAGATTATAAATTATTCAATCAAGAAAACCTGTTTATTAAAACAGAGGATAGAAGGGGATAACATACTACGAACATTAAATTAGTATATAGATACGTTAATTTAATGTTCGTAGCATGTTATTAACTTCTATTCTCCTTTTTAATAAATAGGATCTCCCGATTACCGAAGACGCAATGTAAAAGAAAAAAAAGAAAAAATTAAAATAAAAAAAATTATGTTGATTTGGGGTCATACGTCAAATTAAAATATACCATCTTGGTCTTCTGGCTAGGATCCAATGGTAGTATCTGTTCTGTTTTAATATGGTATACTGATATCATGGGGTTTCCGTTTACACTGGATGTCCACACAATGGAAATATATCACAGACTCCTATAAGGATATTGGAGATAAACCGTAATAACCAAATATATTCTGACACTACATTAACCAGATTACTTAGATATGTACTTTTACAGTTTAAACATAAGGGCTACAGTAATATTGTGGGGTCTCCATTCACGCTGAACGTTCACAGTATGCCCAGCAGCAATTATATTACATATGAAAGATACTGCTGTGGAATTTCCACAGGTCCCACTATTTCGATTATCTCGATTGTTTGGATTTACTATTCTCATCTTGGGTGATATTCTCATCATATTTTTTATATATTTTTTTAATGATAATTATTCCAAATAAGACGTGGAGCCACGGTGTAAGGAGCTAACAAAAATGACAGAGGATTATCGCAAAGAAATGTCTACTAGTTTTTGTCTTGAAACGACCAAGTTTATAAGTCAGCAAGAAATGAGTTTTTTTTTATTTTATTTTTTACAAAGGAATCACCACTTATCAAGGCCCAGTGGTCACTCGAGAATGTACAGTGGTCAATGGGACAATATTGTAGTAATCGTTAGAAGTGTAAATTTCATAAATTGGATTACTTAAGGGGAACAGTTCATCAAGAACTTGTTTACATTGGACTTGAAGATGACCATATTGTAGTCAGTAGAAAGCAGGCAAATGGAAGAAAATTAATTTTTATTTATTGCAGACTATTATCCTCATCTTTTTCTTAGTTGTTTTCACAACGTTTTGGCCAACTATTCCTCTGGCCTTCGTCAGGTGGTAACCGCGACGTATAGGAACTCTAAATCTCTTGGCTGCATTCACTGCAATTACTTGCCTTCCGTAGCTTAAAACAAATGGAAGAGAGTTCCACAGGTGTGCAGATCTAAGAAAGAAGCTCTGTTCATGGAATCCATGTTTAGGTCTAGGCACAGATAAAGAGTGGGAGAAACTATTGATAGTGTTTTCAGTTCGACGAGTGTTTCTCATGAATGTTTGGTGAGGGGGGAACCATAGATTGGAGCTCAGACGAACACTTGCCATGAAAATAATGATAAAATAGCAACAGGCTTGCAACGTTTCTTCTGTGAGAAAGAGGTTGCAGGGAAGGGAAAGGCACATCCCTCACTACGCTCCGAAGTCTATTTTGAACTCTGTCAAGTATTTGCACTAAATGTGCTTCAATAAACTTTTTACACAACATATATATATATATACATACTTCCAAAATACTCGACTAGCAGAAAAAAACAAAAAGCCAGCAGTTCTTGAAAAGAACAGAGTTCTACACAGCGAGCAAAACAGTCGCAAGTGATTTTTCAAAATGGCGACTAGAAATAATGAAACGCTTTTTAAAAAAAAATTTTTTTTTTTTACATGGAGTTCACCAATGGCCACTCGGGGATAAGGGTTATTGTGTGTACAGTAATCAAAGGGATAGTGTAGCAATAGTATTGGAGAATTGGTAAGGTGTCATTACTTAGTGGTGTGGTTCATCAGGAATTTGTTTGTGTTGGACTTGAAGACATAGCGATTGTATTCCTTTCACAGACAATCTTTAAAAGCTCATTACTAAGTGAAAAATATCTTTTCAACTTTTTTTTTTTTTTTAAATAAAACAAAAAAAGTTAAATTATTTAAACAATAAAAGTTTAATAGAACAATATACTTTTTTTTTTTTTTTAATAAAGGCTGTTTAAAAAACATCTGAAGAAATCAGAACGTTTCTATCAACATAAAATTTGTTGCATATTTAGAATTACACTTATTAAAAAAACACAGAAAAATCTTTATGATGTACATAATCATCACAGAACTAAGATGTCATATTCTAAAAATCATGTGGGTTTGGCTAGTAACTTTTCTATTTGGCTAGTAAATGAAAATATTTAGTTGTCAAAGGTCAACTAAAGATAAATTTGTCCATGGAGCCCTGGAATAAATAATTGTATTACCATGAGGTATCAAAACAGTGAATTGATGGAGACCGTGTAGCCTCCCAACTTCTTTAGGTGCGTCTCATTAAACTTGAAAATCCATACAGAATTTTGTAGTGTGGCGCAGCAGATATAAGTGCTAACTAAAGGTCAAAGGTTACACAGAGAAAAGTAATACAGGAGTTTAAACTTTGTTATGGATCAAATAAAATTTCATTAAGATTAATTCTACTTTAAAAAGTTCTTCCTCTACAGTGATAAAGAAGGAAAAATAAAGACTTGGCCAGAGATAGGATAGTTTGAAAGCCAATTTCTGTCCAGCACATGCCAGGATTTAAAACAGATGGTAAGCTGAATATGATGACTAATGATAACATTTGTTAGTACCGTATATCTCTAAAAAGCCACTATTCTGCTTGCATATGGGATTTTATTGCCAAATCTGAGCTGGTGCACCAGTAACTAGCCCCCCCCCCCCCGAACATGGTGCAAAGATTAATTTCTAACCTAATAAGTTTAGCACTGACTTCAAAGCTCCAGCTCCTGTTGCATCTCTATGCTTAATAATATTTCCACTAAATGTGCTCCGAACAAAATTATTACACGGAGTGTCCCAATTAAATGTATATACTCTTTAAATTACCATTAGACAAACATTTATTATAAGAAAGAAAAGTTTCATACATCAAAATACTGTGAACAAATATAGAAATTCAGCTAATTATCGAAAGTGTTCAAATTATTGGCCATTGTGGTCCATGAACAGCTAACAACGCTCACTGATTAAATCGAAAACGTTCCTAATCAGTTCAATTGGTATGTTGACATCTTCTTTCAATGGTTGCTTTCAACTCATTCATTGTAGCTCGTTTTGTGGTGTGCATGCCCCTGCCCCCAAAAAAGAGAAAATCCAGGGCAGGGCATCAAATCTGGTGAGTGTGGACAGTACTCGATACTTCCTCTTCATCCTAACTATCTGTTTCGCAGGTGACTATCAAGACATGCTCTTATGTCATGATGATAGTGGGGACGTGCTCCATCCTGCTGGAAGTGCCATTCTGTATTCCTAAACATCTCTTGGGAACGTGGCAAAGCGTATTCATGTGGCAAGTTGAGATAATTAAGAGGGGGTATACATTTTATTGGAACACCCTGTATATACTCCCAACACACCCCTTCTCTGTAAATGCTTGTAGATACCAGAAGGCTTCCTAGTCTAATAACTTCTTGTTCTGAGACCATTTGACTTGGAATTTCCTTTTCTACTCTCTGACCATACCAAAATTAAGAGCAGAAACCTTGTAACTCTCACTTTCCTTAGTCTTTAGTCCTCATATTCCATGAACGATGTTTGTAACAGAGAGGAGGGAGAATTAGTTTTCTGGGTTGGAATCTATTTCATCTAGCACTTATCATTACCTAGTTTTTCATCTTGAAGTAGTAGTTTTTTTTTTTTAGTTTCTTACATTAAGTGGCTTCATGTCTTGCCTGGAGTGATTTCCATAAATAAAAAAAAAAATTGCAAAAATTTAAATGTAATGTGAAGAAAAATCTTGCAGCTCAATTCCTCACCAAGGTTGTTGTCCCCTATCACAATAGTCCCCTATGCTTCAGTGACAATATTTATTTTGGAATTATAAAATACCAGCTTCTTTCATATTAACGAGGCAGCAAGATAGGTTGAGGAATGTTCTTACCAATTTTAAAACTTGGTTTACCTTGAATGTCGGCATACAATTTCTATACATGATTTTAAAGGAAATAAAAAAGTCTTACCTTCAGCTAAAGTGTCCTTAGTTTCACTCTGATGGCTTGAAGAGTAACGCACAGCATGGCCCATAACGGGACACCGGTCAATATAACTTAGCACTTGCGGAGCACACTGACGCACTAAATTCATCGGAATCTTCGTCAGAAATGGACATGATAATGCAGCCTTCATCTTGATGGACGAGCTGCAAGCAACAAAGAAAGAAAAGACGATAAAAACAATTTATTACATTTTTTTTTTATTTACTGCAAAAAAAACAAAAAAAAACAGATTGATATGCTTCTCGATGGATCATCTACATATTTCTGTACAATTGAGAGTCGTGGATTCTAACTGCCAACTAAAATAAAAGGGAGTATTAGTTCAAATCGTATACGTGCCTCTTGGTGCACTCTACTTTGACGTGACAGAATACAAAATTGACTTCACAATTTAGTGAGGATGATCTCTTCTCTAAAGCCCCTTTTTCCCAAGAGATATATTGCTAGTCTTTCCTTACTTTTTCCATCCCCTGCCACCCATTTTCTTGGAGCTAGACGTTTTTCAGAGTTCAAAAGTTGGAGTCAAGCGTTTTTAACAGTTCAAAAGTTGGAGTCAAGCCTTTTTAACAGTTCAAAAGCTGGAGTCAAGCCTTTTTAACAGTTCAAAAGCTGGAGTCAAGCCTTTTTAACAGTTCAAAAGCTGGAGTCAAGCCTTTTTAACAGTTCAAAAGCTGGAGTCAAGCCTTTTTAACAGTTCAAAAGCTGGAGTCGAGCCTTTTTAACAGTTCAAAAGTTGGAGTCAAGCCTTTTTAACAGTTCAAAAGTTGGAGTCAAGCCTTTTTAACAGTTTGGAGACCATTTTCCATTTCAAAACTTAGACCATTTTATCTTTTCAGAAAGAGTTTATTGTTTTAGCTGATGAATCTAAAGCCGTGGTTGATGTGTAGGGTAGGTTAGGGTAGAGTGCTGAATCTAGGAGTGGCAGCATGGCCGATTATTGATTCGCACAAAAATGTATTTCCAGTAATTTAAGTAAATTATCAGTCGAGCGTGCATCAATTCAATAAAGATGCAACTCGTTTGACTAATGGGTCTGCATTAATGATCAGACAGGACACTTTGATAAGATCTCCATTAAGAGAAAAACCAACTCACAGAACGTTACAAATGTTGAGAGGCAGAGAGATCGGTGGAAGCATCAATGATTGTCAGAGACAAAATGTCTACATGAGCTTTGTCATGTTATGGCAGAAACTTATAGCATTGCTCCTCCTATTCTTCCTCCTCTGGATGGAATCTTCGTGTAATCTGAGGAGACAACATATTTATTAATTTGGATCAAGTAAAGATTAGATACGCCGGTAGCAGAAGACAAAGATAGGCGCACATTTCAAATGACACCAGTTGTTCACCCTTGACATTGCCGTTGGTTGCTTGTAAACACGTCAAATAGACATAGTCAAATGTTTGTGAAAACTTTTTACGATTTAAAAGAAAAAATATATATTTACAAAAGATTTTCTTTAATATTACATATTTACAAAACTTTTAAGGATTAAAAAAAAAAAAACTTTCTATTTACACAAAACTTTTTATGTAAGTAACAAAACGAACGTAAATTTAACAAAATATATTAAAATAAATGGGTGTCTTTCTGAGTACGTTTTTTAATATATTTACAGAACTTTAATAAAACTAATAATAATAATAATTATAATAAAAAAAAAAAAAAAAACTATATTAATTACAAAACATTAGAAACTGAAAATTTCGGATGCTAAACTTACTTGTACTTAATTAAGCAAATAGCAAGTTTTTTTTTTTTTTTTTTTTAATAAAAATGAAAATTATAAAAAGATTTGTAGCTTGTGATACTACCCTTCATCTTTATAAAAATAAAAGTTATAAAAGATATGTGAATAAAATATATTTTTTAAAATCTCGATTGTTTATACTTGTGATTTTATTATGCATAAAAATTGCCTCGGTTTAGAAGAATTTCTCCTTTCACTGACCACCTACATACATCACACTTTAAATAAATATTGAATTGTATTAAAAATGCACAAAAAAAGATAAACACACACACACACACACACACACACTGTACATAAAAAATAATCTTGGTCGCAAAAATCCGAACAAGTTAGTTATTTTATATTTGTTTCTGCCATTAAAAAGTTTGGTTATAATAATTTCATTTAAATATTTTTAAAATTATGTATTTTTTAATTGACATCATCCAAAATTCTCAGTTACAACGTCGGTTTATTTATTCATTTATTTGGTATTATTTTACGCCCTGCCTCAGCGTAGTATAAACATACTCCAACCACCCCATGTTAAGAACGGCTTTCGGAATAAACACCTCCCAACCTCCCCATGTTAAGAATGGCTTTTGAGGTTGGGCGTGTTATTCCGAAAGCTATTCTTAACATAGGGAGGTTGGAGTGTGTATAATATGCTGGGGCACGTCGTAAAAATTTACCATTTATTTATATTATTATTAATAGTTTTACTAAAAAGTTCTGTGAATATATAAAAAGAACTCACCCAGAAAGACACCTATTTATTCAAATATATTTTGTTTAAATACGTTCGTTTTATCACTTACATGAAAAAGTTTTGCGTAAATAGAAAAAAGTTTTTTTTTATTTAATCCTTAAAAGTTTTGTAAATATTTAATATTAAAGAAAATGTTTCGTAAATATATATTTTTTCTTTTAAATCGTAAAAAGTTTTGTAAATATAATTTTAAAAAATGTAGCTCGCGAACAGATGAACATGTCTGCTATTTGATGTGTTTACAAACAACCAACGGTAATGTCGAACAACTGGTGTCACTTGAAATGTGCGCCTATCTTTGTCTTCTGCTACCGGGGTATCTAATCTTTACTTGATCTATTAATTCTTTGATTTATGTAACGTTGAACTCCAGCCAAGGACATGGAGTCGATAAAATGATATTATTATATGTCAGCGCGATATGACAATGAAGATAAGGATGAAAATGCAAATTATAATATTGTTAAATAAAAAACAAACAAGAACAGATGCTGGCAAGATGCGTCTATTCAATCTGAGTATTAAAGCAATGAAGATGCTATTTTAAACTTAAGCGTGACAGCCCAGCAAAAATGATATTACAAACATAAGTATAACAGACTGACTAAAATGATATTTCAAACTTAAGCATGATAGACCAAAGAAAATGATATTTCAAACTTAAGCATGATAGACCAAAGAAAATGATATTTCAAACTTAAGCATGATAGACCAAAGAAAATAATATTTCAAACTTAAGCATGATGGACCAAAGAAAACGATATTTAAAACTTAAGAATGGTGGATCAAAGAAAATATTTTAAACATAAGCATGACAGACCGATGAAAATGCAATTTCAAACATAAGCATTGCAATCTGATGAAAATGCTATTTAAAATTGTTATATGTATATAAAAGAAAAAAAATTTTTTGGAAAGATTTGTTTTTATTGTAAACGTGCCCGGCGTTGCCCGGGCGTTTGGAGGTGTGTGTTGGGGAAAAAAAAAAAAAAAGAAACAGTGGTAATAGGCAGGCAGGCTCGAAACTGTAGAAAAGTGCCCAGTTGAGGGTGAAGGAACTAATGTTTTTAGCCAATTTTTCGATATTTGTTGTCTGAAGGAGCGAGCTTAAAAACTATACAGATCTTGTGAAAATCCGTCGCCTCTGCCGAAAGTTTTAGGCAGACATACAAACATACATTTAAACAGACAGGTGAGATTTATATTATAGACTAGCGGGGGTACCTGGCGTTGCCCGGGTGTTTAAGGATGTGTGTTGGTGGGGGGGGGATAAATCAAAACAAAAGAATAAGTGAAGTAATAACCGTGTTTAAATATTCAAAAAACGAACAAAAACAAAAAAGAATTTTTAGAACGAAGGTAGGCTCGAACCCAAAGCCTTGAGGTTAATAGTCTGATGACATAACACGACACCGCGAAGACAGTAACTTTAGAGGAGTTGAAAATAAGTGTTTATAAACCCAGGTGGTTTTCTGGATCAAATCTCATGCCAAAGCAGCTGCAGGAGGAGCAGTAGAGAGAAAACGAATTCACAGCGCGAATTTTGTAAAATAAAAGTCGCTGAAATAAAAGATTTTTACGATGTCGTTTCATAAGTGTTACATATTATGATCTCGATAGCTTATAAAAAGTTATGAGAAATAGTACCCCACCCTCCGAGAATCCCGGCAAAAAAAAAAGCCTTTTGCGGACATACACAAAAAATGCATACACACACACACAAAAACACACATTTTCGCGTTTATATATGGACTAGCAGGGGTGCCCGGCGTTGCCCGGGTATTTGTAGGTGTGTGTGGCGTTAAATAAAAAAGAACCCTTTAGGA
This sequence comes from Euprymna scolopes, assembly GCF_053919585.1. Lineage (NCBI taxonomy): Eukaryota > Metazoa > Mollusca > Cephalopoda > Sepiida > Sepiolidae > Euprymna > Euprymna scolopes. The sequence goes on from NC_136510.1 coordinate 25,612,807, forward strand.
TCGAACCCGAAGCCCTGAGGCGAAGTTTGAAAATAAAATCGGCCAGCCAGAATGAGTTTAGTGAAAGATGTTTGAATTTATTTAAGTAAGAACCAAATTGACAGGTGCGTACCCGGAAGTTGTCGAGCGTTACGACAATGACGACGTCATTGACCAGGTTTGTTTGTTATAAGCGAAGTAAAAATAGGCGGGGGTGTAATCAAAACATCGAAAAAAAAACGCAAAAAAACTAACGTAAGGCATACGAATGATGAAAATAGAAAAACGAACACGTGAAGAATGGCTTAAATAAGCCTGTTTCGATATTAAAATTAAAAAAAAATCGGTGGGTACCTGGTTGTTTTTGGGTGTGTGGTCGGGGGTGGATAAGCGAAATAAAAAAAAGAAGAAAAACGAACGTTTCGTGAAAAATGGCTTCAATAACACTGGTTCAATATTTAAATTTAAAAAAAAAAAAAAAAGAAGATATCTCACACCACGATTTGAACCCAAAACCTTTAGATAATGAACCAACGCGCTAATCAAGTGACCTAACGCGACGTACGTGAAATTGCTCAGTTTTTCAACTATTTAAAGTAAATCAGGTCATGACGTCATCTGGCGCATGCGTAGGATGAAATGAAAAACTTATAGTGATAATGCCCCATCATATGACCTTGTAAAACGCTAGCATCGTGAATTCAAACATGGGCGGAAGTCCGTGGAAACAGCTCCCAGACCTGGTCGCCCCCCCCCCTTCTGCCATTGATGAGGCATCTGTCCGTCAAGTTGAAGCTGCCATTTTGGAAGATCGGCACATTACTATTCGCCAAATAGCCCAAGATGTCAAGATTAGTACACGGTCTGTGGAAACTATCATTCATGACCATTTGCATATGCATAAGGTGTCTGCCAGATGAATTCCCACGTTGCTCACACTATTCCAGAAGCGAGAACGCGTTGAGTGCTAGAGGATGAATTTGGAGATGTGCCAAGAAGATGAGTCAAAGTTTTTCAAAAGACTGATTACACAGGATGAAACCTGGGTCCATCACTATGATTCAGAGACCAAAGCCCAGTCAATGCAGTGGAAGCACTTGGACTCACCACCTCCAAAGAAGGCAAGGGTGCAGCCCTCCGCTGGCAAGGTCACGCTCAGAGTCTCCTGGGACCAGGATGGAGTAGTGATGACAGATTTCCTCGCAAAGGGTACCACAATTACAGGAGCCTATTATGCTTCACTTTTGAGGAAATTAAGGGAAGCTATCAAAATCAAGAGGCGGGGCAAGATCAGCAAAGGTACCCTCCTCCTGCAGGACAACTCGCATGTCGCCAGATCAGAAGCACGGGCGTGTGGTTATGAAATCCTTCCCCATCCTCCCTACTCTCCTGACCTTGCACCCTCTGACTTTCACCTCTTCCCAGCCATGAAGTTATTTTTGAAAGGAAAGCGTTTCCCACATGATGCAGCCTTGATTTCTGAAGTTATGTCGTGGTTGGAGGACCAACCTGGGGTGTTCTACAAAAATGGTCTCCAGAGCTGCATCAAACAATGGGAAATGGGAGAAATGCATAACTCTGGGTGGTTCTTATGTAGAGAAAGACTAATAACTGTGCCAAGTTTCGTTGCTCTACTCTATGGGAAGTGGGTCAGGGGCATTACTTATTGCACACCCCTCGTGTGTGTGTGTATATATATATATATATATATATATATATATATATATATAGTCTTGGGAGTTTTTCAATCATTAAAAGTTTATAAAAAAAAAAAAATCTTTTAATCGCAAATCCTTTGTTAGGAAACTTATTAGTTTGCTTCCAATTTTAGGCATAAGTAGCTTTCTAGCATGGTAGAGAGAGCCCACCTTCTTCACAGTAGCCATGCTCTCAATGTATCTGTTCCAACTCATGTTCCCTGTGAATGTTAGGCCGAGGAGTTTAAATGAAGTACTTTCAGGTAATGTGTCTTTTACTCTTGCATTCCTCAATATGTGCCGATTCAGCAATCATGATCCCTTTGCAATATTCCATCTGTCTTGGGATAGGTTCTCCTAGGAGTTGTGACCGACTTGGATTCACTATTGTACAACTTCAAATTTTTAATACAATTTTAAGCAGATAAAGAAATGAACATTTCTAAAGGTAAAAGTCAATTATTACGTTTTTTTTTTTTTTTTTTTTTTTTTTTGTGCTTCTGAACCAAAAGAAAACATTTTATTATGTGTATTTTTGGCCAAGTAAGCCTCTGGCCAGCTTTGGGAAGGATTGAAACCGCTATCTTCAGAAAATTCTCACCTGGAACCGTAGAGATTCAACGTCTCTGTCCACTACACCATGGGCCCCAAAGGTGAGAACTGTCTGAAGATAGCGGTTTCAATCCTACCCAAAGCCGGCCAGAGGCTTACTTGGCCAAAACGTGGTGAGACGACAACAACTATGGAAGGCAGTAATTGTTAAGAATGCAGTTAGGAGATTCGGAGTTCCGATCCCGTCGCGGTTACCACCTGACGAAGGCCAGAGGAATAGTTAGCTGAAACATGTGAAACAACATCTAAGAAAGATGAGGATAATAGTCCGCAATAAATAAATAAATAAATAATACTCATCTCAATAATGAATTCCAATTAAATAATATAGTAATTTTCTTGTTTAGAAATATTATTCTATCATTATTATTTTAATGAGTTAACATAAAATAGACCAGTGGAATTGGTATTATGAGCTTGTATAGTACAGTGAAAAGAAATTATACAAAGGAGAAAGAAAGAACGGAGAGCATGTGAATCGGTGGTTATTATAGCAAACGATAGAGAGTAATATGAAGAGAGAATAGTTGAACAGTTATCGTGAGCTTTTGACCGATCGTCGAGATGATGCACTTCACATATTCATGCCAGATATCACGGTCCCACATGACTGCTTTCAGGCCCCACCTCTCAACATTGGCATTCCTTGCAATGACATCTGGGTATGCGAGCATTCTGCTTCTGGAGTGGGCAGCAGGGTTTCCACATACATAGGAAGGAATAACTGCACTAGATCAATAACCTGCCAACCGAACACGTCTTGCTCTGATAATAGATGATGCAAATGGAAGTTCACCATAGATCTGTTGTTTGGTCGGATGGGTCTTCCATGAGAGGTTTTGAGATCTCATGAGAAGGCGGGTACATGCACCATTCAGGCATGTGTTTCCAATGTTTTGGAAAGTATCCATGTTTCGGAACCATCAGTATGTGAGGAGAGAGAGAGGAACCATCAGTATGCGAGGAGAGAGAGAGAGAGAGGAACCATCAGTATGCGAGGAGAGAGAGAGGAACCATCAGTATGTAAGGAGAGAGAGAGGAATTTATTTATTTTGTTTTATGGCATATCAACTCTTCTTGGGTTATTTAATGCTAAATCCATTCATTTTGGAAAAAAGTTTCACGCTTCAAGTTCAAATATTTATGATATTTGGTTTGGTTGTTTTATGGCATATCAACCCTTTTGGGGTTATTTAATGTCTAATGCAGTTATTTCATGAAAATGTTTTTATGCTTCAAGTTCTTTATATCTTCAAATATTTATTCATGGTGTTTGGTTTGGTTTGGTTCTTTTGTAAAGGAAAACTGTTGTTTTTGTTTTTGACTTTGCAGAACATGATTGAGTTTTTGCAAAGGGAAAGGCAAAAAAACAATAACACCAATGTTTGGTGCATTTTAGGTCAAACAGTCTAATCTGGTAACACCAGGGAGAATAATAGGCGACGGATAGATAGAGCGTAAAAGAAAGAGAGAGTGTGGGGAGAAAGAGAAACTGTAGAAGAAGAGGGAAGAGAGAGAGCGAGAGGAAGAAAATAGTTAAACACAGTGAACAAGGGAAGATGGACAGGTAGAAATAGAAAAGAAGAGAGAGTGAGAGAGATAGAGAGAAAGGAACCATTGTTTAAACATCATTAAAAAAAAAAAAGAAAGAAAAAAAAAGGCTCTAAAATAAACATTCCACAGAGTTTTACATCAAATCAGACTCATGTAACACCAGAGTTCTGTATCACACTGTACGCCTTAAATTTTCCAGAAAATATTGGCCGATTTTTCGATTCGCTCTTAAAATGTTAACCAACTCGGCTATTTCTACAGAGACACACAACTCGACTGATGAACAAGTGTCCATCATAACAGAGTCCATCTTCCACTCTATAATAAAGACCAATGTGTATCTATTAGTACATAAATGTAAAAAAGAAAATTAAAAAATTATTGCTTTTTTTTCAAAGTAGTCACCACTTATCAAGGCCCAGAGGCCACTCGAGGATGGGGACACGGTAGTCATTGGGACAATATCATAGTAATCGTTAGTAGTGGGAATTTTGTAAATTGGATTACTTAAGGGGATGGCTCATTAAGAACTTATTTACATTGGACTTGAAGATTACCACATTGTAGTCAGCTGAAAAGCAGGCAATGGAAGAGAGTTCCATAGGCGTGTAGTTCTAAGAAAGAAACTTTGTTCATGGAATCCACATTTACATTTAGGCACAGATAGAGAGTGGGAGAAATTATTGATAGTGGTTTCAGATAGACAGGTGTTTTTTGTCACCAGAGTTAATAAAGAAGTTGAAAACATTATTTCCCTCAACAGACCATTTTAAAATGTTATAGTATGTTTTTCCATACTGGATTCCAGGACAAGAATTCATCTAGTCTGGTGAAGTATCCAGCTTCATGCTTTTACTTGAGGTAACATCACTTGGAGAAGGTGCACGATTCCTCGTAAAAACAAGTGTGGGTAAACCATACTTATTTGAGCCGCGAATACTATGTTATTTTGAATATTTCGTCGGGGTTTACTTGTAGGGAAAAGTACCCTCATACCAGGTTGTCCTGAAGAACTGCTGTACAGAGAGAGTCTCAAGGATAGTGTCTAATGTGAGTGTGTGTGTGTCCAGAGAAAGGAATGGACTGCGTGAATAAGAAAGAGGGAAAGCGATAGAAGTGTTAATAGATACATATTACATTTTTGACCCAGGTAATGTTGGTTAACTCTGCTAGTCAAATATAAAGTGGATAATTAAGCAAAAAAAAAAAACAAAAACAAAAAAAAAATCAACTGCTTTTGAAAGTGAAAAGGAATTATCAGAAAGAACTAACCTTCGGAAGAAACCCCCCCCCCCCATCCGATTTTGTTTTATATCATAAGTTGCTTAAAACGTGATTAGTTAAAGTTCAGAATAAAATCACGCTTTCTCTTAACGGTTAATTTAAAAAAAAAAATCTTCTGAACGCTATTAAAAGTTAAATTCTTCACTAGTTTGGAGACGGAATGCGTTGTTGTGATAAGTGATTTTCTCTATTAATTCGCACTTTTTATGTTAAGATTCAAATATTAATAACTACATTTTATTTCAGTATTTAATTTATGTATTTCTGTTGTATTAAATGCTAGCTTTAATTTTTTTTTTTTTTTTTTTTTATCGTCCATAAATGTTTATCTACCAAGTTGATCTTAAATATTGTATAATCAATCCATTATATTATCATTTTCAGTCCCCCACCCCTAATTTCTGGCTCCCATCTTATCTCGCAATTACTTATAACGTCACCAACTAACCTTCGGAAGAAACCCCCCCCCCCCCATCCGATTTTGTTTTATATCATAAGTTGCTTAAAACGTGATTAGTTAAAGTTCAGAATAAAATCACGCTTTCTCTTAACGGTTAATTTAAAAAAAAAAATCTTCTGAACGCTATTAAAAGTTAAATTCTTCACTAGTTTGGAGACGGAATGCGTTGTTGTGATAAGTGATTTTCTCTATTAATTCGCACTTTTTATTTTAAGATTCAAATATTAATAACTACATTTTATTTCAGTATTTAATTTATGTATTTCTGTTGTATTAAATGCTAGCTTTAATTTTTTTTTTTTTTTTTTTTTTTTTTTTTTTCTCGTCCATAAATGTTTATTTATCTACCGAGTTGATTGCAAAAATAGATTACCTAATTGTACTCATTTTTAGTTCGTGGGAGGGGAATCTATCACCATACTTTCCCTTAAACAGGTCCGTTGGACTTTTATTAAGTACAATACTTAATAGCTATTTTTTTATTTTTTTTTATTTTTTTTTTATTTTTTATTTTTATTTTTTTAATGGAGAGTAGAAAACGCATTGTGGATGCGTTATCGGCAGCTCCTGTTACTCTCGCTTCTTCTTATTTGTCCCTCAGTCCTCATTTTTAAATGAGTGATTTTTCTGACAAAGGGAGAAGAAAAAGCTGTTTTCTAGGTTGGCAGTATTTTTGCGCGAACAGTTGGCAGAGTTGGTGGAAATTTTCTGTTTCTATGTCTATCCTTGTAGCCATGTCACTAGTAAGGGTGCTGGAGGTAAACGTTTTGTCTGGGCTGACGTTATCCGCCTGATAGTCAGGGACCCGAACCTTGGATTAACCACTAAGGAGGCTGTCCTATCAGCAGGTGCAAAGTACTGGGGCTGCTGTATTGCCATTTGGTGAATGGAATCTGGACCATGCAGTAGCTTCTGGTGGGGCCTCTCGATGCCATACTAGTGGGTAATTGTTACGGCTTTACCTTATCATGTGGTACAAAAAAAAAAAAAAATTCTTCGTTTCTTTTTCTCTCTTAGTTTCCCCTCTCTGTCCTGCTCTAAGTAAATCTGACGACCTAGTCCACAAATTCCAAAATTTCATCATGACAAGTTTCAAGAAAAAATACACGATTAAACCCGGTTCTCCAACTTCCAACGTAGACCCCTACTACCATGTCTCCTTCTCCAACATCAGGGGTCTACGTTCTAACCTTCCAGAGGTTGAAACCCAATTACAGGAGACTAAACCAGACCTTTTATTTTTAAGTGAAACTGGCATTGGACAGGCTATTTCCCTTGATGAGTTTGCAATTACAGGATACTCTAACTTAACTTCTAAATCTGACCCCCAAGATCGCCATGGGCATGGAATATGTGCCTATATTAAAGATAGCTTTCCATGTGGGAGGGACATCTCCAGGGAAGATCCTAACTTACCTTATATGTGCTTCCGGGTTGCTTTAGCTCACACTACTGCATTTATATTTACTCTCTATCGCCCCCACAACAGCGGAGTTACTATCTTTCAAAGCATATCTGAGAAAATTGACCAAGTCCTTTCTACTTATCCTTCAGCTAACATTCACGTATGTGGAGACTTCAATGTTCACAACGTCGAATGGTTGACCCACTCAAACAAGACCGATGATGAGGGGAGGTTCTGTCATGATTTCTCCATTGCCTATGACCTCACTCAGATTGTTCAGGAACCTACCCGTGTGCCCGATAATGACGGCCAGTATGCGAGCCTACTAGACCTTTTTCTCACAACTTGCCCTGAACTATGTTCAGTTTCTGTTCTGTCGCCTCTTGGATCTTCCGACCACTCTGTTGTATCAATTAAGATAAAAATGAAATGTAATAAGTCCCCAGACGTACCTCTTCATCGTACAGTATATCGATACACTAAGGCTGACTGGGATAGCTTCCGTACATTTATATCTGATCTACCTCTGCATTCCATGTTTAAAAAGGATGTGTCCTCTATAGTATTAGACCTAACTGAATGGTTAATTGTAGGTATTGACCATTTCATACCCTCTAAAAAATTTCAGCAAAAACCTAACAGCCAGCCATGGTTCTCTCCAGAATGTGCTGCTGCCATTGCGCACAGAAATCACTTTTTCCACTGCTTCAAACGTAATAGATGTATGGAAACTAAAGCCGTTTTCAGGACTGCCAGCAACCATTGTAAGAAAGTAATAAGGAACGCAAGAGAGTTGTATGCTCAATCTGTTAAGTCCAAAGTAGCTGAGCAGCGGCTTGGTTCCCACCAGTTTTGGCAAATAGCAAACAGAATCCTGAACAGAAGCGTGTGCTCCATCCCAACTATTATCAATGGATCTGAGGTAATCTCGTCAGCATCAGACAAAGCCAAACTCTTTGTCAAGAACTTTGCAGCTAATTCTACCCTTTGCGACCAAGACCGCCAACCCCCAATATTTCCTCTTGTATCAGAAAACACGCTATGTGATATACGTATATCTGTACGTGATGTTGCCAAGCTAATCAAAAACCTTGATTCCAGTAAAGCAACTGGCCCTGATGGTATTCCAATTATAGTACTCAAAAAACTTCAACCTGAACTAGCGCCCATACTTACAAAACTGTTTAAACGTTGTCTTAAGGAGAATAGTTTCCCATCTCCCTGGAAAATCTCATCAGTATGCCCTGTATTTAAGAATTCAGGTGATCGCTCATCCCCCTCTCAGTACAGGCCAATAAGTCTCCTGTGCGTCATGAGTAAGTTGCTAGAATCTGTATTAAATACAGAAGTAATCAAACATCTCAACAAAAATAACCTTCTAAGTGACACTCAATATGGTTTCCGTTCTGCTAGATCTACAGCAGATGTCCTTACAGTTATATCGCATAGGATTAGCAAATCTCTCGACGGTGGCAATCTTTCTAGGGCAATTGCTCTTGACATATCTAAAGCCTTTGATAGGGTATGGCATAAAGGTTTACTTCATAAGATCGCTAGCTATGGTATAGCTGGAAAAGTCTTCTCAATTATTAAATCATTTCTTTCTGATAGATTCATAAGAGTAGTAGTTGAGGGGCAAAAATCAGAAGCTCACAATATTAATGCCGGTGTCCCTCAGGGATCCATCCTGGGCCCAACTCTTTTCCTGATCTACATTAATGATCTTCCAAATCATATCCTTACATCATTTGTAGACATTTATGCTGACGACACTACCATTTATGGTACCACATCTAAGACAGTAAACGAGCAAGTTCTCTCCAATTCTCTCTCCTCTGATCTTGAGCACGTAGTACAATGGGGAAAGGAGTGGCTGGTTACTTTTAATGCATCTAAAACCAAGCTTCTCTCTTTACATCATCAACATTCTAATCCACATTTGTCATCAATTGAAATGAATGGCTCTCGTCTTCAGGAGGCCTCAAGTTTTGACAAGCTTCTGGGCTTGACCATTACTCCTGATCTTAAATGGAACACGTATATCAAATCTGTTGCCAAGGCCGCTGGAAAAATGGTGGGATCTTTCTATCGATCCAGTAGATATCTCACTGCTGATGCTATTCTCTATCTATATAAGAGCCAGGTACGTCCAAGGATGGAATACTGTTGCCACATCTGGGCAGGAGCTGCTAGAAAGAACTTGTCCTGCCTTGATAGAGTTCAAAATAGACTTCGTAGCCTCGTAGGAGATGTCCTTTTCTCCTCCTTGCAACCTCTATCTCACAGAAGAGATGTTGCGAGTTTGTCTCTGATGTATCGTTATTTTCATGGAAAGTGTTCAACTGAGCTTCAATCTATGGTCCCCCCTCGCCAAACTTTCACAAGAAACACTCGTCTAGCTGTAAACACTATCAATAATTTCCCCCACTCTTTATCTGTGCCTAAACCTAAACGTAGATTCCATGAACAAAGCTTCTTTCTTAGAACTGCACGCCTGTGGAATTGTCTTCCGTTTTCCTGCTTTCCGGCTGACTACAATATGGTTTTGTTCAAGTCTAAAGTAAATAAGTTCTTGATGAGCCGTTCCATATAAGTTATTAAATTTACCAAATTTTCATTACTAATGATTACTATATTGACCAACTTCTACTGTACACTCTTTAACCCTTATCCTTGAGTGGCCTCTGGGCCTTGATAATGTGGTGATGCCTTTGTAAAAAAAAAAAAAAAAAAAAAAAAAAAAAAAGAAAGGATTCAATAATTGCGAGGACATTTACAGCTATTTCGTATGTTTTTCCTTTTGGTCTCTTGGTTTTACTGGATTACAGGACAAGTTTTTTAATTGGAATTCATTATTGAGATGAATAATTTGTATTATTTATTGCAGACTGTTATCCTCATCTTTTAATTGTTGTTTCACGACGTTTCGACCAACTATTCCTCTGGCCTTCGTCAGGTGGTAACTGCGACGGGATAGGGACTCCGAATCTCCTAACTGCATCCTCAGCAATTACTGCCTTCCATAGTTGGTGTCGTCTCACCATGTTTTTGCAGTAATTGCTGAGGAATAGTTGGCCGAAACGTTGTGAAACAATAATTGAAAGATGGAAATAACAGTCAACAATAAATAAATAGGACAAGTGTGGTTATCCATATTGAGGAGATATTATTTGGCCTGCGAATACGAAATCTGATTTTGAATATTTGGTCAGGATTTACTTGTAGGGAAAAGTATATTCATGCCAGATTGTCCTGCGAGACACGAGACACTCGAATATTGTCTACGAGGCATTCAAGTTGAACATTGCAGACTTACATGAGAAAGTTCTTTCCATTGATTCTGTTCTTTTATCTGGAATTCCCTTCCGGCTCCCTGCTTCTCCAACTGTACTGACATGCAGAAGTTCAAGTGTAACGTGAACAGACATCTTGCTGCCCAACTCCCTACACAGTACCCCTGTAACTTATGTCCCTGATATTAGCCCCCTACATTAAAGTGGCAACGTGCCTTGTTTGGGGTGAAAATGTAATAAAAAAAAAAAAAAAAAAAAAAAAAATATTTATCTATAAGATACATAGATATTTGAATGTTCTTCTTGAGCTGGAAGCCATCTTTAGTTTTAGAACAGTTTCCGATGGTTCGTTCTCCTATACAAATTCTGGAGATGACGAGTTCTCAGTGAACAGCTGTTCTGTACAGGTTCCTGAATTTATAATTTTGTAGCCAAAGAGGAAAAGATTCTTCCCCGTGTTGACACGAAAAAAACATATACAAAGTTGCTAAAAAAAAAGTTTTAATTTTTATGGAGCAATCCTGGTTTCTGATTGGTTGGTAGCAGATCATGAATTAATTTGATTTGCCAGTTCCTAGCAGCAGCGTTTATAAATAGAATCTCCGAACTGCAATGGATCATACCCCATTAAGAGTCAAAAATTTTGCAACAGTTCTGTAACCATCTCTCAAACACAGAATTAGTAAAGAAGTTGAGAACGTAATTTTTCTTCTCCCCAATTGACCATTTAAATATGTGATAATATACATTTCTTGTGGCCTCTTAATCTTACCAGATTCCAGGAAAAAAATACATCTAGTCTGGTAGAGTACCCAGGTTTGTGCTGTTTACTTAAGGTAACATCACTTGCAGAAGGTGCCCCATTCTTCGTACAAGTCAGTGTAGGTTAGCCATACCAAGATCTTCTTTGGCAGTGAATATATAGTGTTGTAATAAGTATCGTATCTTCAGCTCTCACATCCACGATCGAGCACTTTATTGGATTTTTTCATCGCCTCCTAACATGCTATATATATATATATATATATATATATATATATATATATATATATAGAGAGAGAGAGAGAGAGAGAGAGTGAGGCAGGAAAAGAAAGAGATTAATACTGATGCTCCCTCTCCCGCCGTATCCCGCCGTATTTATATATAATTAGTGCTGTATGTGTATGTTAGTGCTATCTTACATATATAAATTCGATGACCATCGGATTTGATATTTAGTTTTTTAATCAATGCATTGTCATGCGTAGACAGGTGACGGAGATAATTTTTTTTTTTTTTTAATCTGAATACAAAGACTGTTCGTGTCACGTCTCAACTGATTGCTTATGCTACGTTAAGCATGAGTACTCTTTAATGAGGAACAAATGAATCTCATTATCATCAGTTCGTTGCATATGTCGTCCGTTCAAAAAGTTCCAAGTCTCACATAGAAAGAAGATGAGCATTACTTTTTCCAGCACTTAAACCTCATAAAACTTCTCACGGACGTGATGTTGTTAGTCTCAGTCTTTTCTATAAATAATATAAAATCTTTTTCCTATAAATATTATGGCACATAATATAAAATCTTTTTCCTATAAATATTATGGCATATAATATAAAATCTTTGTCCTATAAATATTATGGCACATAATATAAAATCTTTTTCCTATAAATATTATGGCATATAATATAAAATCTTTTTCCTATAAATATTATGGCACATAATATAAAATCTTTTTCCTATAAATATTATTGCATATAATATAAAATCTTTTTCCTATAAATATTATGGCACATAATATAAAATCTTTTTCCTATAAATATTATGGCATATAATATAAAATCTTTTTCCTATAAATATTATGGCATATAATATAAAATCTTTTTCCTATAAATATTATGGCATATAATATAAAATCTTTTTCCTATAAATATTATGGCATATAATATAAAATCTTTTTCCTATAAATATTATGGCATATAATATAAAATCTTTTTCCTATAAATATTATGGCACATAATATAAAATCTTTTTCCTATAAATATTATGGCATATAATATAAAATCTTTTTCCTATAAATATTATGGCATATAATATAAAATCTTTTTCCTATAAATATTATGGCATATAATATAAAATCTTTTTCCTATAAATATTATGGCATATAATATAAAATCTTTTTCCTATAAATATTATGGCACATAATATAAAATCTTTTTCCTATAAATATTATGGCATATAATATAAAATCTTTTTCCTATAAATATTATGGCATATAATATAAAATCTTTTTCCTATAAATATTATGGCATATAATATAAAATCTTTTTCCTATAAATATTATGGCATATAATATAAAATCTTTTTCCTATAAATATTATGGCATATAATATAAAATCTTTTTCCTATAAATATTATGGCATATAATATAAAATCTTTTTCCTATAAATATTATGGCACATAATATAAAATCTTTTTCCTATAAATATTATGGCATATAATATAAAATCTTTTTCCTATAAATATTATGGCATATAATATAAAATCTTTTTCCTATAAATATTATGGCATATAATATAAAATCTTTTTCCTATAAATATCATGGCACATATTCTTCAGAATTGTCCGATCTATTCCCTGCTTCCTTTGTTCCAGCTCGTTTGACTCGTTGGTCTAGTTGTCTCCCATCAATTCGCTGTTTTTATACATCATTGTAATACAGCGACTTATCCCAGCAGCTTCTTTCCAAGAATTGCAGGTTTATGGAACTCTCTTCCTGCTTACTGTTTTCCTCCTATCAAGGCAAAGTCCAATAAATATCTTATATCTTTGCGATAATCATATTTTGCTCTTGTAAGCTACTTACATCAAGTGCCTTGTCTAAAGCAATTCCCATAAAAAAAAAAAAAATTCCTGTGTGTGAGAACTATGGGAAGCAACAGCAGCAGCAGCAGCGAGTTGATAGTGACTAAGTGGTTAACAATGCAGACTAGCAATCTGGATGCACCAAGTTCGAGTCCAGTTCATTCCACAGAAACACTTTCATTTAGAATGTTGGTAACTTTCATGTGGTTCCTGATGTAAGTACCCGATGTCTTTCGAATTATAACTAGAAAAATGCCAGAGAAATGAATGCCAGCAATAATGAAAAATGCCAGAGAAATGAATGCCAGCAATAATGAAAAATGCCAGAGAAATGAATGCCAGCAATAATGAAAAATGCCAGAGAAATGAATGCCAGCAATAATGAAAAATGCCAGAGAAATGAATGCCAGAGAAATGAATGCCAGCAATAATGAAAAATGCCAGAGAAATGAATGCCAGCAATAATGAAAAATGCCAGAGAAATGAATGCCAGAGAAATGAATGCCAGCAATAATGAAAAATGCCAGAGAAATGAATGCCAGCAATAATGAAAAATGCCAGAGAAATGAATGCCAGCAATAATGAAAAATGCCAGAGAAATGAATGCCAGCAATAATGAAAAATGCCAGAGAAATGAATGCCAGCAATAATCATCTGATTCTTTTGAAAATGAACGATCCTCAGAAACAGTAGCGGATACGGTTTAAAAGTATCAATTTTCAATCGGACAATATCTTTCAGCAAAAATATTCACCTCCGCAAAACCTAATGTTGTTATCTCCTTTAGTGGAGATATACATGCGACTGGGAACCGCTTGTGATTTTCATAGTCCCATGGAACTTCCTCTGAAGGAGGAAGTTCCATGGTGCTTCAGTACAGTAGTAACCTAGCTTTTACTTTTGACATTTATATCTTCATTTCCAATCTCGAGGATAAATCGGATTTGCGTACATTTTATTAGTATCCGTTTACATAGAACAGGGATGGCCAAACTATGCTGCACAGAAACGGAAAGATAAAAGAAAAAAAAACATGTCAGTTCATGCAAGAAAAAAAAACATGTAATTCCTATAATAACTTAAATTCCTGTTGTATTTTATGACAAAACTAGCTGGCGGGTACCCGGCAATACCCGGGTGTTTTGAGGTGTGTGTGGTTTTGGGTAAATCAAAACTCCGAGGAGGGGGGGGGGGGGTTTAAAAAAAAAAAAGAAGACATCTCACACCACGATTCGAACCAAAAACGTTTAGACAATGAACCAACGCTCTAACCAACTGAGCTAACACAATGTACATGAAATTTAGTCAGTTCTTCAACTATTTAAACTAAATCAGGCCATGTAGTCATCTGACGCATGCGTAGAATCGATCTCGTCACGAGAGGACGGTTTTTGTTGACTCCCCCCCCCTCCCCCTAGAAAATTATTGATTTCAGGGTGAAAAAATTAACGTTTTTGGCCAATTTTACGATATTTTTTGGGCGAAGGATGGTGCTTTAATATGATACCAAGTTTTTCAATTTTTGTTCTGTCTGTCGAAAGTTTTTAGCAGACACACAAACACACATACATACAAACATTTTGGCTTTTATATATATAGACTAGCGGGAGTACCCGGCGTTGGCCGGGGTGTTTGGAGGTGTGTGTGCTGTTAAATAAAAAAGAAACCGGGGTGGGCGTGGGGGTAAAAGTTGGTAGGATCGAACCCAAGGCCCTGAGGCAAAGTTTGAAAATAAAATCAGCCAGCCAGAATGAGTTATTGAAAGATGTTTGAAGTTATTTAAGTAAGAACCAAATTGACAGGTGCGCAGATGGAAGTCGGCGAGCGTTACAATGACGATGACGATAGCATTGTTTATAAGCGAAGTAAAAAAAGAAAACGTTAAAACTTAAGCGGGGGGGGTAATAAAAACATCAAAAGAAAACACAAAAAAAAAATAATGTAAGGCAAACGAACAATGTTAAATGTAAAAATCGAAAAAAAAAAAAAAAAAAAAAAAAAAAAGAAGAAAAACGAACTTGTGAAAAATGGCTTAAATAAGCCTGTTTTGATATTAAAATTTAAAAAAATCGGTGGGTACCTGGGTGTTTTTGGGAGTGTGGTCAGGGGTGGATAAGCGAAGTAAAAAACAAAAACCCAGAAAAACGAACGTTACGTGAAAAATGGCTTAAATAACACTGGTTCAATATTTAAATTTAAAAAATCGAAAAAAAAAAAGAAAGACATCTCGCACCACGATTCGAACCCAAAACGTTTAGATAATGAACCAACGCATTAACCAACTGAGCTAACGCGACGTACGTGAAATTTGCTCAGTTTTTAAACTATTTAAAGTAAATTAGGTCATGACGTCATCTGGCGCATGCGTAGAAGACCATTTTTGTTGACCCCTCCCTGTCGAAAATTGTCGATTTCAGGGTGAAAAAAATTAACGTTTTTGGCCAATTTTCGATATTTTTGGGGCGAAGGATGGGTCTTCAATATGATACCAAGTTTGTGAATTGTTGTCATTTCTGTCGAAAGTTTTTAGCAGACACACAAACACACATATACACATTTTCGCTTTTATGTATATAGACTAGCGAGGGGTACCCGGCGTTGCCCGGGTGTTTGTAGGTGTTCGTGAAAAAACCCCGAAATGTGAAAAAAAAACAGGTGCCCGTGAAAAAAAAATGAAGCCTTGACGACGCGCAGTTGGAAAATAGTAAAGTGTGAAAAAAAAAAAACAGGTGAGCGTTTTTGATTGACGTGACGGCGATAGCTATTCAGCAGTTAGCATTTTGTGCGGGACAGTTTTTAATGAGGTCAATAAATCGGTTTGTTTGTTTTTAAAAACCTGGTCCCTGTTTATTAGGGGGGAGCGTCTCGTCTCAAAATGAAAGCTACCGTTTGATATGACGAAGTCGACATTGACTAAACGTTACTCAGCTCTCTAGAGACCACTGGCTTTTGGCCAGTGATTAGAGTCGAGTTTCGCTTTTTTTTTATACCGAAAACCGAACGTAACGCATGCCGATGCGGGAAATGTCAAATAATTAACGTTTTAAAGTCAATAAAATTAAATAGACAGGCGAGCTCCGTGATTAACTGTGAGATATTACAATTTATAGATGATATAAAAAGTTTTAAGTTGTGAAGCGAGCAAGCGCTTCTCTTAAAGAAGCCTTTTGTGGACATCGAGGAAAAGCGTACATACATACATACATACATACATACGTTTTCGCTTTTATATATATAGATGATAAGGCTAATTCTAATCCGAAACACAGCAATTATTTTTAGCAATTTTTTTATCTAGTACTAGCAGGGAGCGCCTGGCCTTGACCAGGCTGTAAAATACGCTTAAATATATTTTAATTCATGCAGATGCCGTATCTATTATTACAAAGCCAATTCTGTATTGAATATTATATTGCACCTTATACATAGTACAGATTTCAAAAGTTAAAAAAAAAAGTGACCAGTGTGCAATCAGTTAGAATTGAAACCAAAACATTCAGTGCTCCAGCCATATTCCCTACTGTTTGAGCTATCGAGAGATAGATAAGAAAGAATATTAAAGGACTTGATGAAATGAATTAAATTTGGGTATGCGCAGAAATAAATAAAAATATGTTCGCCAGTCAAAATGAACATTTTGCATTTCAACTTGCCGATATGTCATCCATCTAAACAAAGATTTTACTTGCCACATCACCAAATTCAAGCAACGTTGAGCCTGGCCAGTACCATTTGAGAAGGCTAGACGCTGTATGTACCTTCTGGGAAGGTTGGGTGTGGGGCCAGTACCCTCACCCCAAAAAAAGAACTCCTCACTGCAAAAGCATCTACAAAGCTGCGGATGGCCCATGCCCCTCCAGGGACTCAAGGCTATGGTGGTGATGGTGTTGTTCTACACATATCTGCCTACATTGTCCAGAGTTAATCTTCCTCTGAAGTCATCAGATCTAAACCTGTCTTTAAGACTCACATTACACATTATGGTTAAACAGAAGAGACATCTTTCCAATTTTGATCGGGGGTTCTCCAGTCAGTATGGATGACTAGAAGTGTTACAAAGTCCTGGTTACAAATATTTTATCTAAATTCCTTTGGAAATAGATACTTTACAATGTCTTTATTTGAAATATATATTTACTTTGTAAAAAATAAACATTATAAAAATATCTTTTTTTTGTTTTTTTTTTTAAATCAAGCATTATGAAAACTTATTTAATCATTGGAATTCTTTGAGATGAGTAATGTGTATATTTATTTACGCCGTGAAACAACTATAAAGATGAGGATAACAGTTTGCAAATAAATTAATTATAAAAAAATGTACTTCACTATTACAAACAAAAATAGATTTTTATCAATAAAATCATTTTTTTTTGAGCATCAATCATTTATCATTTTTCGACATTAATCAAACATTAGGAAAAAATATTTATTTTTTACAAACAAAAGAATAGTCTTTATTTGAAGGCGTAAATTTTTTGCTTAATTTCTCATTTTTAAATGGTTTTTATTTTTATAATATTAATTGATGGAAAAAAAAAAAAAATCAAACGCCGTAATAAAAAATGTTCTCCAAAACAAATTATTTCTCAAATAATTTTGTCTCATTTGCCTCCAGAAGAATAATTATTACAGATGACCATTAAAAGTTGCTTTACTCGTTGAAGTCGAAAAAATAATCTATCTTCTATATATATTAAGGCAAAAATATGTGTGTGTGTTTGTATGCCTCGCAAAAACTTTCAACAGAGGCGACGGATCCTCATGAGATTGGTATCATGTTGAAGTTCAACCCTTCGGACGACAAATATAAAAAAATTGGCCCAAAAAAATTCTTTCACCCTAAACTGGGCAGTTTTGTACAAAGGGAGGAGGGGGGGGGGTCGATTTTTTCGCCGACATTTTAGCAAGTCATCATCGCCGTTGGATTAACTCCGCTTAATTTCAATGCTCTTGACTTCCGGTCGGGCGATGGAGATATCGGAAAAGACGTCACATTTTTTTTTTTTTTCACCCTCCTGCAAGTTACGGGTCCGAGCCTGTCCGCCTGCCAACTCCCACTTTTTTTTTTAACACCTCTGCCTACTGTTGTTTTGATCACCCCCCCCTGCTACTGCCACTTAATGAATGATGAAAATCCATTCTGACAAAAATTTACTTTTACCATGACTAATGTTTGTGCAAAATTTAAAAAAATTCAAGGCGTGGTTATTGAGAAGAATGCAAACAAACGAATGGATGAACAGGAGTGAATTACTAGGTCCTTTGTCGTGAAGGGGGGGGGGGAATGTTTCGCATTTGTGTTCAAATGCTTCTTTAGAGTGATTACTTTGATTTCTCTAAATTGCGAGTGAAAAGGCAAATTGTTTTTTTTTCTTTCTTTTCCTTTCTTTACGGTCGCATTTTAAAAGAGAAATCCGTTTCGAAATCACCAAAATGTCAATGTTTCACGTTTACAAAGTTATGAAGAAAAAAACGTTTATTTTAAACTAGCCGGACCACTGTGGAATATTAATTTATTTTTTACTCTTGCCATTATCTTACTGTAAAAATCGAAACAACTAAATGAGGTAAAACATTAAAAAAAAAAAAAAATCATCTCTCTTTAATCTGTAAATGAAACATCATATTAATCCTTATTTTAGTCACACATAAGTTGATTGAATACCCCCCTCGACGTAAATACCCCCCGACAAACAGCAAAATCCCACCCCTTCACAGCTGAGATCCCTAGATGTAAGAGAGCCTTCTACTCCAGTAGTTTCTTCCCCAGAACCGCTCCTTTGGAATTCCCTTTCGGGTTCCTGCTTCCCCAACTGTACTGACATGCAGAAGTTCAAGTGTAACATGAACGGACATCTTGCTGCTCAACTCCCCACATAGTACTCCTGTAGCTTATGTCCCTGATAGTAGCCCTCTAATCAAAGTTGCACGGTGCCTTGTTTGGGGTGAAAATGCAAAGAAAAAAAAAAAAAAAAAAAGGAATGTCTATAAAGTTTTCCTGTCTCTGATGATCTGTGTGATGGCAGTATTGGTTGTATGCACAATGAAATATGTGTAAAACGCTTATGGAAAAAGTAAGTACAAAATTTTCTCTATATTAAAAAAATAAAATCATGACTGGGGATTGACTTTTTGTGGTAATTGAAATGAAAATGCACAGTATATATATATATATATATATATATATATATATATATATATACACTCAAGGCAATATTATATTTTTACTGAGCTTACTATTCATAACAATTTTGACTATTTTATAAGAAATATATACTTTAAAAAGTATACAATTTTTATATACACATATATATATACATACACACATACACTAGCACATTGCCAATGTTGTCCAGCCATAAAATTTGCTGAAATGTGATATTTTGATTTATGCTGATTTTCTATTTATTATTATTATAAAGCTAATTCTTTATTGATTATTATATTGTATCTAATATATAGCAGCGATTTCAAAAGTTAAAAATAAAAATATGACTTGGGTACCATCAGCTAAAATCGAAACCAAGACATAGCTTAATAAACAATGCTGGTGAGCTAAGTCAATATGCATATCAAAACTTTAAAACTTAACATTATTCAATGTATAAATGTATATTTACACAGGTGTAGAAGATACAGGCTACCAAATTCAAATTTTTTCAATTTTGAACCCTTAGCAGCTATTTTTACTGGTTAAAAAGCAAATTGAATTTGTTCCACAGGCCTGAATCCCTATGTATCAAATTCCAAGCCTGTAGACCAAACATTGACAGTAGTTTGGTAGAGACCGTTCCACACACACACAAGGTCACACACATGTGTGTGTGTGTGTGTGAGATGATTCACGAAAGGATGAAACACTAATGTCATTAGGTATTAAAAATTATTATTGTAATATTATATATATATATATATATATATATATATATATATATATATATATATATATATATATATATATATATATATATGTACTCTTCAGAATAAAGTTATCCAATAGATCTACTGATGTGGAAACCAAGTGATACTATAAGTTAAGGAGATATAGCAATTGAAGTGTATTCTTTATCTTAAATATAATAAACATTTTTTCTTGATTTGAAATTTAACCATGTCACGTTGTAAATTTTAAATCATTGAATTACTAAAATTTTATATATATATATATATATATATATATATATATATATGAAACAAATGATTAATAAAACATGTTAAAAGACATCTTGAAAAAGAGTTAAAAACATATTTAATTTTAAAAAAGGAAACACAAGATAAGTGGATAGTCCTTAATCCGCGGAGTTTCGAAGAAATACTCTCCTTCTCATCAGAGGGCAGGAATTAGCAAAATGCAGGATCGGATTTTGCATATAAAAGTATTTAATGAAACTACAAGTAAGTCACAGATCTTACTTGGTTAAAAAAAAAAAAAAAAAAAAGAAAAAAAAGGGGGTGAGGTAAGGGGAACAGGAGGCAAAAGAAAAATGAAAAAAGATTTCACATGGATTTTTATTATATATATATATATATATATATATATTGGACTTTTAACTACTTTGTTAACTTAGCATGCAATCAGCTACTCACTCTGCAAATGAAGAAGTGATGATTATGTAACAAGCCAACAAACAAAAGGACATGCCCACAACACATGGATACGAAAACAAAAAAAAATCATTAAAATATTAGCAAACAAACACACAAAACATTAAACAAAAAAAAAAAAAAAAAACGGACTGCTCTATGTCAAGGTTGGTAGTGGGTGTAGTAGCTTTCAATGTTATCTGGAAAGCGAGTTAAATATGGGGAGAGTGGTATGCTCAAATGTTTACAACCGAATGAACTTTTCGAGGGGCGGACATACCACGCATTTTTCGGCGACAGTTGTTTCATCCCAATAGTATTATCAGTCATTGTTATCATCACTTCTACATTATTATTATTATTATTATTATTATTATTATTATTATTAATAATAATAATAATATATATATATATATATATATATATATATATATATATATATATATATTTTATTTAATTGTACAAAAGTTCAGAAAAACATTGGTGGCTAACGAGAGCCGAACATCGTTTACGTGTTACCATTAACTGGTTCCCTTTATGTTGGGCTTGAAACCGACGGTGCCAATGTTTTTCTGAACTTCTGTACAATTAAATAAATATTAAGCTCTTATATCGAAAAAAGTTTTTCTTTGTAATCGAGCACTTTGTTGGAATTCTTTCCCCAAAAACATTAAACAAATTTATATATATCTATATATATATATATATATATATTTATATATAAAGGAAGGAGGCATCAGTCTTGGCTGATACCACATAAAATTACTATGAAGGGTCAAGGAGGATGGAAAACCCGAGGCGAGAGCACTAATCAGACCTCCACTGAAAGAGTGCAAAGAGGACGGGGACCTTGGGGAGACTTATTGCCACCCAGATCCCAGTGAACACCAATAATTGCTGCCAGTGAGAAATCAATGGCAAGCAGTTGTTGTGATAATGCAAAGTCATTTGCAAAGGTTATCGAAAGAGGTGGAGCGTATTGGGAATATGGGGAGACTTGTTATCACTCAAACTCCAGTGAGTAATCTCTTATGTTGACCTGTGTGAGAACTCCTAATGAGTACATAATGATATTAGTCATCATCATCTCTAGAAAATTACAAATATACAACTAGAAAACAAATTGATCTATCGACTATTATGCTATCAAACATTTATGAATATTATATATGAAAATATAAAAAAAAATATTGAAGCGTAACAACTTACGTGAACCAACATCTTGCTGCCCAAATCCCTACATAGTACCCCAGTAGTTGTTTCCCCTGATAGTAGCCCCCTACACCAAAGTGGCAATGTGCCTTGTTTGGGGTGAAAATGTAATAATAATAAAAAAAAATAAAAAAAAAAAGAAAAAAGACTGAATTCAGCATCAGTCAGACGAGAAATCCCTCTTGTGCCTTTTTTGTGGGGGGAGGGGGGAAAGAGGGAGCTGGATATTGAACACATACAAAAACCGATATTGTGTTTAACTTTACCCTCATGGGCAAGCTAGTAAATAGGTGCTGGATTCAGCATTAAACAAGCCGAAAAGGGTTGATATGCCGCAAAACAAAACAATCAAACCTACTTTAATTTTACGAACAACGAGTTCTTATTTACTTGCTTCCCCACGAGGGCAAATTTAAACCCAAGGTCAGTTTTAAATGTTGATGATATTATCCAGCTCCCTCAAAAGGGATCCTCTGGATTAAGACAAATAATTTGGAATAAAGAAATAAATAAATAAGTAAAATTGTCCCAGTTAGGGTTTTGTCGCCACTCACCGAGGACAGATATTAGATTTTTTAAAATTATATAACATAGTTTTCATGAATTAGGCACAACGGCGCCCTCAATATTGTGAGCGTGAGGTTATGGTCATATTCTTTTTATCCTATTTAGCAGTCACCAAAATACCACATTTACTTTATGAGGCTCCAAAGTCAAGAATCGCTTGAGGATTTGAGACGAAAGGCCGAAAGATGAGGGACACTATGAGAGTAGTCAGTATTAATGGTGTGTTTGATGATTATTCATGGTTAGGTCTATGACAAGAATTTGTTGACATTAGTTTTAAGGATGAACAATTTATAATTACCAGCCCCACGACTTAAAATACCATCAATGATACTACACTCTGATCCTAGCCGGGGTGGGGGTGTGTTTACCACACTCTCACGGCAGCAAGGTTATGCAAGAGGTCAGTTTAACCTGAAGTAACCCAGTTCTTCTAAATAGGGTTTACACTATGCGAGAGAGGGGGGGGGGCAAAATTTGATCGCACCTTTCGGCATCTCTCGGTAAAAGTGCTTTATGCGATCGACGCTAGAAACAAACGTCACCTCCCTCCAAGGAGGAGGTAATGACATGGAGGGTGGCCACAGAATAATGCTTTACAGTTTATACTGATATAAAAGGTCGGGGTCTCTGTGCCTGAAGGCCGAATCTCCAGCCTCCCCACCTTTTTTTTTTTTTTTTTTTTTAATAAACAACGACATTACTGCATGTTGTTCAACGAACAGCGAAAAAGAGTTGTTAGTATTTCGTTTTTATCAATAAAATAGTTTTTCTTCCGCCATACGCAAAAATATAACTAACACATATCCCAAGGAGGAAAAAAAAAAAGTTAATTTAGAAAATATTAGCAGCGACTAGAACAGAGTTGTTCATACAAAACCGGAAAAAAAAAAATAATAATTAAGAATTTAAAGTAAAAAGTATATAGATATATGTTCTCATTTTTCTTACCGTTTCTCTTTCCGTTTGTTGTTTCTGATATAAACAATCGATTATTAATAAATAAACAATTCGCAGATAAAAACTAAACAAGCGGACACGGAAAAAGAACGAATCCAATTTTTCACCGTAGAGCGAACAGAACAGTTGCTTCCGTCTAAGGCGAGCGACTGAAAAGATGTGCAGTCGGTACTAATGGAATACTATCATCAACATCGGACGAATCGCATGGATGTGCGTGCGCCTGTGTGTGTGTGTGTGTGTGTGTGTGTGTGTGTGTGTGTGTGTGTGTGTGTGCTCTAATCTTTCTCTGTAGCGTGATTATTATATAAGGTTATGGCTACTGTGTAAATTTACCGACGACAGTGTGTGTGTATGTGGTTACGAGTGGATTCTGATGAATGACCTTAAGTTAGTAAACTTACAGGTATTGGTTGTGCGTGATCTTACTATGTGCGCGTGGACGGGGGTGGGGGGGGAGGTATAAAAGAAAGAAACGGTATAAACTTGATTTGAGAGACACTTGAAAGGGATCTTGTTTACTTGACTCCCCAATGAGGGCAAAGTTAGTCGCAAGGTCGCCCCCCCCTCCCATTTTTAATCCAGGAAAATTTGTTTATTTTCCTCCGCCAAAAGGATAAAGTTAAACACCAGGTCGGTTTTAATGTTGGGAAAATCCAGTTGATTCCGTATTTACTCGGCTCCCCTACGAGGGCAAAGGTAGACACAAGGTCAGTTTTGATTGTGGAGAAAATCCAAACGATTTCCTATATGCTCGACTTTCCCAGGATTAAGACAAAAATAAAAATTATATTATCCCCTCCCCATCCCATTAACTACGTAGGAGGTAATTCCTGGGAGTATAATCTTACGACAACAAAACTTATACAAGACTACCCACCCCCTATTTAAAAATAATATAATAATCGATTAAGTCAGAATTTTTTTTTCATTCATTCAAAAATGCGTAATCATAAAAACACTTATGATTCCTTGGCCTTTTAGGCTATGATCAAAGTGTACCATCTGTTCCCAGCATCCCAGACGTTTTACTATCAACGAAATTATTACGCGTAGATAAGAAAATATTACAATGCAAATTAGAAATGTATATTACAAAATATTAATTTATTAGAAACGCTTTATAAAAAGGAATATGCAAATTAAGAGTATCCAAAGCTGATTGTGGGCATTTGCATAAAGCAGCCAACACAGTTTTGAATAGCCTTGTACCAAACTTATTTTATGATTATTTTATGTTTATTGTAAAATTTTCCAACAGAGATGAGAGTATTCCTTGTTGATTGCAGAGTAATGTTGGTTCTGTGCAGTTCTAGGTAGTTCACCTTCAAAGCTTTGCCTTCTCTCTTTGAGAAGAAGGGGTTAGTTACTTGCTAATCGCCCGACGCGCCTCTGCTGGGGAATGCTGACTGGGCTGCACAGGCATCTTTTGCAGGGTCAGAGTGCTCCTCCTCTGGGGCGCTAACTTTTTAATCTCATTTTCTGTCCCTAGCAGTGGGAGAGAAATAAATGCTACCATAGGATTAAGCAAGCGTAGGCGGTTTTGATATTAATACTAACGTCGAGGGAGGGGGGCGACTTTACCAGGTCGTAAAATACGCTTAAATATGATATTTTAATTTGTCCAAATTCCGTATATATTATAATAGAGTCATGGTTTCAAAAGTAACAAAAAAAAAAGTATTTGGATGCTATCAGCTAGAATCGAAACTGAAAGCAAAACTGTGGCATTCAAAGCTGGTGACGTTACCTCTGTAACGTTTGAAAATATGGAGACAGACTTATAGCCTTTTATATATTAGATTGATAAGGCAGGTTTTTTTTTTTTGTTTTGTTTTTATTCAATCCTCACCCCAAACAAGGCAAGTGCCACTTTGAAGTAGGAGGCTACTATGGGCGACAATTTGCGTGGGCATTATGAAGGGAGATGAGTAGAAAGATGTTTGTTCACATTACACTTGAATTTCTGCATATCAGTACAGTTGGGAAAGCAGTATCCCGGAAGAGAGTTCCAAAGACTTGCAGTTCTGGAGATAAAACTATTTGAGTAAAAGGCCTTCTTACACCTAGAGATCTCTACTGTAAAGGGGTGGGACTTAGCTGCTTGTCAGGTCTGTCGGGGGTAGTCACGTCGAGGAGGTACAAGTGCTTGCAGTTCGTCAGAGCATTCACCATTAAAGTATTTGGAGAACAGGCAAAGGGATGCAACATTTCGTCGATGGGACAGAGGCTGAAGCTTAAATGACAGTTCAGGACCTATCAGGTTGGCAACTCTCTTTTGAACCTTGTCCAGGAGTGAAAGACAAGCAGCAGATGCACCAGTCTAAATGTGACAGCAATACTCCATACATGGGCGAATGGTGGTCTTATAGAGGTACAGGATACTTTCAGGCGTAAGTAATTTTCTGGCACGGTAGAGAGAGCCTACCTTCTTTGCAGCAGCCTTAGCAATGCTCTCAATGTATATATTCCAGTTCATGTTCCCTGAAAACATTAGGCCAAGGAGTTTAAAGGAAGTACTTTCAGGCAGTGTATTCTTAGCCATTGCCATTGGTGGTAGAAAAGGTTTCTTATAGTTATTGAAGGAAACAAGCTTAGTCTTGGTAGCATTGAATGTGACCATCCATTTTTATCCCCATTCCACTACAGATTGGAGGTCATCCTCTAGTGATTCTGCCATTTCCTTCGATATGTGTTGATTTGTTTTCCCCCTCATGCCTGTTATAGAGGGTGGTGTCATCTGCAAATATACCCATCTCCGAAACAATTTTATCAAGGAAATCATTTAAGAATACCAGGAACAATAAAGGTCCAAGGATAGACCCCTGGGGTATTCCCGCATTTATATCATATTGTTTAGATATACGACCGTCGAGGACAACTTGGATTTTTATCTTACTTAATAAGGATTTAATTATATTGTGTATTCTTCCAGTGATACCATATGATCTAATTTTCCTTAGAAGACCATCATGCCATATCCTATCAAAAGCCTTAGATATATTAAGGGCTACCGCTCTACCGTCCCCTGTTTTGTCCAGTGAACGGTATATACGTTCAGAGACTACAGTTAAGATATCTGCTGTTGAACGGGCTTGCCTGAATCCATATTGTTTGTCGGTCAGGAGTTTAGCAGCTGTTAGGTGTTGGACTAGGGCTTGATAAACTAAGGACTCAAATATTTCGGCGAAAAGTGGGAGGAGGCTAATGGGGCGAAAATTTAGTGGGTCAGTTCTTTCACCAGAAAGGTCGTAAAATACGCTTAAATATGATATTTTAATTTGTCCAGATTCTGTATATATTGTTCGTTAAGGCATTTATTGTAAAGTTTGGAGAGAACTGGAGCACTCTCAGCAGAGCATTTTTTTATTAGCACAGCCGGGATGAGATCTGGTCCACATGCTTTTGAGGTGTCTAAGTTTTTTTATGATATCACGCACCTGAGGTGGAACAAAACCTTTGCATTTGTTTGTATAGATAAATAGCAGGCTTCACAATTTAATTTCTATTCATTACTTGAAATCGTTGAACCGAGACTAACTGATAAGAAAAATACGATAAAACTTTTTTTTATATCTTTGTTCCGTTTTAATGAGGGAATAAATTCATGTCTACATTTAAAGTAAAAGAAATACTTTCCTTTCATTTTTATTTTATTAGATTAAGATCAAAATTTTTATTTGTGTATAAGATTATTTTTTCCTTTTCTTTTTATTATTATTGTAATATTAAGATTATTCATTAAAATTATTATTAGAAAATAAACAAGAAAGAAAGACACGTTGCTATTGTTCGATTCAAAAATCCAAAAATTCAGTGCACAAAGTTAAGATGCCGGATGTGGCATGGTTTAGTTAAAATATGGAATGGAACAGAAGTTACTAAATATGAAGCGAAATACGAAACCACATGGAAATCTTTCTGATATACAGTACAGATGTAGGAAATGTCGTTCTACTGCAGATATTTTAACAGTCATATCTGAACGCATATAATATGCACTGGATAAGGCGGGTGAAGCCAGGGCTGTAGCCCTCGATATATCCAAAGCCTTTGACAAAATCTGGCATGAAGGGCTGCTATTGAAAATCAAATCATATGGTATAATTGGACGAATACTAAATATAATTAGAGCCTTCTAAGACAATAGGACCATCCAGGTTGTTATTGATAGATGTTCATCCAAGCAGAATAACATTAATGCAAGAGTGCCTTAGGGGTCGATCCTTGGATCACTATTATTTCTAATATTCATCAATATGACCTCCCTGATAGTATTGAGTCCAAGATCAATATATTTACTGATGATACAACTCTATAACATGTATGAGGGAAGAACAGATGTACACAAATTCAAGACAGTGGCTGAATCATTTGAAAATGACTTCCAGACCATAGTTGAATGGGGATGCAAATGGATGGTGATATTTAATGCTAGTAAGACTAAGCTGCTCTCCTTTAACAATTACAAGAAGCCTCTCCAACCACCGATATCCATGACAAATAACACCCTACCTAAGAATTTTTTCTTCAAAACTTAGTTTAACATTCATAGGAAATATGAACTGGAATAAATACCTTGAGGATATTGCAAAGGCTCTATAAGGCCACCAGTAACTCATGTAATGGAGTATTGTGTCCACATCTGGGCTGGTGCATCTATCACTAGTCTCTCCCTCTTAGATAGGGTCTAAAAAAGGGGTCTCCAATCTAATATATCCCACTTTGTCAACTAGACTCCAATCCTTGTCCCATCACTGCAATGTTGCATCGCTGTGCCTATTTCACAAGTATTTTAATGGGAGGTGCTCTGATGAACTCGTTGCACTTGTGCCCCTCGATGTACATGTCACCGACAAACCCACTTGGCAACAAAATCACACCCCTTCACTGTTGAGGTCCCTAAATATCAGAAAATTTTCTACTCAAATAGCTTCTTCCCTAGGACAACTAGACTTTGGAATTCCCTTCCTGCTGCCTATTTCCCAAACTGTACTGATATGCAGAAGTTCAAATACGTAAACCAACACCTTAGTCTTTGTTAGGCATGGTCCCAATTAGTAGCTCCTTATGTCTAAGTGGCAATGTGCCTTGTTAGGGGTGAAGGGGAATAAAAATAAATAAATAAAAATGAATTATTTCAAAATATTTTAATTTTAACACTTCTTGTGCAATCAAGAAAATAATGAAACAATAAAGAAAATAATAAACTTTGGTTTCATAATTCAATTGAAGGTAGCCATCTTGTTTTATGATACATTATTTATGACAAAATTATGTGATAAGATTTATGAAATTTATTTACAAAAATCTAAAAGATTTTAATTATTTCCGTATAAATATATTTTAAATATTACAAAAATATTTATAGAAATTATTGCTTCATAATAAAACAAGAAGTTCTTCCATATGGTTTCGTATTTCGTTTCATGCTTAGTAACTTCTGTTTCATATTCAGCTAACCTGAGTCTATTTGACGTCTTAACTTTGTGTACTAAATTTTTGGATTTAACCCAAGTCTCAACAAAACTGAAACATTCATGAATATAAAATTAAAATTTCTACATTTTTTGGTTCCATTTTAGTTCAGTTAGTTCCCAGAGATCAAGGAGCCCCCATCCTGGGTATAACAGTTTATTATTTTTTTTTTATGAGTTACATTTGTATCTCAGGGCTTGTTTAAAGTTGCACGATTTCCATTTTAAAGCATTTATCCGTACTGCTTTACAGATCGGTCTTCCGGAATATGTGTCTAGATATTTAAAAAAAATTTTTTTATTAGACTAGTGGCCCCTATCACAACAAGTATAATGTTTGTTTACTTAAGAGACCATCTTCCTTTCAAGTCATACCTGTTCAGCGTGCCAGATTAGCGAGAACAGTTGTAATACAATAGATTGATTATTTCACATCACTTTACCCTATGAATATATTTCTGTTGAAAACTAACATCTGCTACATTTTAATATGTCAATGGGATGATCTGATTTGGCTTAATATTGTGATTTTAATCAACATTATTTTTATTAAATATTATATTGGAATTGATTTTTCTAAAATGCCAATATTAAAGATTGTATCACCAATTCTTATCTATTACGAAGATCATTCAAAAAATAAAGCCTCCTAGTTTTTTTTTACCCAAAAAGTTAAAGAAATACGGAGATGGGAGTGGACCATTAAAACAAGCGGCCTTTTGTTCTCCAGCATTTATTTTTCTACACAGTCACCACCATTCTCAATGAACTCTTGCAAGCGAGGAACAATGGTTGTGCACGGGCGTCCAGAGCACGCTTTATCATACAAGGATTTTAACTAAAAAAAGTTGAAGAGCTATGAAGACAGGAGTGGTACCATTAAAACGAACGACCTTTAGTACTCCAGAATTTATTTTTCTACATAGTTACTACCACTTTTGCTAGGAATTCAATGACGTATCTCTGCTTCTGACACACCTCCATGATAGGGGTTACTTTCTTAAGATTCTCACACTGTCAATCTCTGCAACAGAGACATGAAAATTTCAAGTTATGAATGCATAAGTTGAGTCAACATAACACAATTTGCAATTCCTTCTGATCTATTTGGGTGGAATGAAAAATAGCAGGCATTACTTTTTTAACGCCTCTTGTAGATCGGCAAAAAGATAACGTTCCTCTAAGTGCAAATACTTATTAATGGCCTTTTGGCCAAGATCACAGTGTAGTATGTGTTCTGAGACTGCACTTCACCTTTTCTGACCTCGACCATTAAAGAAATCCTTCTAGACTGAGGCAATATTTATTTTTGGTCCTATCCTGAGTGCCTCTTTTTGAAGAACTGGATTCCCCCACATTAAAACAGACTTTGTGCCTAACTCCGCCCACGTGGGGAGGCAAGTAAATAGGAACAGATTAAATAAAAATTTATTTCGCAAAATATGAGGTTGATGATAAAATATCAATCTTTTTATGAGGTTCAGCAAAGTAAAAACAATAAGTGATATGTACAGGAAAGGTTGGTTGGTTGGTTGTTTTACGGCATATCAACCCTTTTCAGGTTATTTAATGCCGAATCCAAAGATTTTGAAGAAAAATTTTTTAATAGAATATATTTGTTGTTTTCAAGTCGGTTTCTATTTAACCCATAGTTGGGACCCTAACAGGTACTACCACTCCGGGTCAGAGTGGACCTGGGAGCAATGGCAATTAAAGGGTGGCTCCACACTCCCCAAAGCCCGCAAGCTGGGGCTTCACCACTGGATATAGTTTAATGTCATGTTCAGGACCAGTACAGGAAAGGAATATATTTGGTTGAAGTAGACGAGTGGTGTTTGCTAACTAATCAAATAATACAATCTAAAAAGTTGCCTTAATGATTAGTTGCTCGTAGTCATAGCTGGTAATATGCTCAAGCTTTAGGCTTTCAGTCTATCTTTCAATATCTCTCCCAGGCTGCTATATTCGTCCATATTCATGGCTTACACCAGCCAATCATATTCTTGTATGAAGGAACCCGGATCTATTCATATTCGTTACATCAATAAGGAAAATTAATAACTTAATTGATGTTTAAGAGGGAAATAAAATTACAAAGAAGCCGAGCATGCGAGGTCCTCCTCCATGAGTGAAAAATTGACTTTCACTAGTATAAATGTTTGTGCGAAAAAAAAAAAAAAAATCCAAGGCGTGGTTATTGCGAAAAGTGCAAACAAATGAACGGGTGAATGATTTAGTTGGTTGGTTGTTTTTGTTTTACGGCATATCAACCTTTTTCGGGTTATTTAATGCCGAATCCAAAGATTTTGAAGAAAAATTTTTTTAATAGAATATATTTGTTGTTTTCACGTCGGTTTCTATTTAACCCATAGTTGGGACCCTTACAGGTACTGCCACTCCAGTCCAGAGTGGACCTGGGAGCAATGGCAATTAAAGGGTTGCTCCACACTCCCCAAAGCCCACAAGCTGGGGCCTCACCATCGGATATAGTTTAAGGTCATATCCAGGACCCCCATTGAGGGACTTTTACCCTCTGTAGGGGGGCAGTCGGCGTATTCTAATGCCCCACCGACAGGGCCGTGAATGATTTGGGGACAATTTTACCTCAATAATGACACCTATGGCAGGGGAGGGGGGAGACAACCAGAGTTGTTATTTATTTGCTTCCCCACTGAGCAAATTAGGCACAAGGCCGTTTTTTTAATGTGGAGAAAAAGAGGAGGGAGGACGGGGGACCAGCTCCCCTTAGGGGGATGGGGGAACTGGATAGTGATAATTCGTATGAAGGTTTTCCCCTACATTGATCAAAACTGATTGCTACAAGAGCAATGGTCTGATATGTGAGCTTGCCCTCACATATAGTCTTTAGTGCAGCATCTGCCAGAACAGATACTACACTTTGACCTTTGATCCCGGGCCAAGAAAATCCGTTTTCGTAAAATTTTACTTTCACCATGACTAATATTTGTGGAAAATATTTTTAAAAATCCAAGGAGTAGTTATTGAGAAAAATGTGAACAAATGAACAGGAGTGACTTACTAGGTTCAATCCCTCCTTTGTTGGGGGGGGGGGGTAATAAAATACTGTAATATTAATAATTAGACAAAATCTACATGGCCAGAACAGGAATTGAAACCAGAACTCTAAACTTAGAATAAACCAAGAGAGAGAAGCAGAAAGAAAAAAAAGAAAAAAAAAAAAAAAGGACGTATGAAAAAAACGATTGCCTTGTTACGCTTCAATCTTGTGCCATACATGTAACACATGAAAGTTGATGATTATAACTTGCCAGCAGAGTTCTTAAACTCACCTTTTCCATAATCCTGCCCGAAGAAACGCTGCCAGCAAAGAAGTTCTTTCATACCTTAGGACCAAGTTAAGACAAAACTGTTGGAAGATAAATCGCATTTGTTCTACATAATCTTTATTCCAAACAACTGACCAGTGGGGTGGGGGGAACGGAAAGAGATCTATAATTTGTGTTTAATCATCTATTATACAAAGGGTACTTGTTTGTGTGCAAGTGTCAAGCTAAAAGTAAAAAAAACTACAAAACAAACAGCCACAAAGTTGGTATATTCTCGATAGTTACTGCCCTGGATGAATATCTAAATCAACAAAAAAAATTACATAATTATTTGGGGGTCAACTGTTCCAGATTTTGTCAGGGTGCGGATCAGTTTTTCAGCCATTTTTAATGTCATTCTTAACAGAGAAGAATGAAAGATTATTATAAACTAGCAGATTGCACGGTCGTAAAAGACGCTTAAATAAGATATTTTATTTCATGCAGATTACATATTTATTATTACAGAACCAATTCTCTATTGATTATTACATTGTACCCAATATATAAGATATAGTGATATCAAAAGTAAAAACACAAATAACTTTGGAGTCATCAGCTAAAATCAACACCAAAATATAGCTCTTTCTAGCCTCCTGGGATTTTAACTGTCATTTTCGTTTTTAGCACCCTCAAAAACCTATAATAGTGGTAATTTTAAAGGATTTTTTGAAGTTGGAAAGATACTGCACTTTCACCAATACTTGAATCATAGTCATTTGTTTTCCTAGTTTTGCATATAATTACAAAATATCTGATATTTCCCAAAAACCTCTGGATGGGAGGCTAAAACTGGCTGCTATGATTTCAAATGATCTGAAATAACAGCCAGGGGAGACTTGATTCCAAATATTTCTTATTTGCTATATTTCTCCTTTTTGGTTTTTATACATAAAGTAAACTTCACAGTGTATAAGGATTATTTGATATTGGAGCTATTCATAATCGTACCGTATTTCCAAAAGAGGGGAGATATAACATAGGAGAAATATTTGGAATAAATTCTCCCCTTGCTGTCATTTCAGATCATTTGAAACCATAGCAGCAAGTTTTAGTCTTCATCAAGGCCAGATGATTTGGGGATATATATATATTTCCATGTGCTGGAATGTTTTCATTTTAAATTCTATGCAATTATGCAGATTGTAGAAACTATACATAAAAAGAATTCAGTATGAAATGAAACCAATCATATTATAATTTTTTTTTTTTTTTTACAAGGTAGTCACCACTTATCAAGGCCCAGAAGCCACTCGGGGATAAGGGTTATTGTGTATACAGTACGTTAGATCTGATAAAGTATCTTACTTAAGGAGGCGGTTCATCAGGAATTTGTTCACATTGGACTTGAAGACATCCAAGTTGTAGTCAGGTGGGAAACAGGCAACCGGAACAGACTTCCACAGGCATGCCCTTCTAAGAAAGAAGCTTTATTCATGGAATCTACGTTTTGATTTTGGCACAGATAAGGAGTGGGGAAAATTTTTGACAGTGGTTTCAGCTAGGCGGGTGTTTATCGTGAAAGATTGGCGAGGGGGTACCAGAGATTGGAGTTCAGACGAGCACCTGCCATGGTAGTAACGATAAAACAAAGACTCGCAACGTCTCTCCTGTGGGAGAGAGGTTGCAGGGAAAAGAAAAGAGCATCACCTACTAGGCCACGAAGCCTATTTTGTACTCTGTCAAGGCAGGATAGGCTGTTTTTAGCAGCTCCTGTCCAGATGTGGCAGCAGTACTCCATCCTTGGACGTACTTGGCTTTTATACAGATAGAGAATTGCATAAGAAACCATAAACAATAAATAAGTAATTAATGCTCATTTATTTAAAGGAATATGCAAATTAGTTAAATTTCGTATTGTCACTCGTATATTTATGACTGAGTATATGAAGAAGTTTAATAAATGCCTTGTTTGAAGTATATAAAAAAATAAATTATCTGCTGATGGAACCCTTTAAGTAATGGTTAGCAATTTTAGTCAAAGCCATCCATTCTTGGAGCGACAAAATTGAATCTCCAAAGTCAAACATCTGTGCAAATTTCATATATATGAAAACACCTGTAACTTATTGTCGCCCTGTAGGTGACAAGCAAAAAAAAATGTATAAGTGATTAGATCTGTGCAAATAAATATTAAATCTTAAAATCAAGATTTTTTTTTTACGTTATTTATCAAAATTTCTTTACAATTTATATCACAAAAAAAACAACAAAAAAATGAAAGAAAAAAACAAATAAAAAATGAAAGAAAAAAAAAAACAAATAAAAAATGAAAGAAAAAAAAACAAATAGAAAATTAAAGAAAAAAAAACAAAGAAAAAATAAAAGAAAAAAAAAACAAATAAAAAATGAAAGAAAAAAAAAACGCTAGCTATCAAATATTATTAGAAAATCATTCAACAGTTTATGCAGACATATACCGGGTCCGCCATAAGTAACTAAATATTTTTTTCTTTCAACATAGTGAATGTATTTACTTACTTTCTATGAGGCCAAACAAGACACAAGGCCAAACAAGACCTGGCTATAGATATGTTAGTTTCGAAGTCATGACACGATTACTGGTGTGACGCAAAGAGGTTACAAGTGTATGTTACAAATTGTTATCAGTGGAAAACAGCTTTCATATCGTTATAAACGGGGTTGTATGTATGAATAAATATTAACTCGCGTACAATTATTTATTACTAATGGGATCTGTGGAAATGCCACAGCAAACTCTTTCATATGTAATATATTGATGTTGCTATTCGGTGGATGTTCAGCGAAAATGGAAACGCCCTGATATTATTGTACCTATTTATAATGCCTTCCCACGGGACAGAGTTAGACTCCAGGGTCATTTTTTAATGTGGAGAAAAGGTACAAAAATTAAAAAATTGTCTCAGTCGTGAAGGACTGCTCCTCCACCGAAAGAGAACAAGAAATGGAAGTGCAGCATCT
This sequence comes from Euprymna scolopes, assembly GCF_053919585.1. Taxonomy (NCBI): domain Eukaryota; kingdom Metazoa; phylum Mollusca; class Cephalopoda; order Sepiida; family Sepiolidae; genus Euprymna; species Euprymna scolopes. Next base: position 25,648,032 of record NC_136510.1, read on the forward strand.
GAAGAACAGATACTACAATTAGAGGTATTTATTTGCTCCCCCACCGAGCAAATTAGGCACAAGGCCGATTTTTAATGTGAGGAATGAAGGGGAAATGGGGACCAACTCCCCGGGGAGTAGGGGAGCTGGATAATGACAATTGGTATGAAGGGTTGCCCCTACATTGACCAAGGTCTTATATGTGGGGTTACCCCCACATATGGTCTTTGCTTGCAGTATCTGCCGGAACAGATACTACATTTTGATCTTGTTTATATATTTTATTGCTTTTTTAAAAATTTTGAAACTTGGCCAAAAGGCCAATTGTAGCTCTTTTGTTAAAACTGCAAAAGTATTTATCAAAGTTAGCAAGGCCGCCCGGCGTAGCCTAGTCCTAAAATACGCATAAATATATTTTAATTTATGCAGATTTCGTATATATTAATAGTCAATTTTCTATCGATTCTTATATATTATAAAGTCATGATTTCAAAATGTAAACAAATTCTTATTGAACCTTCCTCGGTATTTATTTATTTTTTTTACTCTCTTTCCACCTCAAGACTAACTAACCTTTAACTTTATGATTTTTGGAGATTTTCTGGTATGCTGAAAACGAATATCACATTTAAATTTAATACAGACAAATAGTTTTATGGCTATTAAAACCTTTATAAACCAATGTAATCCACTATGTTTTTACTGAAGGTCATTTTTTTTCTCCAAGTTTCCAAATACTAATGTGTATGCGTCTTATAAAACAACTCTTCCTCCCCATGTTAAGAATGGCGAATGCTATTAACATTTATTAAGTAATACAGCAGGAAAAAATGTCTTAATAGTCAGAAAATTACTTGTCTGCAGCAAATTTAAATATGATATTCGTTTTCAGCATACCAGAACACCTATAAAAGTCATTTTAAAGGTAAGTGGAAAGGTGGAAAGAAAGTAAAAATCAACGAATAAAAATTACAATATCGTCCCATTTTACATGGTTTGCTTAATAGCGTCCTAAATTCTCGTATCGCATGGCTGCTTTCCAGCTGACTACAACATTGCCGTTTTCAAGTCTAATGTAAACAAATTCTTATTGAACCGCCCTCTTTTAAATAATCAAATTCTGCCCAGTTAACACCATCATTACCAATCATCACGGTGTTGTCTAAAAAATATACAAAATACTGTTAGAAACCCACCCAATGTATGCCTCGGTAACATATACTGGGTGGGTTTCTAACAGTAGTTTCTTTTTTTTTTTAATTTTTTACATGGTAGTCATCACTTATCCAGGCCCGGAAGCCACTCGGGGATAAGGGTTATTGCATGTACAGTAATCAATGGGATAGTACCGTAGTAATCGTTAGTATTGGAGATTTGATAAAATGTCTTACTTAAGGCGGCGGTTTATCAGGAATTTGTTTATGTTGGACTTGAAGACATCCAAGTTGTAGTCAGGTAAGAAACAGAGAAACGGAAGAGAGTTCCACAGACGTGCACTTGTAAGAAAGAAGCTTTGTTCATGGAATCTACGTTTGGGTTTTAGCACAGATAAAGAGTGAGGAAAATTTTTGACAGTGGTTTCAGCTAGACGGGTGTTTATCGTGAAAGATTGGCGAGGGGGTACCAGAGATTGCAGCTCAGACGAACACTTGTCATGGAAGTAATGATAAAACAAAGACAGGCTCGCAACGTCTCTCCTGTGGGAGAGAGGTTATAGGGAAGAGAAAAGGGCATCCCCCACTAAGCCACGAAGTCTATTTTGTACTCTGTCAAGGCAGGATAGGCTGTTTTTAGCAGTTCCTGCCCAGATGTGGTAGCAGTACTCCATCCTTGGACGTTTTTTTTTTTTAAATATTTTTTAGTTTTAATTCATTTTTCCAAACTTCACGTATTTAACAGTCAGTTCGCCGCCATTTGTCTTTTTCACATATATCGACAAACACTGTATGATTTTCGAACCGATTAGACGTTTTAAAGTGAGTAAAACCACCAAAAAATTTTCCGGATCGGTAGAAGAGTAACTTATCTTGCCTTTGTTAACATTTGTTATATTTTTTACAAAATTTTGACCACTTTTTCATACGTCTGGATTGTAATACAACCCATAACTTACTCCAATCAGTGAAACCGATAGAAAAAAAAAAAATAAATAAATAAATTCCTTTGCACTTACTGGTTCTTCTCCTGAACTATTTTCGCCTTTTCTCATTCACATGCCTCTATTCCAAATTCGTAGTAGTCTACCGACATTAGTGGACTTTTTTTTTTTTTTTTAATACAAAAATGATCATTAACTATGCTTTTTTAAGTTTAACATTTCAAATTATAATAAACTAGCATGGGTGCCCGGCGTTGTGAGGTGTATGCTGAGCAACAAAAAAAAAAATAAATAAATAAAATAAATAAATAAACGGTCAATTTTTTTAAACTTTGACCCCTATTATTACCCCTTAACATTTATTGTTTAGGGCTCTAATCAAGTTATTAAGTTAGATCCATGCACTTACTGGTTCTTCTGAACTATTTTCGCCTTTTCTCATTCATACGCCTCTATTCCAAATTCGTAGTAATCTACCGACATTAGTGGACTTTTTTTTTTTTTTTACAATGCTTTTTTTACTATGCTTTTTTAAGTTTAACATTTCAAATTATAATAAACTAGCATGGGTGCCCGGCGTTGTGAGGTGTATGCTGAGCAAAAAAAACAAAAACAAAAAAAATAAATAAACGGTCAATTTTTTTTAACTTTGACCCCTATTATTACCCCTTAACATTTATTGTTTAGGGCTCTAATCAAGTTATTAAGTTAGATCCATGTCCAAGGAACCTATATCTAAAATTTCAATTGTTTAGACCCAAAATTGTCGGAGGAGTTTGGTAGAGTTCTCAAAGGTCAAAAAAAGTGACTGGGCAAAGAGAATAAACTAACCCCTTCTCAAGGAGAGAAGGCAAAACCTGGGAGGGTGGACCTCCTAGAACTGCACAGAACTAAACTCCCATCGCAAAATCAACAAGGGACCATGTCATTACAGGAATGGTCTAATCTCTGTTGATTTTGGGGGGCCTGAGATAAAAAGCGAAAGTAGTTCAAGGAGACGTCTCCTACAGGAGAGCCGACTTACCTTTTTAAGAGTGTTGCAGAAATTTCAAGTGACAACGACAACGACGACGACGACCGCCTTATTAAGAAATTTTATTCCGAACTCTAGAGTTTATATACCCATTCTTTCTAAGGATGGGATCGTTTGTAATCAGGGGAAGATGTTAAACAACTCGAGTGGAATTATTCTTACCACCCACCCCGACTCAAAATGCAACGACATACACGGATTTAGAAAAAGTTGAAATTAGAAAAAAAAAAAAATCAAAACAAAAAACATCCTGTTTAATTTCACCAACAGGATTTGGTATGAGAGAAAAAAAAATCCCAGTCGGGAAAAACCACTTCAGTTGTTTTTCGTTTGCATAAGAACGTCAACACCAAGGGGTAATTGACTTGTATTACGTCTTTCGTTCGGTGTTATTGTTTTTAAGCATCTATGGTGATTTTTTTAATTTTTTTTTTTTTTTTTTTTTTTGCTAAAAGTTCACGCATTCCTATTTTTTTATTTTTTATTTTTTTAAAAGTTTTTCTCAACCCGAACATTAACTTTACTCTACACTTAGATGCATAAGATATTTGCGGACATAAATCATTTGATCAACTTATATAACAGATTATCTGGCCTTCGGGTCAAGGTCAGTGGAGTAGAAATCCTTCACGACTGAGACAATTTTTATTTTTGTTCCTTTTCTCCACATTAAAAAACGACCCTGGTGTCTAACTCTGTCCCGTGGGGAGGCATTGTAAATAGGAACTTATATAACAGAGCAGTTATTCTCTTTTATTTCATTAAAAAGAAAAAAAATACAAGGAAGTCACTACATATCAAGATCTAAGGCACTCGAGGATAAAGGTTAATGAGTATAATGGGGACAGTGAGACATTAGTGGTGGAAATTGAGAAGTATTTAAGAAGGAGAGCTCATCAACAAGAATTTGTTTACATTGGACTTGAAAGCAGCACTCCACTCCACTGCGGTACAGTATTTCACAAGCAACTATTTCTAAGAAAAAAAAAAAAAAAGAAGCTTTATGGAATTTGCGTTTCGATTTAGGCACAGATAAAGAGCAAGGGAAATTGTTGATAGTGGTTGTAGCTAGAGAAGTGTTTTTTTGCTAATGTTTTGAAAGAGGGGGAGAGACTATAGATTAAAGCTCAGTCGAGCACTTTCAATGAAGTTTTCAGAAACCAACGTGGGGGGGGGGCTTCTCGACCTTTAAATGAGATACACAGATATAGATATCTTTCAAATGTTCAATCAATAAATCATCAAAGAACATTCAATTTTCCTCTCATTTTTTTATGACTTGGGAGTCACCGCTTATCAAGGCCCAAAGGCCACTCGAGGGCAAAGGTTAATCCTCACTTCAATTGACCAGTTAACTATGTTACAATTTATTTTTTTCCTGGTTTCTTGGTTTTACCGGATTCAATTACAAAAATTCATCAGGTCTGGTGGAGTATCTTGGAAAAGGTGTACCATTCGTCGCTGTTAGGGGAGCCAAACTTAAATCTTAAATGGGGTGCGAATATTATATTATCCTGAATATTTAGGCAGGGTTTACTTATAACGGGAAGTATCCTTATGCCAGGTTGTCCTGATAAACCACTGTACAGAGAGAACTAAGACACTCGAGGATGGTGTCTAGTAGGCATTCAAGTTTTCATCCAGCTAAAAGTAAACAAAAAAAAAACTACAAAACCAACAACCAGAAAGTTGGTATTTTGTTGATTGGCATTGCCTCAGATGAATATCTAAAATCATATATATATATCTAATATATAAATGCTATATGTATGTCTGTCTCCATATTTTTAAACTCTTATCTCCTCCAAAACTAAAAGTAGCAGGGCGGCGCTAGGGTCCTAAATTGATTGGACTTTTTATGGACCGTTCTTTTATGCGTCTTTAGCCGGTTAAAATAGTTTTTAATTGGTCAAAAACGGGTCAAAATTGGAAAAATCCTTATACATTTTGTACATTCATCTTAGTTTATTTTTAATCAGTTCATATGCGTGTCACGTTGGTACAGTGGTAACGTCACCAGCTTTGAATGCTACAGTTTTGCTTTTGGTTTCGATTCTAGCTGATGGCACCCAAATACTTTTTTTTTTTTTTAAATTACGACTCTATAAAAATATATACGAAATCTGGACAAATTAAAATATCATGTTTAAGTATATTTCACGCCCGAGCAAAGCCCCTACACCCACCCACCGTTCTACAAGGGGGCAGTTCTAGAAAAGAAACTTTGTTTGTGTAACTTGCATTTAAATTTAGGCATAGATAAAGAGAGGGGGAAATTGTTGACAATGGTTGTAGATAGACAAGTGCTGGATTGTTGCTGCATGTTGTTAGAAACTACAAAATGTAATTAGATTTAATTTTTTTAATACTATTAGGCCAAGAGCCACTCAAGGATAAAGGTTACTGAGATTGAATGTTTCTTGACTGAGAGATGAAGGACAATAGTCTGAAAATTGGTGATCATTCTATGTTAAATTTAAAAAGCAACACAAACTTTTTCTGAAAGTTAAATAGTTATTTAGAGATTTTTCTAGATTAGTTGAAATCACACGAAAAGTACAATTTCATTTTTTTTTTCTGTGGCATGACCGCCGCCAGGACTGGTAGGGCTCCCCATTGGGGGGAGATTAAGACTCCTGAAACACTGAAGAATGCCGGGCAACTGTGCTTGTATTAATTGTTAATTGGCTGACCTTGCTGAAAGGAAGAGTTAAGTTATGAATTTTATTATTTTTGTGAAACCGACATATACATTTTGTTGTTTGATGGGAAAGTGACAATTTGAGGTCGTTTTGAGAACATACCGAATATGATTTCGTTTCTGAGGCCAGACGAGGGGTCATGGGGTTAACCTCCTTGATCGTGGGAACTGAAACTGCGAGCGTTCACAGAATCACAAGCACACAGGCAGAGAATCGGGAATTCCCCTGGAATGACGTACTGATTAGCGATTAGTTTAGACAGCAACCTACCCTACCCTGATACCTCTGTATATAAGCGAATACCGGAGCCAAAACCAATCAGTTGAAGCCGAATTTTGAGCAAATATGATCCTAATTGAAGAGTCGTCACTACACACCCTTCTCTACCCATCCATCGCTACCGCCAAAACTGAGAGTACTAAATCTAATTGAGACTCAATAGTGTGTTTTGTAAGAAATCAACAACAATTGTATATAAGTTTATATCATATTTTGTTAATTTAACTTGAATTAACTCGGTAGAATAGAGATATCTGAGTTTGTCTTTCTTTTGCATGCATGAAAATCTATTCACTTCCAGCGTGATACGGCATATCAACCCGAAGGTGAAAACAACACTGACCAATCTGATCAACAAGATCCTGCTGCGCTGAGAGAACTTGTGGAGAATTCCCTGTGAAGGTCAATCACGACGTGTATGTGACAAGGCATCCCTATTTAGGGATCGCTTAGGGTTCACCACTGGTTGCCAGTGACTAAGAAAGGTGACTTGTGACTAGGACCCCTCCACATTTTTTCATCACATGAACATGAGAAAATTACTGACTATAAATTTACAAAATGTTCAAATAGAATAAGGAATTTATAAATATCGTAAAACATGAAAGAAAAAAAAAATTGCATTCTTTGGACTACTGTTTTCATCTTGTTTATATATATATATATATATATATATATATATATATATATATTTCCCTCAAACCTCTGGCCTTGATGAGGGGGGGGGGAGAATAAAACTTACTGCTATAGTTTCAAATGATCTGAAATAAAAGCAAGGAGAGATTCGATTCCAAATATTTCTCATATGCTACATCTTCCCTCTTTTGGAAATAGGGTACGATTATGAATATCTCCAGTATCAATATACACTCTGAAATTTACATTATGTATGAAAACCAAAGAGGGGAGATATAACATATGAGGAATATTTGGAATCAAGACTCACCTTGCTGTTATTTCAGATCGTTTGAAACCATAGCAGCAAGTTTTAGTCTTCTTTCCATCAAGGCCAGAGGTTTGGGGGGAAATATCAGATATTTTGTAATTCATATGCAAAACTAGGAAAACAAATGACTATGATTGAAATATTGGTAAAGGTGCAGTATCTTTCCACCCTAAAAAAAAATCCTTTAAAATTACCACTATTATAGGTTTTCGGGGGTGCTGAATACAAAAATAATGTTTAAAATTTCAGGAAACGAGTAGTTTCCAAGACATGAAGAAATTATAGTTTCAAAAGGTGGGGGGGATCACTTTTCTATATTAATTTAACATAAAATGAACACCCACTTTATAATCACCTTTATAATCCTTTCAATGAAGCAGATTTGCTGCATTATTCCTATAATGTCCAGAAACAGATGTGTTAACATTGGAACAGTTCTTCACAGCAAAATTAACATTTACAATTTTCAGAGAGAATTGTCATTAAAATGGGAAAAGAGAAGAAATGGCAAGGCAAGATGAGGCGAGGAAGAGAGAAAAACAGGAAGAAAGAAAGATAAAGGGGGGAAAGAGAGGGAGAGAGAGAGGGGAAAAAGCAAATAAAATCCAGTCAAATAGTGATTAAAAAAAAATAAGGAGGTAAGGCCCTAGAGAGTTGGCAAAAATAAGCCTTTTCTTTAAACAAAAAAGATTTTAATCCAAAAGCAGAGAACAGATCCATATGGAGGTCTCTAGCGATTTAAGTGGGGATCTGCTTTTTCTGGATTAAAAAACAAAAAACAAAAGTGGAACACACATTCCTGCTATTTTAATATTTGGTTGCTTTGTGAGCAGCATTATAATAGTGAATGTTTTGTGATGTCATAGAAACAGGCAAAATGATGAACCCATCATAGTACTGTCAGCTCAGTCAGTATTTATTTGTCTTGAACAATATTCAAGTTATCCATAATTATACCAAGCAACACAATGCATTTGGAAATTACAAGTGCTAGGGTGCGTGATCAACAGATGAAAACCAGGCTCAAGTGTATAGAAACGATATGAGTGCATGCAACTTGACTTTGGATTAGATTGCATGGATATTGCCTACTTTAAATTGCATACCAACATCAGATGACGACGAACAAGATAATAAATTCTTCTGTTTAGAAATACAAAGAAAGACTCACATCACACAAGCGTGAGATTCAAAACAAGACTTTTCCTCTTTCTGGTGTTAGCCTGCATGCTAGCTGGACATGTTTTTTTTTTTTTTGTTTTTTTTTTTTTACATGGGGGTCACCACTTATCAAGGCCCGAAGGCCACTCAGGGATGTTATTGCATGTACAGTAATCAATGAGATAGTATTGTAGTAATCATTAGTATTGGGGGTTTTGATAGAGTGTCTTACTTAAGGGGGCGGTTTGTCAGGAGTTTGTTTATGTTGGACTTGAAGGCATCCAAGTTGTAGCCAGGAGGAAAGCAGGCAGACGGAACAGAGTTCCACAGGCATGCACTTCTAAGAAAGAAGCTTTGTTCATGGAATCTACGTTTTGATTTAGGCATAGATAAAGAATAGGGAAAGTTTTTGACAGTGGATTCAGCTAGACGGGTGTTTTTTGTAAAAGATTGGCGAGGGGGGACCAGAGATTGGAGTTCAGACGAGCACCTGCCATGGAAATAATGATAAAACAAAGACAGGCTCGCAACGTCTCTTCTGTGAGAGAGAGGTTGCAGGGAAGAGAAAAGGGCATCCCCCACTAAGCCATAAAGTCTATTTTGTACTCTGTCAAGGCAGGATAGGCTGTTTTTAGCAGCTCCTGCCCAGATGTGGCAGCAGTACTCCATCCTTGGACGTACTTGGTTTTTATAACTCTACATTTTTAGATGGATTTACTGACATGTTTAACATAAGACATCTTATAGGTTGCAATTATAGTTCACACATATTCAGTCACAATTCTTTTTTACTGATTGCAGTACTACTTTCTCAGAATTTTCCCAAAATACATTGCTCAAGCATCTCTCTATAAATTGTTTACCCTTGCAATTCATGTGTATTTCAATTGTGTTTAGGAACTATTACGGTGACTCTTGTTTACATCTTTTATATTCACCACTTTTTATGTATCATGTTTTATTATGTGCCTCTTACGTTTGGCTTTGATAAAGCTTCACTATGAGAATAACTGTGCGTATATTTGAATTCACTGTTTCTACATCGTTGTCTTTTGTTCTATTTATATTCTTGACCACAGTATTACTTACTGAGAATAGTCCCCAGATACTATCAAAATAAGTCGTATCTACTTTAATGCATTCTCTATAAATTGTTTGCCTTGGTAATTCATGTAAATTTCGATTGTATTCAAGTCATTTATATAGAATTAGTATGACTTTAAAAGACATATCAGTAGTAAGGACCTAGTTGGGGGGGTCTTTGGAGAATGTGGAGTTGTTCCATTGCTCCCAGAGTGGTAATACCTATTAGGGTATCAGGCTGTCTGCAGATACTGGTTTCCTGACCAAAACTTCACTAAAAATTACAGGCTACTGGGGACCACCTGTGAATTCATATTCCCATGACACCTCTTCCTTTGGAGGAAGCTGGTTCATCCCACCGAGAGTGAATACCATACAACAACAATTACCTTAAGTAACTATGTAATTTTGTTCCAATTATTGGTAGAAGAACATCCGTCCCAGGACAGATAACATTAATCCCACTAACAGAACAGTTTATATCTCCTTACAGATTAAAATCAAGATATAATGATATGAAACCTTATCTTTAGAATTCTTTTTCCAATTTTTATCAAAATCTACAAAATGATTTGATTCTAGAAAATGTCCAAAACTTAAAGGTTTTTATGAAGAAATTGAAATTCAAGGAAGGAGTGCGATGACTAGGGATCAAATTTAATGCAAATCTGAAATATACGAGGCTTGTTTCAAAAGTAAAGCCTCCTATTTTTTTAACTCAAAAGTTGAAAAGATACGAATACAGGAATGCTAACATTAAAATAAGTGACCTTTTGTGCTCCAGAATTTATTTTTCTACATAGTCACCATCATTCTCAATGCACTTTTGCCAGGAATTCAATGACAGAGGTTGCTTTCTAATAGTCTTACACTGTCAACATAGAAATTAATCTTTCAGGTCACAAATGCATAAGTTCAGTCATCATTTCAATGCAATTTGAAATCTCTTCTGATTCAATTCAAGCGGAATAAAAAAATTTGGAATGCCGCTTGTAAATATTTTATTTTTCAAATGGGTGGTTGTATCAAATATTATGCCTCCTAAAAACCCTTTAAAACACTCCGAAGAGGCTGAAATTTAGAAAATAATTGATGTCTGATACCTATTCTTAAAACTTCTGAAAATTCGGAAGTATCCGAATTTCTACAAAAGGTTTTTTTTTTCATTCCTTTTTACCCTCTTTGCATAAAACTAAATTGAACTAAATATAGTCCACATTCAAACCCTTTACATCTAGCAACTATGTTTCAAAATTTATAATGATCGGTTCATTAGTTTAGAAAAGGTAAACATGCATATTTACTTATTCAAGTGCGACCAATGTAAATAGAAGGCCCTTTCACTAAAATCATGTAATCTTGTGACATCACAGAATAAATTACAATGGCCACGGGTAGACCATAGATGGCGATTACAAGAATAGAGTTATTTTCTATTTCAATGCTTAAAGAAATTGCTGAGGGATTTATAAAACTGGTTCAAGAGTGACTGCATTTTATTTTACAAAAGATAAAATATTATTTTATATTTTGACACATGCAATTAAAAAACTGTGGCATTTTATTCTGTATTTTATTCTGCGATGTCAGCAAATTATGCAGCTTTGGTGGAATGGCCTTCTATTTACGTTGGCCACACTTGAAAAAGCAAGTAAAGGAATCCTATTCATCGTCATCACTTCTGTTCAGTCACAGTAGACAATGGAGTCTCCCTGCAAGGGTAGCTGAGTGTGTAATTGTGAGGCAAGTGTCGCACAATCCTCAACCACACTTCTAAATCGGCACTGTTTGAATCCAGTGGCAAGGAAAAGTTCAGGATGACTGGAACCAATGTCGAGATAAGCGGAGAGCACATAAAGCACCTGTAAGTTCCAAATGGTCATGCATATTAGTACTGACCAGGCTCAATGTTGCTTAACTTTGGTGATTTAATGGAACTGGTATGTCAATGTCATTATGTCGTATACATAGAAAATATATACACATACATAGCTTTATATACATAGAAATATACATACACATACATAACTTCATATACAAAAGTATATACACATAACTTCATATACCTAAAAATATATACACATACTTAACTTCATATACCTAAAAATATATACACATACTTAACTTCATATACATAAAAATATATACACATACTTAACTTCATATACATAAAAATATATACACATACTTAACTTCATATACATAAAAATATATACACATACTTAACTTCATATACATAAAAATATATACACATACTTAACTTCATATACATCAAAATATATACACATACTTAACTTCATATACATAAAAATATATACACATACTTAACTTCATATACATAAAAATATATACACATACTTAACTTCATATACATATTATATACACATACTTAACTTCATATACATAGAGATGCGATAAGTAATATAGAAATGAATGTGTATGTGTACTCATCTCACTTAAATAGTCAAATAAGTAAATTTAATTTCATGCGCAAAGAGGAGATGCTTAATCTTATTAATAACTGATAATAATAAAAAAAGAAAGGAAAGAGTTTCTTTCACTTATTTTTAATGCATTAAAAAAAGAGAGGGGAAAATTGGCAGGAGAGAGAGGAGATGAGGGAGTGAGCGATAGTTAAGAGAAGTTTTAAAAGAAAGATATTTTACACTTTTTTAACCGCTTCTATTTTATTGCTTATGGTGCCGAGCAATGCCGGGTAGCTCTGCTATTAAGTAATATTTTTTAATTGAAAACAGAGATTCACCGAGTCAATACCTTATTATCTTTATTTTCTATTTACTCAGTATTTGCCAGTCGGGTTATTGGTACGAAAGCCACAACGTGCTGTGCGAGTTAACGCAAGCGAGAATAAACAACCTGCAAGCTGTCACCTGTGGAAGGAAAAATCTGTCATAATCTTGTGAGACTAGGGGGACATGTATTCCTCCCTTGGTTGTATCAGTTTTAAATATGATTTGATTTTTTTGTTTTGTTTTGTTTTACACGGTGGTCACCACATATCAAGGCCCGGAAGCCACTCAGGGATAAGGGTTATTGCAAGTACAGTACGTTAGTGTGGAGATTTAATGAAGTGTTTACTTAAGAGGGCGGTTCATTAGGAATTTGTTAACGCTGGACTTAGACATCTGGTTTACAGCATATCAACCATTTTGGGGTTATTTAACGCTAAATCTGATTATTTTGGTAAAAAATTTTATCCTTCAAGTTTTTTTGTTTTTTTTACAAAGGAGTCACGGCTTCTCAAGGCCTGGAGGCCACTCGGGGAGAAGGGTTAATGAGTGTACGGTAGTCAATGGGACAATATTGTAGTAATCGTTAATAGTGGAAATTTGGTAAATTGGATTACTTAAGGGGACGAGTTTAGGAAATAATCATTATATAATTTATATATACATATATATATATATATATATATATATATATATAGTTATTTAGGTAGCATGTTTTCATTCAAACAAGTATTGTTGAATAGCAGAGTGTTTTTTGCTTAATAAGCTTTTTTTTTTTTGTAATTTTTCAATTTTTTGAATTGTCGTTCTTATTTCACGGTCGTATCTGCACAAGAAAGCTCCATAGTTCATCTGTTTTTTCTTTGGTTGTCACTCTGCAAAAAAAACATCCAAAAAGAAAAAAAAAAAGAAAACAAGCAAAAAACAACCATGATCAAACTGTCCTCTTCGATAATCAATTTCTCTTAAGTAACCTTCTTCCCATTATAACCATTGTTTTTAATTTCCAATCCAACTGACAATCTTCTTAATCCCTATCTTCGAGTAAACTGTGGGTCTTGATAAAGTGACCAATTATTGAAAAAAACAAAACAAAATTTGATTAAAAAAAAAATAATAATTAAAATATATAATTTTTACTTTACTGTTTTTTTTCATCCCAAATAAGGAGTTACTATTTGAGACCAGATTTGTAGGGATACTATGTAAAGAGTTGGGTACTATGTAAAGAGTTGGGTACTATGTAAAGAGTTGGGTACTATGTAAAGAGTTGGGTACTATGTAAAGAGTTGGATACTATGTAAAGAGTTGGATACTATGTAAAGAGTTGGATACTATGTAAAGAGTTGGATACTATGTAAAGAGTTGGATACTATGTAAAGAGTTGGATACTATGTAAAGAGTTGGGTACTATGTAAAGAGTTGGGTACTATGTAAAGAGTTGGATACTATGTAAAGAGTTGGATACTATGTAAAGAGTTGGGTACTATGTAAAGAGTTGGATACTATGTAAAGAGTTGGGTACTATGTAAAGAGTTGGGTACTATGTAAAGAGTTGGGTCTTTCTTTATTAAATTTAACAGTTAATGGTAAGTACGTTTACTTTTACTCCAACTAGAACATCCATAACCAATTGAGTCAGTATTTGTTACATATATTATTAAATACAGGAGCAACACCGATTTTTCAGCAACTGATGGCCTGATACATCTTTTAAACCACACAAAATCGCAAGATAAATTTTACAATCCAGCTGCCATCAAAATAGTTTACTAGACAACTACAAGATAACTCTATGTATAGTTGCCATCATTCTTTTGCTTACACTAAACCTGCTGGTGGTAGTCTTCCTTTATTTTGAGATTATATCGTATTTTGCTGAAATTTAACTCTAGCTATAGCTTCACATGTAAAATAAAGGTAGCAATACGGATCTGTTTTCATCAAAGCAAAATTGAACTGTTAAAAACATTTGACAGTGGTGTTTCGGTTTATGGACATGGTCAGTACAGTCAGGGAAGTAAGGGTCTGCGAGGGAATTCCGAAGTCTAGGGAAGAAGTTATTTGAGTAGAATAATTTATGGTATTTAGGGATCTCTACAGTGTAGGGGTGAGATTTTGCTGCTTGTCAGGTTTGTTGGGGGGGAGGGTATTTATGTTGAATGGAGTACTAATGCTTTGAGTTTGTTTGATTAAAATGCTTGTAAAATAGGTACAGAGATACATTTTAGTGATGAGACAGAGATTGGACTTTGGTCAACAGTGTGGGGCCTATTAGGTTGGCAACTCTTTTTTTTTTAACCTTGTCTCCGAGTGAAAACTAGTGGCAGATGCACCAGTCAAGGTGTGGCAAAAATATTCTATATTTTCATAGATGGTCGAGTAATGGCTTTTCGAATACTAGAAACCAGAAAGTACCATATGATGGTGTTCTGCAGTAGTTAACACCCCTATATCTATGATGGTATAGGTTCGTCTGGCGCTATGTAAGCCAGACATTTCTGCCATCGAGCAGAGAGCACACACAGTTTAACCGCTCACAGTGAACATCAGTACTCTTTCACCTTAATATTGTAACCCCCCACCCTAAACAGGACCACAACAGTTGGTTATATGTGTGCACCAGTGCTTGATATGTAATTATTTTGTACGCATTTTGAACATATGTGAAATATTCACATTTTAAAACTGTTAAACTATTTTCTGTTTCACATTCACCTTTTTTAAACTGCTAAAACTGTAAAAAAAAATGTGAAACATCCATTGTTTTCTTTTCATGTTTCTGTAAATAAATATATTTTCAAAATATCTAAATAGTTTGACAAAATATATAACATTAACTTAAATAGACATTGTTATTTGAAAAAATATGCGATTAAAAAATAAAAACAAAAATCAATGGATAAAGTTTACATATTTTTATTATTGGTGGTGGTGGGGGGGGGAATAAACATAAAATATAGTTAAACAGTTTTAAATTCAAATATAAGTATGAATCCAGTAGATGATATTGCTGAAACATTTATTTTTAAATTGGCAACGATTGTAATAGATTGTGCAGTTTTAAATAAAACATATTTAAATAAAGTACATGAAAAAAAAAAAAAAAAAAAAAACGAACTAAGTTTGAAAAAAAATATAATTAATTACTGGAACAAATGTACAAAGCGAGCAAACAAGAGAGAGAAAATAAATGTTGGTTGTTTTATCTTTGGCATCACCGTGAATTTTTTTTTTCATTAGCATAAAAAGAAATGTAAAAACCAAGCGAGAGAGAGAGAGAGAGAGAGTTGGGAAGAATATATACAGAGAGAGAGAGAGGGAGAGTTAGAGAGGAAATACAAACTGACACCTTAAAATGTAAGAAAATGAACACAACAATTTACTAAGAGGGCAAAAGTAGGTATCATTGCGACGCCATATTTGAAAGGTACATTAGTGTTCATTTAGCATACAAATACCGTTAATCTGGAATATAGGAATAGTCAAAGGTTAACCAATCAGAATGAGTGGAATTAGTCTGGGGAGACTTTATTATTTTTGAATCAGAAAAGGGAAAGATTATGTTATGTCTAAGAGTTTATGATCCATTTAGGAAGGGTGCAAGTACAATATATGTATAATGTTCATATTTCCTCCTGAGCACAGTAGGAGAACTTGATATTTAGAGGGATTTCATTATAACGACTAAATGTGTCTAAAATGTCGTTGTAAAGTTACATATGATAGTGGCTAATAGTCTAGACATAATAAATTTGTATGTTACATCTGTTGTTGCAAACCTATGGTATTTTGGTTCAGTGGGGAATTTCTGCAATCAAAATATTATATATGAAGATAATCAAATGTGTATATATATAATATCTAAATTCTTCCTTTAATTATATGGCAAAATCACATTGTGACACTGATTTCCATTAGATCACTGAAGTTAAGCAATGTTGAGCCAGGTCAGTATAAAAAAATGGGTTATCATTTGGGACTTCCAGGTGCTGTATGTGCTCTCCACTTATCTTGGCATTGTTTCCAGTCGTCCTAAACTTCTCCTTGCCACTAGACTTAAGTAGTGCCGATTCAGGAGAGGTGGTGGTTGGAGAGTGCGCACCACTTGCCTCACAATTACATGCGGAGCTACCTTTACAGAGAGTATCCATTGTCTTTCGAGACTTCCATTCAAGTAAATCATGTTGACACACTGGTTCACATTAGATCACTGAAGTTAAGCAATGCCGAGCTTGGTTAGTACCAGATAGGTGACCATTTGGGAATACCAGTTCACAGTGGGCTAAACGACCGATTTTGGGGAAATTCGCTTTTGATTCATTAAATACAAATATAAATTACTAGGAACAGTTGTTATTATAGTAAAATTTGACAAGGAATCCATTTTTGAGGTCTATTTCAAGCATAGAACAACAGAAATCAAAATATAGCAATTTTCATGACCCCACGTCTAAGATTGACATGCCGATAATTTTCAGTTTTTTTCTGAAGAATGTACACATAATTACATCATTTCATGGTAGCAGCACCACTTGATTGACCACTTGATGACCAGCCAGCACACCCCATTGTGCAGCCGTTTTGCAATCCGATTGGGTTTTCTTTACTCAGTAATTTACTAGTACTTTTTTCACCCGCCACTACAGAAACTGATAAACATTTCAAATCAGTTTCTGTGTTTGGGATTTGCAAGCGGTGTGCTTGCTTGTTTTGTGTTTAGTTTTTGAGGTTGGAAAGGTTTTTTTTGGTCATAAAGCTTTTGTTTCAGCATTACCAATTTGAGTCACTAGAACTAGGAGAGTGGGCCGGCCTGGGGGAGGGGGCGATTTGATTATCGTTTATGTACTCTAGTTTTTCGGGCTAAGATTGTCATTATCTTTTGAGTTCCATAAGGTGCTTAAAGATGTAATTCCATGGTGATATGCCATCTCTATGGAAATTCCACAGCACATTTATCTGGATAAGCTCTCAATTAGGATATTTACATTGACTTTCTATTTACATTGACATATAAATAGAAAGTTTGGTGGCACCCGAGAGAAAGCAAATTTATAATCCAGATGAAGTGTGTGTATTTCATTAAGTTCACTTGTGTAACATATCGTATCATTTTTCATTTCAGCGTAGAAAATTATGAAAGATGGCATTCAAGCTATTGATCGAGGAAGACGAAAAATCTAAAGCCAAGACTGATCTAAAGAGACTCGTTGAACTCTTCCAGTTATCATACAATGTTGAGTTGACTGCTGCTCAATTAGATTTACTGAGACCATGTTTAAAGAACTGCCATACAAGGGAGAAACGTCAATTCCATGATAAACACATTAAGGTAGATTGGAAAGAACTTGCTGGTTTCGCGAAAGACAAGACTGTATTGCCAATTCCATCATATGAGGATCAGGGGAAGAGCAATGAGGAAGTCATTAGATGAGTTTGGAAGCAGGAAACAGCTGAAAACTCGAACTGATGATCTGTGGAAGCAAGTGCAGGCATTAACAAAAGAGGAAGATTTCACTGAATCTAGAGTTTTGGGGTTGCTGTTGACTAGATGTACTGATAAAAAGGACGTTAGGGATTTGGGTAAGGATTTGTGGGACAATGATACAAGCAGTAAAAAAACTCTCTGTAGAAACAGATCTTGTAGTTTACACTGATTGTCACCTTGGTAGAGAGACATACACTAACCTCAAACGTGTTTTGAAGTCTGGAGGTTTCAACATTCTCCCAGCATGGAAACATCTGCGTCAAGTCTGCTATCTCCCACAACCTCTGCTATCTCCCACAACCTCATGTTGGTGTGCACTTCTACCTGCTTTGAGCCTCACTGCAAATCGCATCTTGGAAAATTTGATAGTAGTTGATCTTAACGGCATTAATACACTCAACATAAAGTACAAGTTTGGGTTTAATGGTAGTCGAGGTCATACAATTTTCAAACAGAAGAAGAATGAACAGACTAACAACCTGATTTTGTCTGTTGGAGCTCAAGCGTGACAATGGAGTTGCAGTTTGGACACAAAGTATGGCAAATACATCCAAGACACAATGGTGCTTTGATGATTCAGACTGGTAATACAGCTAGAAGATTGTTGCATTGTTCCAGTATGATATCAACTTTGCCTCATCGCTACCAACATAGGATGTTGGAGTTTGGCATGAAATTGTCAGTAATTTTGCGGATCATGAGCTCAAAGAAAAAGATCAACATTGAGGCATACAAGCAGTTTTGTATTGATCTGAATATTTTTCTCTTGAGTGAGTTTCCAAAAGAGATTAATAGCAATTTACCTAATCCTTGAATTAGCATCACACCATCACTTCATAAAATTTTGGCACATTCCTGAGAGCTGAACGAGGGCTTTGGTTTGGGATCCCTGGACGAATCTGGTTTAGAGGGGAATAACAAGATTCTCCGTGGTATTCTAACCAAATTCTCAAGGAAAATCAGTCAGCAGAGTAACCTTGAGGATACCCTCAACAGATTATGGCTAGAATCTGATCCAATTGTTAATTTCGAGAGAGCAAAAGGAAAGGCCTACTGCAAAGTGTGTCAAGTGAGAGGGCACTCAACACGCTATTGTCCAGAGCGGCATATCAAAGAAGGACCTCTTGCTCTAGAAGAAGCGCTTTTTCAGTCTCTACTTGAATAAAAACATGGATTTATAAGACCTTGTTCAGTTTTTTTATTTGTAATAAAACTGTGCATGGATGTTTGATTTTTTTTATCATCCTATCTTAATGTCTGAATAGAGGGCAATACTCTGCATAGATATTTATTGTATTTGTGTTTTAGGCCAATGTTTCAGTTAGGGGACTTGTTAAATTTGCGTAAAACCTTATATACAGTTAACCAGTGTATTGCAAAGGCAATCATCAGGGATTAGATGTTTATCCATAATTTTTTGCAGCTGTAACTTGATTTTTTAAATTGTTTTTTACCCAAAATCCAGCAAAAGTCATAACTTTTTAATATTTCTGAAATCATTTACAACTGATTTTGAAAGGATGAAGGTTCTAGAGGGTGCCCAACTGCTAGTTTACCATTTGCAAAACAAAAGAAATGAAAACAGGTTATTAAGAACATTGAGCTTCGTCGATATGGATAAATATTCTCGAAAAATGATGAAATTGGCGAACAAATCACTAAAATTTGAAAATACTCATGTTTTTAATCTCAATATATTTTCTAAACCGAGAACTGGCACAAAAGTATTTCAAACTGATCATATAGTGCATTAAAAGAGCTTTTTTGATCATATATGGTTTAGTATGTGCCTTTTTTTTGATCATATATGGTTTAGTATGTGCCTTTTTTTTGATCATATATGGTTTAGTATGTGCCTTTTTTTCTTGGAAGATGAAATTTGACGTTAAAAATCCTGAAAAAAATGACTAGATTTTGTACATTTTTGGTGTGAATTTTTAAAAGTACGTACTTTTTTTTCGAAAAAACTACTCAAAAACTGCAGAATGAAAGTGATATGGACACCAACTATAATTTTTTAGTGGTCCATATGTAAGTTTAAAGTGACCTTATAACACATTTGGGACCTCATTGTTCCAATTTTCAAAATATGGTGATCGAACAGAAAATTTTAAGATAAAAAAATCCAAATCCAAAATGTTTTGTCATGTCTACCAAATTAAAAATGCCATAACTTGAGAAATACTTAAGGTAAAGATCTCATTTATATGGCATTTGATCACAAATTTTATACTCTCTAAAGATAAACTGATCCAAAGGCTGCTTAAGCCCACTGTGATTTGTGCTGTATGTAGGAGGACGTTAACACCTGCCTGCAAAAATGACAAAATCCTAGCGTCTTCATCTCTCTTGACCAGGATATACAAGTGGCAGGATATACAAGTGTACTTGTGAATTTAATATTCCTTCATACTTCCTTCTTTGGAAGAAACTGGTTCAACCTGCCTAGGATGAATGCCTCTCGCATATTCAAGGAAAATGATATTCTTTGCACTGTGATAACCTATTATTAAGTACACCCCTCCCACCCAAATTCCAGACCTTTCCAACAAAGAAAAAGTAATAAGTACATATCATATGTCTGCCTACGTAATAATATGGACCAGTTTTATAACTTTTTTTTTTAATCAGGATGGGCAGAAAATTAATTATAATGAAACAGCTATGGAGTAAGTTTACGAAATTCATGCAATTGCAAACAGCAAGGAGTTACCATTGTCAACCAAGCATGTAAAAGGTGTGCTTTCTTTTTTTTTTTTTTTTTTTTTTGTTCAAATTTTTTAGAGGCGGCAAACTTTAAATGAAAATAAATCACAGAAAATTTTTTTTATCATACATACGATTTATTCCAAAGATTACTTTATGATTTAGATACAATTTCGGATATATGACCCCCCCCCCCCGCCGCCAACAGCTCACAAGTATATAGTCATGGCAAAAGTTCTATGAACTTACTCCTAATTTTTCCCTGTGTTCCAATGGTATTACCGATGTAGCAAAACTTCTAAACAACTATCCTAAGAATATCATGAATCGGAAAGTTACGAAAAATATGGTGACCAGAATATTCCTGGTGCTGTTATAGTAAACAGGATTTTTTAAAAAAGTGATGAGGTTTTACTTAGATGTAGAGAGATGCAGTCGAGAGTCAGCAACACCTCTAAGGTAGGGATTCAGAATAGGCAGTTGGCAATTTTTACAAGAGTCAACTCCGAAGATCAGAGTTTTTTTTTTACTTTTATTTTTTAACTAACTCCCTACTACTGAGATCTGGCGGAAATCAATGCTGAAGTTGAGAATCAATATCAGGTCTATTTTCTTTTATTTACTAATGATTTATCATTTATCAAGACTAAAAACTACTCAAGGATAAGGTTAATGAGATGGATAGATTGTCAGTTGACTTGAATGATGAACCCTACGAGATGATTGAAAATAATGAATGGAATGAACAAAATTTGATTATTTATGACGACGGTTTCAAGTATTTAAAGATTATCATGTTGCAGCCTGCAGGAAACCAATCATGTGGTAACGTGTTCCACAGATAGAAAAGTTATTTGAAAGAAACTTTGTTCATGGAAATTCTGCTTGGTGTTAGGCACATTATGAAAGGAAAATCTTTTTGTATTTGTCGTAATAAGGTAGATTCTTGTTTTGAAAATCTTACATGGGGGAACGAGAGGTTGAAATTCAGTCAAGCAGTTTCCATGAAAATAAGGATAGAATAGAGAAAGACTAGCGATGTCACATGTGAGAAAGGGGCTGTAGAGGACAAATGATGTTACTTTTCTCACTAGATTGCCAAGTCAATTTTGCACCCTTTCAAGGCAAAAAAAAAAAAAAAAAGAGTGGTTTCAGCTCGACATATCTAGATGTAATAGCAGTACTTCATCCTAAGATATAACTGGGTCTTATAGAGGACTGCATCAAGAGATAGGTACTTTCTGGAGCAGTAGAATGAGTCAATTAGAGAGTTAGGAGCCGGCTTTTGTTTTCTTTTTTTTTTTAACAACCAACTTCTCACCTTTAAAGTAAAGAAATTAGAGTCAGGCGTTATCAATTTAGGAAAGAATTGGATTTTTTAAAAAGCTGATTCCAATGTAGGGAGCCAGTTTTTTTTTTTTTGTTTTGTTTGTTTGTTTTACAAATGACTCCACAACAGGGGGGGGGGGGGAAGGTACAAATTAAAACGGTTTTCTTTTTTTTTTTTTTTGTAAATTAAAAAAAAAAACAAATAAAAAACAAACAAAAAAAAACAAAAAAAAATACAAAGATAGCAAGTGGGTTGATTTGGTACTGCAATGCAAGGTAAAAATGTACTTCATTAGAAAAAGAAAGAAAAGAAGTGCAAGACCTGAGATCAAAAAAGACAAGTGAAGAACTTCTGCATTTAAGGAGAAGCGATCGAGTTCACAGGGACTGGGAACAACAAGGTGGCCCATTTACCATAAATACGATAAAAATAGTATTCTTTGTTAGAATAATCTAGATACGAAAACCTAAAATAGATATTTGGAATCGAGATAGAATCTTTTATTGAATGCTATTATCACATTGGATGTGCGGAAAGGCTTACAGAAAATCAAAGGCAAACAAATCAACAATTGTATTTTCGATCACGGTCAGCGGACAAAGCAACGACATAAAAAAAAAAAGAAAAGAAAAAAAATGGACAGAGATTCTTCCCACAATCAGCAATGTAGGTCATTTGCCCAAACAAAATTACATTAGTAATCAGTATTGTCCTACACAACAATTTTTAGGTACTTGTGCACTTTTTTTTTTTTTTTTTTTTTTTTTTTACTGATGTTCGTTCCTAACCCGGCATATCGCCACTTGGATGTAAAGGGCTACTATTTGCGACCATGCCCAGGAAAGATTAACAAGATGTTGGTTTACATTACATTTAAACTTCTGCGTATCAGTACAGTCAGGGAAGCAGGTAGCAGGAAGCAAATTCCAAAGTCTAGCTGTTCGAGGGAAGAAACTATCAGAGTAGAAAGCTTTCTGGTATTTAGGGACCTTGAAAGTGAAGGGGTGTGATTTTGTTGCTAAGCGGGTTTGTCAGGGATATGTACATCGAGGGGGCACAAGTGTAACAAGTTCATCAGAGTACATTCCATTAAAATACTTGTAAAACAAACACAGGGATGCAACACTGCGGAGATGGGACAGGGGTTGGAGCTTATTTGAGAAAGTGGGATATATTAGATTGGATACTCTTTTTTAGACCCTGTCCACTAGTGGTGGAAGTATCAGCCCAGATGTGGTAACAATACTCCATGCATGATAGAATTTACTGACCTTGTTATTTTTTTTGGATACAAGGTAACCAAAAATGTTCTGTCTGTTTTTAAAAATAGAAAACGCTTCACGGTATGTAGAACTTATATTTAGTCTTCAAAGTAATCACTATTGACATCCAGCACGTTTTAACAATGTATCTCCAGCTGTTCAGTCCTCTTGCGGTAGCTCAGGAGTTTTGGTCGCAAAGGGCTTGGTGCGAGTCGTCTTAATTGCTGAAGAATTTCCCATAAAGTTGATTATCTATGGAGTAGAAGAGATGGTAATCAGATGGCACAAGATCAGGTGAATAAGGTGGATGAAATAAAGTCTCATCTAAGTTACTTAGTATCCTTGACCAAGTAACATGTAGCCTGGTTTTGTCATAGAGGGTAAGCACCTTTCCGATTAAAAAGTACTCGCTTCTTCTGGTGCAATGCTTGTTGCACACGTTTCAATTACTGTGAGTATAGGTCAACAGTGACTATTTGACCCATTAATATCAGTTTATCAGTTTATAATGAACCACAACGATCTAGCCACCAGACACAAAGCATAATTTTGCGAAGGTGCATAAGCGGTATTGCGGTGTGAAGGACAGCATCCTGGGGAGATAATCAATATTTGAAACGCTTGAAAGTTTCATATAGAACCCACATTTCATCACTGAATAAGGATGCGGTACAGTGGCGAGAAAGTAGCGATATGCAGGCTGCCACTCGTTGTCCCTTTGGACCTTAGTTTTTACGTCTTACCTATGTGGTGCAGGTGAAGTCTCACTGTTTTATCGGAAATGTTGAACTGCCTGGTAAGTTCACTGCACTACTTTTCTCTTCGAAGGAATGGACTCTGCCATTCAAGACCTCTGGTCATCCACTATGAGGTTCATGACAGAGGGGCAAATCTCTAGACTTGAATTTTTGAAACCAACACCTTTGCAATGCATTCATCTACAGCACTATCCTCAAACGCTTGGCATATGTAGCAATTTGCTGCAGCTGCTGATAAGCCCACTTTGAAATTGTAAAGCAAACAGCCCAAAATTTCCATCCTTTCCACACCTGTCCAGTTTATAACTTGATGGCGAGGTACGATGTGCATGTTTTTTTTTTGTTTTGTTTTTTTATAACATCAGATATTCCTACTTCCGGCTGTCTGGCTTTGAAAACAATTGCTACACGAATTTTGTATATATTTCAACTTCATTCAATGGCTTATCAAAAAACAGACAAAATTTGTTTGTCATACCTAGAAGGATCTTAAAGTTACATTCAATTTATATGATGTTAGGTGAAAGTACAGAATTGTTAAAAAGAACCCTCCTCACCATGTTAAGAATGGCTTTCTAATAATAGAATTATTTCAGCATGGCCTGTAAAGTGTACAAGTACCCAGTTTTATATTTTTTAAATCTTTTAGACGAGGTTAATATTGTTTGAAACGTCGTGAGAATAGCATCTAAGACAGGAACAATAGTTTGAATAATCCAAATTCTTTTACCTTTTAAAAATTTATTCACTTTTAACAAAATTTGTTCACTTTTAAACAAAGCAAACTGCCACTAGCACATAAAGGGCTACTGTGAATTAAGGGCCAGATTTGTAGGGGAGCATTTTAAGTAGGGAGTTGTGCTGTGAGATAACACAAGATTCTCTGATAAGTTTTTTTTTTTTTTTACACACAGCATCTCAGCCTTTTTCGAACTATGGTGGGCTGATATTTCAATACCGTTACTTGTAATTAAACTCATTAAGTCCACAAGACAACTATCAAACTAGTGCAAAAATCTCCTTTTTAAGGAGTACCAACCAGTATTAAAACATTCTAGAATGTTCTCGATCTTTCTAAAACTTTCTGGTTCTTTTTTTCTCACTTTTCTGAATTGATGGATAAAACCTACTTATATGTACACTAGCTGGGAGCATCGCGCTGCCTGATCATAAAATACACTTAAACAAGCCGCGCGTGTGTTGTCCCCCCTCCCCGATGCTGCATGTGAGATGACGCCACAAAAAATAATGAAGAAATGATGAATGTGAGAAGTGTGAAGGGCGAACCTTGCCTTCACATTTTCTCCAAGTTTCAGAAAAATTTAATGGATGGGGCAAAAGTTATAGGGTTGCAATTTTGGGGCATTTGTGATCCCTTTTGAGCTCCTGGGAATGCCGAATCCTAGTGAAAATGGACAAACGGTGCAGTTTCACGCCTTAAGACATGTATATTTGAATTCAGCACCATGGAAAATCACTATATAGACATACACATCAAGTTTTTGAGTAATATGAAAAAAGAACTTTAAAAAGGCATATTTTTTTAGCCCTAAAAGTCCCAGACGCATGTGAACCAAAATTTTGCCAGGATCACTCATACTGAATTAATATTAAGGACAATGGCCTCCACATTTTGGCCAAGTTTCAGGAAAATTTAATGGATGGATCAAACACTATGGGAGCAAAAAGTGTCATTTTTTTTTTGTCCATTTTGGGGCATTTTTTTTTTTTTTTTACCTCTTTTGAACCCCTGGGGATGCCGAATCCTAGTGTAAATGGAAAACTGTGCAGTTTCAGGCCTTAACACATGTATATTTGAGTTGACTACCGTGAAAAACCACTATATAGTCAGACATATCAAGTTTTTGTTGAGAAATATGAAAAAAAATAGCCACAAAATGGGGCGTTTTTAGGACTAAAGGGGACGCAAACCAGAATTTTTCCAGGGTCACCCATACTGGATTTATATTAAGAACATTGGGCTCCATATTTTGGCCAAGTTTCAGAAAAATCTAATGGATGGATCAAAAGTTACGAGGCAAAACGTGTCATTTTTGGCCATTTGGGGGTATTTTTGACCACTTTTGAGCCCCTGGGGACGCAACGGGAATTTTCGCAAAAAACATTCTATTTAATGAAATACAATTTGTGGCAAAATTTCAGGAAAAACTAATGGCCGGTTATCTGGCAATAGTCTGGACTAACGGACGCAGGAAGCCACTGAAAACATAGGTCCCTCTCCGATAAATCGAGGGATCAATATGATATTTTAATTTATGCAGATTTCATATTTATTATTATAGAGCCAATTCCCTACCGATTATCATATTGTACCTAATAATATAGTAGTGATTTCAAAAGTTAAAAAATAAAATATTACTTGGGTGCCATCAGTTAGAATCCAAACCAAAACATATAGCACTTCAGTCTTAGTTGTTACTGTTTGAGCTATTATCAGATGGATGAGAAATAGTTAAAAATGAACCGACTATAAAGTACAACCGTGTACTTGCACACGTGTACAAGAGTACTTTTAAGTTGACTTATGCCTGCCAAGATCCAATTTTTTTCAATTTTCACCCCTTAGCAGCTATTGTTACTGGCTAAAATCCCATAAAAGAATGATCCACAAAAAATAAAATCATTTGACCTGCCTCGTGCTGCTCTGTGACCTTGCGTCTCAGAGGGATGCAATTTAAAAAATAGAGAGAGGCAGATATACATCGTGAGTTCATACATTTATATATATTTCACTGGGGGAGATGCACCTCCGAATAAACTCACCTACCAGGTAGGCGACAAGGCTGTACTCCACGTAATGGTGTACTGATTACTTGCTGCAAGATGCTTTCCTGAACCTGCATGTTAAGCCCATGCTTACCGCAGCAAATGGTGACATCTAAACTGCACAAAGTTGCACCTGGATCACCTAAAATACTTTGTAGCTGGGGCTGGCTCAATCCTAGTGAGCAAAATCTATACTCATATCCGAGTTCTGCCAACGATATATACATATATGTGGAAGATAAATTAAGCCTTTGTAACAGATACCAGTAGATTATCCAAATGGTGTACATACATAATACTCTCAACCTATCTTCTATATGGGAATGGAAGCAGCCCCTTAAAGCAAGTCTGTTTTCTCTTGCAGTCCAGAGAGAAGAGGGAAATTTCATCAGCTTATCTATTATGTGTTAGCTCCTGTTTGTAATGCAATATCCTTACGCTACAAACTTCCCGTTTGTTACGCAGTATCCTGACACTACACATTTGCTGTTTGTAACGTAGTGTCCTAACGCTACAGACTTCCCCTTTGTAACGCAATATCCTGACACACAGCCCAAGCTTCTAATAGAGTTTTCTATTGTTCTCATCTTATGCTTATTCTGAGGTTTGTTGTTTTTATTTTACGGCATATCAACCTTTTTCAGGTTATTTAATGACAAATCCAGTGATTTTGAAAAAAAAATTTGTTAATAGAATATATTTGTTGTTTTCAAGTCGGTTTCTATTTAACCCATAGGTGGGACCCTAACTGATACTACCACTCCGGGTCATAGTGGACCTGGGAGCAATGGCAATTAAAGGGTGGTGCCACACTCCTGCAAGCTGGGGCCTCACCATTGGATATAGTTTATGGTCATATCCAGAACTTTATTCTAAGGATTGTCAATTTTATCAATACAAGATCCTCTACAAATTATGTTGGATTGTTTAATAGGGTGTAGGATTATAGTAAATCAATTCTTTGATTGCAGCAGATTATCTGGATGGCAACTCATCACATTGGCAGCTGGAGTCGTGCCGTATAGATGACATGTTGTAAGTTATTTTAATTGGAATTCACTGAGATGAGTATTAATTTTATTTATTGCAGACTGTTATCCTCATCTTTTTCTTAGTTGTTTCACGACGTTTCGGCCAACTATTCCTCTGGCCTTCATCAGGTGGTAACCGCCACAGATAGGAACTCTGAATCTTGACTGCGTTCACTGCAATTACTGCCTTCCATAGTTTTTGTCGTCTCACCACATTTTAATATAATATATTCCATTCGGTACGGACCCGACTATGGAAGATCAGATAATAAATAAACATGAATTTATAAGACCAAAAAATTCAACCTTGATCGCTCTTCGGGGCCCGTGGCGCAGTTGATACAGACGCTGAATCTCTATGGTTCCAGGTGAGAATTGTTTGAAGATAGCGGTTTCAATCCTATGCAAAGCCGGCCAGAGGCTTACTTGGCCAAAACGTGGTGAGACAACAACAACTATGGAAGGCAGTAATTGTAGTTACCACCTGACGAAGGCCAGAGGAATAGTTGGCCGAAACGTCATGAAACAACAACTAAGAAAAGGATAATAGTCTGCAATGAATAAAAATTAATGTTGTAAGTTGTTGCTCAGTGTTTAGTGACATATCCCTTTCTTTTTCACTTCTTGTTGCAGTTGTCTTTCTTAATAACAGCATAAATAAAATTTATTTAAAATAGTAGCAAAATTTTCCCTGAACAAGAGCTTCTCATCTTTGAATCAGATTCCATAGGGCTGCTTCCTGATTAACTGCGACATGGTCGTTTTCAAAAATAAGGTCATATTATTTTTGAGCTATCCTTTTAAATAGCCAAATTTTACCCAGCATTTTCCAGTCCAATCAGTGAATGCCTACTAGACACTATCCTCGAGTGTCTAAGGTCTCTCTGTACAGCAGTTTGTCAGAACAATCTGGCATGAGGATACTTTTTCCTAAAAGTAAACCCTGACCAAATATTCAAAATCACATAGTATTCGCTGCCCAAATAAGATCTCACTACGGCTACCCCACAGCTTTTCCGAGGAATGGTGCACCTTCTCCAAGTGATATTACCTCAAGTAATAGCACGAAGCTGGATACTCCACCAGACTAGATAAATTCTTGTCCTGGAATCCAATAAGACCATGAGACCAACATGAAAGATATACTACAACGTATGAAATTGGGGAGAGGAAAGTTATGTTCTCAATTTCTTTACTAACTCAGTGCTTGAGAAATAAAGAACTTAAATGGAACATTCGAATATCTATGTATCTCATATAGAGTTCACGTGTTAGCCCCAGGTAGTGGGCCCCTTGATTTCTGAGAACTTCGACTGAAGTAAAATAAAACAAAAAAAGTGGTGTTTCTTGTCCAACCAACAAATTCCTTAACTCTTATCCACAAGTAGACTTTGGCTTTGATAAGAGACTCGTTAGTCTATAAAACAGTTTTTTTTTTGTGTCCATATTCTGTCAGAGGGTTTGGTTTGGTGGTTTTGTTTTATGGCATATGAACCCTTTTAAGATTATTTAGTACTGGATCTAATAATTTTGAAAAAGTTTCTGTTTTAAGTTCTTTATATCTTCTTATATTTATCCATAGCGTTTGATTTGTTTGTTTGTTTTTTATAGAAAAAAATTGTTTTTTTTTTTACTTTGCAGAGTATGATTAAGTTTTGCAAAGGGGAAAAAAAAATAAATAAAAAATAATTAAAAAAAAACACAGACATCAATTTTTTGTGCATTTTAGGTCAAGAAGTCAGTAATCTTCCATCAGCCTGATTTGGTAGCACTAAACTGTCTGAGAGAACGCTGACAAAGAATATATCAGTTTTGTAGGTGTGCCTTGTGTAGTTTCTGACTTTTAAGTAGGCATAACTGCCTGTTATATAACCTGAGTGCCCGGCGTTGCCTGGGTGTTTAGAGGTGTGTATTGAGCAAAAAAAAAAAAAAAAGTGGTAGTAGGCAAGCAGGCTCGAACCCATACAATGAAGGAAAAAAAAAAATATATTTGACATCTTCGCCAAACCAGAAGTGACGGATGTTTAAATCAAGGCTAGTCAATCAAAAAGAGGGGATGACTTTCCAAAAATGTCGGCCAAAAAAGCGACCCCTCCCTGTAGAAAAGTGCCCAGTTGAGGGTGAAGAAATTAATGTTTTTAGCCAATTTTTCGATATTTATCATCTAAAAGGCCAAGCTTATAAACGATATCAATATCATGTAAATCTATCACCTCTGTCAAAAGTATAGGCAGATATACAAACATACATTTAAACAAACAGGTGAGATTTATATTATAGACTAGCGGGGGTGCCCAGCTTTGCCCGGGTGTTTGGATGTGTAAAAGAAAAAAAAAAGTTTTGGTAGGCAGGTAGGCTTAAACCCGAAGCATTGAGGCAAAGTTGGAAAAGAGAGCTTGATAACTTACCACAATGCTACAAGGTTAGAGAAGTGAGAATGGTTGAAATTAAACGGTTAAAAAGCAGGTAGTTAAACGAACGTCAACGTGTGCTTTTCTAAGTCACCCATCACACCATAGAGAAATGAAATCACAGTGCGAATTTTGTAATTTTTTTAACATAAAAGTCGCTCAAATAAAAAATAGAGATGACCTCATTTCGTAAATCGGAGATATTATAATCTAGGAAGTATATAAAAAGTTCTAAGAAACAGTA
This sequence comes from Euprymna scolopes, assembly GCF_053919585.1. Taxonomy (NCBI): domain Eukaryota; kingdom Metazoa; phylum Mollusca; class Cephalopoda; order Sepiida; family Sepiolidae; genus Euprymna; species Euprymna scolopes. The sequence continues at coordinate 25,678,080 of NC_136510.1, forward strand.
ACCCCCCACCACCACCACCAAGCAGGCCCACCCACCTCCCGAAAAAAGCCTTTGGCAGACATACACAAAATGCAAACACACACACACACGCAAACACATTTCCACGTTTATATAATAGATTAGCGAAGGTGTCTGGCGTTGTTTGGGTGTTTTTAGATGTAAAAGAAAAAAAAAAGTTTTGCTAGGGAGGTAGGCTTGAACCCAAAGCCTTGAGGCGAATAGCCTAATAACTTACCACTGCACTACGAGGGCAGAGAAATGAGAATGGTTGAAATTAAACGATTAAAAAAGCAGGTGGTTAGATGAACGTCAATGTCTGCTTTTCTAAGTCAAACATCACGCCATAGAGAAATGAAACCACAGTGCAAATTTTGTAACATAAATCTGAGATATTATAATCTAACAAGTATATAATAAGTTGTAAGAATGAGTGACAAACACCCCCCCCCGAGTGCCCCCCTCCAAAAGCCTTTGCCGAACGTACAAAAAAAAAAATAAAAAATGCACACACATAAACACACATTTTCGCTTTTATATTATAGATGGCTAACGGAATTTCTATAACAAAGTAAGCTTGTATAAAATGGAAATGAATACAAACTCATTTCCATTTTATTCATGTGATGCTATACAATAATTTTTAAAGGTGGAGAACCTTTTCATATTTCAACGGCATATTAAATTACTTGTTACCAAATAGGAGCGTATTACGGAATCTTCAATTGGCTTCATTAAAAATGTCTATTATTTCCTGAAACCCAAACTATGACATGCAAATTATAACGTTGCAAAAACAAGCAACAATTGCTGAGAGAAGGGTGTAGTTCGCTTGCAGCATTGCGTATATTGTATAAAGCCAAGCCAAACATCGTATCAAACATGAATCCGAAGCTTCTATTGTTGGCATTGGTTTCCCCGATATTTTTCTAGACAAAATTATTTCTGGGAGGATATCAGGTACTTGTGGAAGCGAAAGTGATTTTTGTGGAATGAACTGGATTCGAATGTGGGATATCCAGGTTGTCAGTCTGTGTCATTAACCACTGAACCACTGTCATTTCCCAAATGTACAAATCAATTTCAATTTATTTCTGACTTGTCCACCTAATTTCAACTATGAATGCCTAACAATCTTACTGCTGTTTAATCATATCGGGGGGGGATACTTTAGTGATCGCTTTATCAGTAGGAAGTTTGATCATGACTGGGCTTTGTACTCAACTCATTGGACCTTAATCCACTCCTCCCTGATTTTTATCTGTGGGTCTCTCAAAGATAATGTCTATCAAAGCAATTTCCAGACAATTTTCTTTTCATATTTCAACACCATATTAAGTTACCTGCTACCAAATAGGATTGTATTACATAATAAATAAATATATTGACTTCTATTGATTGATTCTATTTTATTGATTTGAGAATTGAAGAAATGTTTTTTTTTTTTTTTTTAATCACAATCCAACGATATGCACACCTGGATATGACCGATTTTGGATGCGATGTTCCTCTTCAAACAAAAAATGCTATTTCATACTCATTCATTATAGACTGATGAAAATTATTTTTCATATTTAAGCATGACAGATCGCTAAAAAAATACTATTATATATTTAAGCCTGAATAATGGATGAAAATGCTATTTCATTGGTCTCTTTTTTTTTTTTCAGATATTAGTGATAGACAATTTTAGGTCTGTGTATAAAATAAAAACATCCTGTTTGACAAGGGTCATTTAAGAGGTTTATCAGTAAATTAAAGGACAGCCCCTAACAAAAGGATGGTCAATTTTTCCTCCTATCAGATTAGATGAAAGTGTCTGAAAGATAAACTAGGATAAATAGACATCCTGTTACAAACAAACTTGATTATTTTAAGAGTCTCGTCACTGAATCATGCAATATTAGGCTGTTTGCTGAGAATGTTCAGTTTGAGGACATTTGAAAAAGGAAGCAATGATCTTTACACTATAATCTATATAAGAAATATCCTGTAACTATTTGCAAGATTTTGATTGGTTTGTTCGATTGTTTTTATTTTATGGCATATCAACCATTTTTGGGGTTATTTAATGCCAAATCCAGTAATTTTGGAACATGATTGAGTTTTACAAAAGGGAAAGAAAAAAAAAAGAAGAAAAACAATAATCATCAAGGTTTGGTGCATTTTTGTTCTAGATGCCCGAACAGACCACTCTGGGCCAAAGTAGACCTGAGAGCAATGATAACTAAGAGGCAACTCACTTGTCCACAGACCCTAAATGGCTGTCTTTTAAGATCATACCAAAGTCAGCAAGATTTTGAGGTATCAATAAGTACTGTATATTTCCACGTATAAAGTAATCACCAGATAAGACGAAGTACAAAATTGGAGCAAATTTGAATAAATTCATCATATATCGGTTGTATAAATTGACTGCTAAATCATGAAATCATGTTTGTTTAGCCTAGGCTAGAGATTGCAGCATCCGGTAGGAATATTGGTTTTTAAAAGATGATTTATTTTAACTTTAAGGGTCGTCTTATACGCCAAAATATATGGTAGTTACACATGGAAAACTGAACAAAACTCTGGACAAAAAACATAGCCAATCAAAACACATAACGCATTTAATCAGTCATCACTAATCAATCAATGACGATCACCGTTGCATGTTAATAATTGAAAAATGGTTTTCTTAATTGTAGAAACCCATCCGATTGTAACGGTGTTACATGCACCAGGAAGTACCAAATTACCTTGTTTATGGGCTAAGGGTTAGGTTTGACAATTCTAGAACACCATCCAATAAATGTCACCAATCGTATGAAAATATAATGATCTATCAGTATTTTGTTTAATTTTAAATTCTTGAACGATTATCGAGACTCAACTAACTCTCTAAGAAACCACCATTTTATTTTTTGTTCCAACTTGACAGGCTTTATGCTACCTTCATTTTTAAGTGAATAAACGTTTCAAAATAAGTTAAAATAAAAAAAAACTTATCTATCTAGGTAGAAGAGTGACTTGGCTTGCCTTTGGTAACATTTATTTGCTGCATATTGTTTCACCCCTTTTGGCTTTGTTGACTATTCTGTAAATTCATTGAGCTACTTTTGGCAGCATTGTAACTCACTTCCTTTATTTTATCCTTTAGTCCTAACATTCCATGAGTGATGGTTCTGACAAAGGGGAAAAATTGCTATTTTTTACCTTTTTACATCAAGTGCTTTAGCTGGAGTTAGTAATAGTCCCATGGCAAATTTAATACATTGCATTTATAACTAATTCGACAGTTGAATGTTGAAAGAATTTGAGCACAGATGTCACAATTATATCCTTTATAATTTACAATATCAACGGATCCACCCCCTCAAAGTGTTAGAGATTTAAAATAAAGAAAGCGAGCAAAAACTATAACCAACAGAAGAGAAAATAACTTGATCAGCAGAACAAAGATTATAGGAAGTAAGGTTAGTAGAAAGAGGTAGTTGTTCATCAAGACACACAAAGGAAAGCTGAAATAGGATTGTTAATCAAGGTGTGGCAGTAACTGGGAACAAAAGGACCTAATAATAGAAGTCAATATATTTAGAGTTAGTTTATGGACAGTTTTAGGATTGGCAATCAGTTTTGTGACAGTTTACAATAGTGAGGAACAATTTATGGAAGTCTTGGGTTTGTGACAGTTGATAACAGTTTGAGTTGGGGGACAGTGGACATGCTGTGTTATTCATAAGATTAGCTGGATTGCTAGTCGTGCGTTGTTTGAATCCGTACAAATATGCATGCCTCCACAATCAGATGTAAACACACAAAAAAGTCTCTTGTACTTTTAAATAAGAAGTAACAGGAAATGATTGATTAGAAACGTTTATTCTCCAGTGACAACACTGACAGCGATGTGGTTTGCAAAATGACAGATATACAATGTGTTCACTTTCCTACTTGCAGTTATAATTTCTTTTCTCGTTGTCTGGCTGTTTCTCTTTTATTGAGACAGATGACGTCAGAACATTCCTCGACACCTTCTTTGTTTATTGTCTGAAATGTCGGTCAGTCTCGCTGATACCTATCTCCGAGAATTCTACGTCCCCCATTTTGAGCTTCTTTGATGTCATTACCAGGCGCACCTTGATCTAGGATTGCTGCCTTGACCAACCCTGTTGGGTCTGGCCTCTATTGACTTCATCCTTGCAAGCCCAGCCAGCTGACCGTCCTCTCCAGAACAACCTCTGCTCCCGGCAAGTCCACCCCTCTGTAACAAACACAGTAGATTGCAGGTTGTGGCTCGGAGCAGATCAGAATGAGCTGACGTCAACTGACGACTGTAACGCCTCCTCGAGGAGGTGGTTAAGGACTCTTATTTCTCTGGATTCTCGGCACGTGTCGTCTAGACTCCTCGGAGGTTGTTACATAAATCTGGTATGCTGAAAACGAATATCGAAGTGGCAGTCAGGAAGAAAGACAAACAATTGTAGTCTATCTACAGAAGCTTAATTTTCACAAAATTATGTACAAATGTTTTTACAATTCTCATTCAGATTTTGTAAGTTCTTTTCAAAGTCTCAACTCTCTTCACAGACAGCGACCGACGGATGGATGAGGTGGGGAGGGGTCACGTCTCTCATCGGATTCAACAAGCAATCTGCTTCAACTCCCAACTTTACTCTGCGACTCAACTCTCCACTCTTCTCTGCAACTCAACTCTCGCTAATTTTCGCACGACAGTCATATATATAGTAAGGTATGTGGATGGGGGTGGAAATTCTCCCCAGCCAATAAGATTTCGCCACGAAAGAAGATTTGACAGGCGACATAGATATGGACTGTCAGGTTGTTTCGTGATGTTGCATGCACACTCAGAACACATTCATATAAAAATTTACAAATTAAACTACTTAAACATATAAATATATATTCACGCATACGTAAAGGATACATATTAGTTTGACTTACAAAGGCCAAGTACTAATTTTTCAATTATAATCTCTTTAGTACGTTTTTTTCGTTGAAAAAACAAAAAAAAAACAAATCTATTCTCCAGCTCCAATAGCCCAATATATCAAGTTTTACTTCTAAAGACCAAAAATTGACATAGAAGTGTGGAAAGGATCTGTACCACTCACACAAAGTAACTAATACACACACACATATATTGCCAAATTTTAGTGTTTTTCAATGTTGACACCTTAGCAGCTATTCTTACCAGTTAAAGACAAAAAAGAATTTGATCAACTGGTCCTAATATCCTATAAATCAAAGTTCAAGTTTGTAGACCAAAAATTGAAAGAGGAGTTTGGTAGAATTCGTTTCTCAGACAGACAAGGTCACTTTTATATATATGATATTAATATCTACGGAATGTGTTGTAATTTGTACTTTAAGTCGTTTCATTTTTCATACTTGGCAGTCGATAATGTGAGAGATAACGCCACAACCAGAAGAGATGATAAATAAGTAGAAGACTATGGAGACAGTGTTGGGGTTGGCGACTTATAAATGAGAAGGAGCACCTGTCGTTGCACAAATTATTTTATTTATATCCTCTTCAGGAGGTTAGACACAAGGTCAACAGTTGGTTTGATGAAAGTGCTTCTGTGGAACAACCAGGATTTGAATATGGTATACCCTTGCTTTCAGTCTGTGCCATTAACCACCTACCCACCATTACTACACTGAATTCATGCAGAACAGATAATCCTGCGGCACAAACTTTGCGAGCGCAATGCAGGTCAAATAACCAAACAATTTTAATAATTACGATATGCTTCTCCAACCACTGATATCCATGACCCCACCTGAGAATTATTCCTTCAAACTCCTAAGCCTAACATTCACGGGCAATATGAACCAGAACAAATACATTGCGAAGCAGGTGGGTTCCCTCTATCGAGCTAGAAACTACTCACACCTGAGAGTATCCTATACCTCTACAAGGCCACCATTCGCCCATGCATGGAGTATTGTTGCCACATCTGGGCTGGTGCATCCACCACTAGCCCTTCCCTCTAGGATAGGATAAAATAAAAAGGTTTTAAATTTAATAGGTCCACACTTTATCAACTAAACTCCAACCTCTGTCCCATCACTGCAGTCTTGCATTTCTGTGCCTGTTGTACAGATATTTTAGTAGAATGTGCTTGTGGCTCCTCAACGAACTCGCTTAGCAACAAAATCTCACCCCTTCATTGTTGAGGTCCCTAAATGCCAGAAAGCTTTCTACTCTAATAGTTTCTTCCCTCGAACAGCTAGACTTTGGAATTCCTTTCCTGCTACCTGCTTCCATTGACTGTGCTGATATGCAGAAGTTTAAATGTAAGGTAAACCAACATATTGTTAATCTTTCCTAGACATGGTCCCAGATAGCAGCCCCTTACATCCAAGTGGTGAGATGCCTTAATAAAGGGTGAACGCGAGTTAAAAAAAAAAAGATGTATGATCTAAGAAACTTATACAAAACTCCTTTGGATTCAGACACATTAACACTAAAAGGGTATTTATAATTATTTTATTTATCTGTTCAAGAGGTTAAACACAAGATCAAGTGCTGGTTTTCATCCAACAGCAACATGTTCCAACTATGCACTTCTGCAATGCGAGCACTCCTGGATACAACCAGGTTTATAGTCTGTGTCATGAACCATTGTTACCATATCGTTTATAATTATCTATATAAATAAAACACTAGATGTGTCTGTCTGCATGTGTATAAATATTTAACCAATAAACTCTATATGACCATACCAGCGTAACTGATTCATTCTTTGGACAGCCTGGGCAAATGTGCTTTTAGTAAATTCTCTGATCTTATGTGTTGAGTTTGGTCAGATTTATATCATAGATCCATCTAATGGATCTGTCATTGTACTGCAGACAGGCAAGAGAGGCTCGACAAGAAAAATAAAATGGGGCAGAAAATTGAATATAGTCCCTGCGCAGAGAGTCAGACATAACACCAAAATTAACAGGAAATAGTAATTAGTATCTTTGTTTGTAAGGATGAATATCGGCAAGTTGAAATTCAAAATGTTCATTTCAACTTGCCAACATATTTCTATTTCTTTTTTGCACATGGCCAAATTCAATTCATTTCTTCAAGTCGTTCAATATTAAATCTTTCTTACTGTTGGAGACGCCCCTCCATGGGATTAATGGACTATCTCATGACGTCATTTCCTCTGGTAACGTCACTTCTGGTAACGAGTACCGGTGCCCGGCAGTCAGAGTTTGGTACGTAGCTAAGCAGATTGTGTGCAAACGCCCCACAATTGAGGAATGGTATTGCTCAACCCGCCTTGCCTTTAATATATGTGAATACATGTTTGTTTCTAAAAGTCCTGTGTTCCTTTCGTTTTTATTACCATTTAACACGATAACACTTACATATCTCTCGACAGCTACATCGGTAGAGAATGTAGCTGGAGTGCTAAATGTTCTGATTTTGATTCTAGCTGATGGCATGCTAGTCATTTTTTTTTTTAAACTTTTGAAATCACTACTTTATATTAGGTACAATATAATATTCAATAGAGAATTGGTTCTGTAATAATAAATACCAAATTTGAATGAATTGAAATATATTTAAGCGTATTGTACGGCCTGGTAAGACTGGGTGTACCCCCGCCCTCTACTAGTGTAAAATAGAAGGGATGTGGGAGTTGTGATATGAGACTATCGTTTCCGTGGAATGTTACTTGATTGATGGAAACCAGCTCCCCGGGTGTTAGACACGATATCAAATGATAGACATATGGAAACATCAACGTGTCGATATGTTGTTGGCATGGGTCGTTTCCGAGTCTCCAGTGTGTCATTACAGGCAGCATTTCCATCGTTGGCATTAATGGCAGGGACCACATGCTTAAAATTAACACGTGTACAAAAATAGCGAACAAATGTACTTTTATGAAAATATAAATTTATTTCACGTTTAACATTGGCGGAGCATATTTAAATAAAGACCAGTTGAAACCAGATGCATGCAGCTAAACTGCTATGTCTGTTTGGCGCGTGTAGGATCCAAGTTTCAATTGTGTAAAAACGATATAATCATATTCAATTTTCTCTTTCTTTGTTAAAAGAGAGAGAAAGGGAGTGAAAAATAGAGAGAGAGAGGGGGGCATTCATACATAACGTTCAAACATTGTTTTTTTTTTGTATCTATGAGTTCTTTCGGATTTGACCTTTCAAATTCTAAGGTCTTATATCGTTTTGGCTTGGTTCAATATTATAAACAAACTGTCATTCTTGGCTAAATAAAGTCATACCTGATTGACAATAGTTACTGAAACCGTCATGCTTTTTCAATAATAATAATAATGCCTTTCTTTCTTACCTCCTCACAAACACAGTCAGTCACAAGTTAGGTATAAGTATTAATAATGTAAAAGCTTCAGCTCCCCCAAAAGGGGCTCTCATCTAGTGACTTGCTATGTGGATTGTTCCATAGCACTGCTTTCACTGATGGATGTTTTATTACAAAAAATCCGGTGAAAACAAATCTTCCAACGGGGCACAAAATAGTCCATCAGCTTAAGGCCTAAAGGACCATTTATCTCTTCAACATGCAGGAGCTCAACTGAACCCCTGCCGGAATATGGTTATTGTTGTCATTTAAGGTCGTCCACTCAACATAACCACTAGAGAATCATGTGCTGTTTTATCATTGGACATAAAAACTTACTGATTAGAATGCCTTTTATCGAAAATCAACATTAATTCTGTTGTGGATTACACTGAAAAAAAAGCACAGTTTGTCCTGAGAAGGACAAATGGTTTGCAGTTGAAATAATTACGACGTTGATCAATGGTTTTAGTGTGCTTCTCCACTCTCGACAACAATCGTCGACCCCCAACGCTGTTTCCATGGTGATCTTCTCTTCCATCTTATCTTCTCCATCCAGTTTTGGTTATGCCAATATCTCTCACATTAGCGGGTTCCAAGAGAAACAAAAAACTCCAATACATTCCGTATATATCTGTTGGGCTCTGGGTGCATGTGTGACACCATTGCAGGAAACAACCTTTAAGCGCTAAAGTTCACATCTACAGCTTTTGTCAAGGCCGTGTTCATCAGTTGCCATCAGCTCATTTCAATTTGCTCCAAGCCACAACTTGCATTCACTGTCCCAAACTGAAAACTGTTCAGCAGTCACAAATTTTAGTCACTATATCCATGACTATAACTGCTGATCATGTTGCTGGCTGGACTAGAGAAGATAATCATCGGACAGACCAAATGTGGATTTGTTTAATTCGTAAAATTGGAACATGTATCCTATTGCGATACTTTCTATATCTCTGTATTCATTTAATCTCACTTGTGATTTTTATTTTTAGGTGATTATTTAAAAATTTTTCATATTACAAGTTGTCTGGACCAGACTAAGTTTTTTTTAATTTTTTTTATTCCATTTTCACTTCAAACAAGGCACAGTGCCACTTTGATATAGGAGGGTACTATCGGGGACATAAGTTGCAAGAATACTATGTAGGGAGTTGAGCAATGAGATGTCCGTTCACATTACACTTGAACTTTTGCATGTCAGTACAGTTGGGAAAGCAGGAACCTGGAAGGGAGTTCCAAAGTCTAGCAGTTCTGGGGAAGAAACTATTAGAGTAGAAGGCTTTCTTACATTTAGTGATCTCTCCTGTGTAGGGGTGGGATTTTGCTGATTGTCAGGTTTGTTGGGGGTTTTTACATCTAAGCGGTACAAGCACTTGTAGTTCGTCGGAGCATTCATGACTCTTCATTTAATGTCCTTGTCCAGGGGTCAAGTATTTTTCAATATTTCGCAAACTCACTCTCCCGTCATGATTCAGTAGGTTGGCAGTGTCCAAATTCCACTCTTTCAAGTTTTCTTTGATTGGTCAATCTTCATGTGATTCAAGAAATCTATGCTTCTGCAATGAATTATTCAGGAAGATGAACACTGTACATGACTATAGCAAATTCTCTGATCTAATGTGTTGGGTTTGGTCGGATTTATATCATAGATCCATCTAATCATGGATCTGTCATTGTACTGCAGGTGGGCGAGAGAGGCTCAACAAGAAAAATAAAATGGGGCAGATAATTGAATATGGTCCCAGGGCAAAGGGTCAGACATTTTTCTTTTTACTTTTTTAACCACAAACAAGACATATGCCACTTGGAACTTAAGGGGCTAATATTTGGGATGGTGTCTAAAAGGGTACCATGGAGAGTTGAGCAGCAAAATGTTCACATTACATTTAGATTTCTGCAATACAGTCAGGGAAGCAGGAAACAAGAAGGAAATTCCAAAGACTAGCAGTCCAAGAGAAGAAACTATTAAAGCAGAAGGCTTTCAGGCATCGAGGTATCTCAACAGTAAAAAGAGTGGGATTTTGCTGCTTGTGAGGTTAGTAGGGAATATGTATGTTGAGGGGGGCACAAGTGTGAGGAGTTCATCAGAACACATTCCAGACATGTGGTTGTTGAAATTCCTGGCAGTTGGAACAGGACACCAGAAACAGATACTTGATGAGTTCCAAGAAACTGGCCGGAGAAGATTTTCTGTCCTTGTTTTTAATGATTGTTATGGACCTCGAGCAGAACGGAGAGGTGAACGTACAACACCCAACATCCTGCTTGCTAGCAAAAGATTGTCGATAGCAAACAGCCAAAGAAAAGCCTTTGTAGGAAAAAAGTAAGCTCTTTTGTTTTCGTTCGTGAGTCATTTGAATTTTTATCTTCGTTGATTTTTATCACATATGCAATCTAAAAATAAATTTTGCCCATGTTTAATGTGATAAAAGAAAAAAAAATTGAGCTTTTAAGGTATACATGCATATACTGACATTTATATAAAGCCCGGTGTATATGTTTATGTATTTCTATGCATAGAATTTACTCCTAAACTAATTAACCAATCATTATCGATTTTGAAACACAGCTACTAGATAGGTAATGTGGCCTATATTTAGTTTAATTTAGTTTTATGCAATTAGTTAAAGAGTAAGTGCATGTCTTTTTGAGAAAATTCAAAAACCACAGATTTTTGTGAAATTGTAATAACATTCAATTAAATATCAATTACGAAATATTTCCCAAATTTCAGATTCTTTATGCTTTATGATATTTTAAAAGGTTTTTAGGGCGGGGGGGGGGGGGCATAATATGGGAAAAACCTTCTATTTAAATATTTCACATATTGCAATATTTTTTATATAATCCGAGGGTATGAGTAATGAACATTGGAAGGCTCTACTAATAGACACTGGCGATAGGAACTGACCAATCAAACGGAGCCACATTCTGCTAGCAACCAATCAGAAACTGGAATTGCTCCATAAAAATATTGGATCTTTTAGAATTACCGCACATAATTTTTTTTGTGTTCACATGAGAAAGACGTTTGCTCTTTGTTTGTAAATTTTTAAAGTTCAACGCTTATACAAATCAGCTCTGAAAACTATTTTGTACAGATTAGCTACCCATTGGAAACGCTTGAAATGAAACATGGCTTTCAATTCAAAATCAGATTTGCATCAAATTGAAATTTTATGCATAGTCATCTGAAATCAATTAATCAAGATTCTCTGAATTTTAATTTCTACTTAAGACTCCTTGAGTTTAAGTCTTAAATTTTAGACATTTTTTTCATGCAATGGATTTTAATTAAGGATTCTAGATATAAAGTTTAGTAGCATTATACATTGATTTCCAGGGAACATAAAGTGATGCTAACCTGTTCTGTTTAAGGAATTAATTCTACTCATCCTGGGACAGGTATACTTATAGTATACTAGCCTGGGTGCCCAGCGTTGTCCGGGTGTTTGGAGGTGTGTGTTGAGCAAAAAAAAAAAAAAAAAAAAAAAGTAGTGGTAGACAAGCAAGCTCGAATCCCGTACCGTGAAAGAACGTGGAGAGAGAAAAAAAAAAAAAAAAAAAAAAAAAAAAAAAAACATGACATCTTTGCTGTTGCGTTCATCGCCAAACTGGAAGTGATGAATGTTTAAATTAAGGCTAGTCAATCGAAAAGAGGGGATGACTTTTAAAAATATTGGCAAAAAAAAGTGACTCCTTCCTGTAGAAAAGGGCCCAGTTGAGGGTGAAAGAATTAATGTTTTTAGCCAATTTTTTATATTTGTTGTCCGAAAGGTCATGCTTCAAAACGATATCAATCTTGTGAAAATCCATCATCTCTGTCGAAAGTTTTAGCAAGACATACAAACATATATTTAAACAGACAGATAAGATTTATATCATAGACTAGCCTGGGTGCCCGGCATTGCCCAGGTGTTTGGAGGTGTGTGTTGAGCAAAAAAAAAAAAAAAAATCTTAGTAGGCAGGTAGGCTCGAACCCGTACCACAAAGGGAGAAAAGAATGTGAAAAAAAAAAAAAAAACATGACATCTTTGCCGTTGCATCCATCATTAAACCGGAAGTGGCTACTCAATTGAAAAGAAGGGAAGACTTTTGAAAATATTGGTGAAAAAAGCAACCCCCTCCCTGTAGAAAAGTGCCCAGTTGAGAGTGAAGGAATTAATGTTTTTAGCCAATTTTTTCCATATTTGTCGTCTGAAGGGTCGAGTTTTAAAACGATACTGATTTTGTGAAAATCCGTTGCATCTGTCGAAAGTTTTAGGCAGACATACAAACATACATAGATTTAAACAGACAGGTAAGATTTATATTATAGATAATTTGTCCAACTAACTCTGTTGGAATAGATATCACTGAGCCACACCAGAAAGACTGCCCAGACATCCACTTGAAAAGTTAATCTGCTGCTAATCTATGGACATAAAATTCTTGTGCCAAGAGGATCCCGCTTAGCTGATCCACCATTATTTAAAAAAAAAAAAAAAAAACTCAATGGAACCTTGTATCTGTAAAAACATTTTTTCTCAAGTAGACAAATCAAATTCAGAATGTCCAAACCCAAAATCAGAGATATTTCCCACTTTCTTGTGTGTCACCTTAGTTGTGCAACTTATTTAGGAGAAGGAAAACACTGATCTTTCTTTTCTTGTCCTAACAGTGTTTCCAGTCCTCCTAAACTTCTTGCCACTGGAGATGTGCAGTTGTGGATTGTGCAACCTTTGCTTCACTATAGATTTGGCAGTCTTACAAGGCATCCATTGTTTCTCAAGACTGAAAAGAAATCAACATAACATTCACAAGAACTTGTCCTAGACGACAACTGCAAAGAACTTCTCCGTTTTTTTTTCTCCATGTGACTAACATCGAAAGGAATTTCCATGAACAAAGTTTCTCTCCAAGAACTTTCGATGTATGGAACGTATTTCCTTGGAATTGCTCCCTTGCAGGGTATAACCTGGTTGTCTTCAAATCCAATGTCAACAACGACTTATTAAAAAACGTTCACATAAATAATAAAATTCTGTTCCTTTCGTTTTCAATCCTTTCATAATATTCATTATCATTCAACTGTCAATCTATGCATCTCAGTAATTGTTATCATAGACGCCTTGATACGTGGTGACTCATTGGGTGGAAAAAAAAAACATCAATTTTTTTCTTTCTTTTTCTTTTTCAGGTCTTTTAATGAAATGAAAGCATTTTTCTCGATAGCTTTAACTCCCCATTTCCTCCTTCGCCACGCAGGTAATCAAAGTAGATCATAATACCTGTTGGAAATTAAAAGTCAAGTGCTTGTTTCACCTACCATAAAACACTTCAATTTTTTTTTTCTGCCCTCCTTAGAAGCTGACCCACATATTTTATTTTTACCCCTTTGCTACTTTCAAGACTTCTTCACCCTGTCGTCATTTGCTGAGAAATGATATATGCGATGACGGACATAAGAAAGCCGGTCCCTTTGACCACTTTTTATAGCTTGGTTCATAAAAATGCATTTTCTTCTTCATGTCTTTTACCAAACTTGAATATTTTTTAGGAGTCACAAATCGGCCAGCATTCGCCAAAACTTTCACAAGAAACACTCGTCTAGCTGAAAACACTATAAATAATTTCCCCCACTCTTTATCCGTGCCTAAACCTAAATGTAGATTCCATGAACAAAGCTTTTGGGTTTGTATTACTGTACACATAGATTCGAAAAAGTTGTCAAAAAACAAATATATAACAAATAAATGTTATCAATGGCAAGATAAGTTACTTTTCTACTTAACTGGATATATTTTTCGTGTTTTTATTCAATGTAACATGTTTATTCAGCTCGAAAAGCATACAGTGTTTACCGATGTATTGGAAAATTCAAAATGGCGGCCGACACTCTCTTTAACACGGTAAGTTCAGGAAAAGATGTTATAAATAATAAACTAGACAAAATACTGTTAGAAATTCGCTCATTATATCTTACCGTGACATTAGTTGACATATATTCGGTGTTTTTTTAATAGTATTTTGTATAGTTTATTATTTATAACACATTTTCCCAAACTTACCATGTTAAAGAGAGTGTCGGCCGCCATTTTGAATTTTCCAATACATCGGTAAACACTGTATGCTTTTCGAGCTGAATAAACATGTTACATTGAATAAAAACACGAAAAATATATCCAGTTAGGTAGAAAAGTAACTTATCTTGCCTTTGATAACATTTATTTGTTATATATTTGTTTTTTGACAACTTTTTCGAATCTATGTGTACAGTAATACAAACCCAAGCTTTTTTCTTAGAACTGCACACCTGTGGAACTCTCTTCCATTTGCCTGCTTTCCGGATGACAATAATACGGGTTGTCTTCAAGTCCAACGTAAACAAGTTCTTGATGAGTCGTTCCCCTTAAGCAATCCAATTTACCAAATTTACATTTCTAACGATTACTATGATATTGTCCCTTTGACTACTGTACACTTTTTAACCCTTATCCTCGAGTGGCCTCTGGGTCTTGATAAGTGATTTTTTTTTTAATACACAAAGAAAAAATATGAAAGCACGGATGTGAAAAATAAAGGCGGATAAAAAAGTGTGAAATCAGTTTGGGGGGGGATTATTTCTATATAATTTATTATTTATTACGACGTTCCATTAATTTCCAATATTACTAAATGAATGCAATCAGTTCTTAGCTAAAAGAAGGATCAAGGTCATAAGAGATTATCAAGGTCATGCTGAAAATGAAAAGAAAAACAAAAAACTAAGTTCCAAACTGAAAGGTCACATAATCAAATTAAAAATAATATTAAATTAACCGTAAGCACAATTTTTAAGCACAAATAAATCTTGTTATATTTTTTAAGGTCCATTTTTAGTTCTCTCATATTTACCTTTTTCGTTTATATGAAAGAACAATTAAGAAATCGATAATTCGTATAGATACGAAACGATTAATTTTATATAAAAAAAAATATTCTAATCATTCATTTTAATAATACAAAAAGTTTTGATAATTTGAATAAAAATTATAGTTTCTTATATAAATATTTAAATCACCTATTTTTGCCTTATTTGACAGAAATTCCTTACTCTCTCTCTCTCTCTATATATATATATATATATATTTGGTTGGGTCATCTTGTGAGAATAGATGACTCAAGAGTTACTAAGCAACTTTTTTGGGGTAACTGACAAATTCTTGCCGCCCAATAGGGCGTCCCCTGCTTCGTTACAAAGATAAACTAAAAGACAACCTGAAGCGTTGTGGAATTTCTCTGAGTTCCTTGGAGAGTGCAGCAGGGGATCGCAGAGAATGGAGGAAGATGTGTTTCCTAGGGACCAAAGAATTTGAACATAACCGCCTTTGTAATAGGGACGCCCTTGAAGGCAAAACACAAGTAAAATCCACTTAAAAATGAATATGTATGCAACTGTGGTTTCAGAGCATACAGCAAAGCAGGGTTATCTGTTCACTCGAGATGGCATCTTTGACCGACGAGCATATGCAGGTTCACCATCTGCAGAGGAGTGTGCTGGAACGTCTACAGGATTGCAATTAGGCATATGGTGTCATAGAGCATAGGAGCTGCTGGAAATTGCATACTAAACCCTCATTCATTATCTTAGATGAGAGAATTCACCATATATATTTATTTATTTAGTCCTGTTTTTTTTTTTTAATTCAATTTTACCGTGGCATTGTGAGAACGATAGAATAAGACAATTTTGAAGCGTTTTAAAACTTTAATATTGAAGGAAAACCAATTTCCATTTTTTCTGGAAAAGATACAAAACTTATTTTAAGCAGAAACTTATCGTGTGATTTTTCTTTTTTGTTTAATCTAGCTAGGGTAAATAAAAATCTAGTATGGTACCCATGTACAAGGTTAACCTACTCGGCAAGATGGATGTGTAGGTTTTGTTTGATCATCCATGTAAGAGACAAAAACCCTTATCCCTGAGTGGCTTCCGGGCCTTGATAAGTGGTGATCACTGTAAAAAAAAACAAAAAAAACAAAAAAAAAAAAAACAAACGTTGTCTACCTCCTTTGTTCAGTTATTTTGCTGTAGCTTATCACTGATCCAAGCTTTGTACCAGGTTGACAAGAAAGTTCTTGCGGATTTTAACTTTTAAATTCAGATAAACATATCTCAGTTCAAACAAAAAATTATTGATTGAAATAAACACCATCAGAATAAATACACTTTTTCCAACGCAAAACAAGTGTATTTATGACAGTAATGTAAAAATCTTGCGTTCTGGTGGAAATAATATCGCTTAAGTTTTTGAAGCAGAAAGTTGTTGAGATGCTTGAAAAAGTGATAGTTGGTAGGTGAAAAGTCTGGAGTGTATGGTGGATGAGGTATAGTTTTGTAGCCCAATTCATTCAACTTTTGCAGGGTCGGTTTAGCAACGTATGGTTGGGTATTCTTGTGGGGGGAAAATTGGATTGGGCCTTTTCTGTTGACTAATACTAGGTGTTGTCAAAATTTCTGACGCATTTCATCCATTTGTTGACAGTAATTCTCTGCTGTAATAGTTTCGCTTGCATTCAAAAAGCTGTGATGTATGAGATCGGACACAGACTACCAAACAGTCAGCATAATCTTTTGGTACAACTCTGGCTTTGGGAAGTATCGTGGAGCTTCGTCGACATCTAACCACCGAACTGAGCGTTGCCAGTTGTCGTAAAGAACCCACTTTTAATTGCAAATCACAACCTGGTCAAGAAACGGATAATTCTCGTTGCATAAATGACACTTCATAACCATTTCTTTCGATTGTGGTTCAATTTGTGAGGCACCCATTTATCAAGTTTTTGTCTTTCCAATCTCTCATGAGTGATTGAAAATCGTTGTATATGTTACATCTCAATCAGAAGCAACTTCTCAAACAGTTGTGCACGGATTGACTTTGACTAATGCTCTTAATTGATCGTTGTCAACATCCAATGGCCGACTACTATGCTCATCATCTTCAAGACTCGCGTCGTCACCATGAAATTTTCTTAAATCACCATTCTGCTGTGCGTTCAGTAGTGGTTCCTTGGCCATTCTCTTTGTTGATATTGTGAGCTGTTTCAACAGCTTTTCAGCCTAGCTTGAATTGAAATAAGAAAATTGTTCGAATTTGCTTTTTTTTTTTTTCCATTCTATATTCAACATTCTAAAAAGAAGAAATAATTGTTTTAAAACGATTGTAATTTAAACGATTAGATAAAGCGAAAAACACGCTTTAAAATGATATATAAAGTAAAGGTATTATAACGAAAACTTATTTGAAAATACATCATTTGAAATCAAAATTAAAAATTCCGACAGAACTTTCTTCTCAACCTAATAGAAAGAAATCATATTATGTGTATCGTACACAAGCATCTATATGGAAATGGAGCAATTAGACTTTCCGGTTTGAATTTAAACAAAACTTAGTGAAAAAAAAGTCATTTTTTTTCACTAAGTTTTCCGGTTTCGGTGATGGTTCACAATTTTGAATTTAAACAAAACTTTGTGAAAAAAAAAAGTCATTTTTTTTTCTGTCTACTTTTACGTTGTAACCGTGACAAAAAAAAAAAAAAAAAAAAAAAAAAACAGCCTTTAACATGACTTATTTTTAAAGATTCTGCTACATTGAACATGAACACCAAAAATCACTTTTGTAGCAATCTAAATCCATCTCTGAGAGTATAAGATTAGGTTCTTGATAAACTTTCAAACAGGAGATGAACAATAATGACCTATTATTTATTAACTTTATTTATTGCGGACTATTATCCTCATCTTTCTTAGTTGTTGTTTCATGACATTTCGGCCAACTATTCCTTTGGCCTTCGTCAGGTGGTAACCGCGACGGGATAGGAACTCAGAATCTCCTAACTGCATTCTCAGCAATCACTGCCATCCATAGTTGTTGTCGTCTCACCACGTTTTGGCCAATTAAGTGTCTGGCCGGCTTTGGGTAGGATTGAAACCGCTACCTTCAGACAATTCTCACCTGTAACCATAGAGATTCAATGTCTCTATCCACTGTGCCATGGGTGAGATGACAACAACTATGGATGGCAGTAATTGCTGAGAATGCAGTTGGGTGATTCGGAGTTCCTAACCCGTCGCGGTTACCACCTGACGAAGGCCAGAGGAATAGTTGGCTGAAACGTCGTGAAACAATAACTAATAAAGATGAGGATAATAGTGCATGATAAATAAATTAATAAATAATACTCATCTCAATAATGAATTCCAATTAAAAATTAATGACCTAAAATATATATATATATATATATATATAATTGTTGAAATTCACAACCCTTTTTACAATCCAACCATATTTGGTAAAAAAAAAACTTTATTCTAAGACCGAGTTGTTCATCAATTTTCAATCATGAATGTCAAATAATCTTTGTTTTATGACTATTCAATGATGTGTGGGGACACTTTGCTAAACGTCTCATCAGTAGGAGATGTGATGCTGAATGAAGATCACACTCATTGGACCATAATCCCCATTTTATTATGTGTGAGGTTCTGTCAAAGTTAAAGTCTATTGAAACAATCCCCAGACTAATCTTGACCTGAAAGGGGGTATTACAGCCAAAATCAAGAGCACTGTCCAGAGTTATTGACAGGTTTTGTGTTGTATCTCGATATGCTTATCACTGATTGGCAATAAAACAAAAATTGTTGGACATTCATTATTGAAACTTGGTGGACAAGCCAGACATGGATTGAACTATTTTCGTATTAATATGGTTGGATTGCAGAAAGGATTGTAAATTTTATTAATGATGGCTGGCATTTGGGGGAAGGAGAGCTCATCCTGTATAATATGAATTAAATAAAAACCAGCTATGTAATATTTTTTTTTAACTAAAGATTATATATATATCTATCTCTCTCTCTCTCTCTCTCTCTCTCTCTCATATATATATACATATGTATATATAGATAGATAGATAGGTAGGTAGATATATAGATAGATAGATATATAGTCTAGATCTATGGCATCGATACCTCCATTCAGTCTCAAGAGACAATGGACACCCTTGTAAGAGTAGCTACGCATGTAATTGTGAAGAAAGGGTTGCACAATCTTCAACCATACCTCTCCTAAATCGGCACTGCTTGGGTCCAATGGCTAGGAGAGGTCCAAACTGACTGGAAACAATGTTGAGATTAGTGGAGAGCACATACAGCACCTGGAATTCCCAAATGGTCACCCATTTTAGTACTGACCAGGTTCATCGTTGCTTAACTTTTGGTGATCTGATGGAGAACCAGTAGGTCAATGTGATTATGCCGTATATAGATAAGCATTTAAATAATGTGTCTCTGTGTGTATATATACACACACACACACACACACACACATATATATAGGGTCATCTACACCTATGATAAGCCCCTCCCCTTTAGATAAGCCTCTCCCCTTTTCTCCTCTAGTAATATTATGCCGGCCTACTATTCCCCCACACCTTGTACGGTCACATCCGACCTCCCCCTTTCAACTCCCTTCCCTCTCTTTTTAATATGCAACCCAATGACCTGAAAAAAAATCTACACAGACAATATGAAGTCAGTACTAAAAAAAAAAAAAAAAAAAATCATTTTATTAACCATTTAACTAAAAACAGTTATTTTAATATTATTTTAAATTTGATCATATCACCTTTCAGTTTGGAACCTAAAGTTCACTTAGTTCGCTGCATCTTAAAATAACAAAGACTCGTACAAAATTTCAACCAGATTGATCCAGTAGTTTCTGAGAAAAAAATGAGAGTAAATGCGGTATTGTGGTGACTAATCCCTATTAAGACCTAACTATGCATCAAACGGATACCATAATACTTAGTTCGCTGAGCTTTATCAAAACAAAGGTTCATACAAAATTTCGACCAAATTGGCTCAGTAGTTTCCAAGAAAAAGTGAAATGAATAGACAGACTAAGAGAAATATAATATAGATGTTTTCAGTTCAAACTGTTTATTTGGTTATGAATCAATTTTTTCACTTCTGACTCTGAAGATCTATTTTAAAACATTATCTGAAATCCAACAACAAAAATCCTACTCTTTTGCACATATCTCCTCATACTGTCTAGATTAGATGCACTGAACAGTTTTTAAAAATTGATATCCAAAGTTACCTATCTCTGGCCAGGTATCTGTTTATCCTTCTTTCCCTCAGGTCCATATTTAACACTTCTTCCCATGTTTTTTTTAGCTTTCCTTTGTAAACTGGACCTGCTACCTTAACTGATCTACATCTACTAACCCTTATCCATTCTGTCAATGTGACCATACCATCAAAGTCTACTCTTCTGCACATCTCCACATACTGCCTAGATTTAATCTTCCTCTCAATTCATCAAAACCAAGCCCATTGGCAAAGTCAAATGCTCACTCCAGATTTCGCTGAAATAAAATATTCTCTTCACCTAATGGTTGTTTTAAAGCAGATCATTTCCTCAAAGTCAGAATTTTCAATCAGGAAAACCGATTTATAACAAAATAGGCATCAGATGCATTCCGATACAAAACCTATGTAAGAACACAGTTCCAGGCACATCAAGTACCTTCATATGAAATTTTAGAAAATTAGCCCAGACGTTTCAGAGTTCATAGGGAAAGAACTCACACGAGCAATGCTCCTTTTATATAATAGTAGAGATAAATAAATCAGCATTCTTAATTACTAGCAAAAAATATCTACATTTTACCAATCACCCAGGCTGAAATAAGTAATTTTAAAAAGAAACAGAAGCGAAATACAAAGAACACAAAGTGATAAAAAAAAAAAAAAAGAAATCACTTATCAGACTCGGATCTGTCAAATGTAATACTATTTAGGTCTAAAATCAAAAAATTTCATATGAGCTTTATCACCACTTACATAATAGCGGGCATCTCCATTGATTGGTTTGGTTGTTTTGTTTGATGGCATATCAACCCTTTTCGGGTTATTTAATGCCGAATCCAGTTATTTTAGTAATAGTATTCATGTTGCATTCAGTTATTTTGTAGAAGGTTTTTATTCTTCAAGCTCTTTGTATCTTCAATCGCTAGTTTGTAGTGTTTGGTTTGGTTGTTTTATCGTGGATTTTATCGTTTTTGTTCCTTGCTTTGCAGAACATGAATGAGTTTTGCAATAGGAGAAGGAAAAGGGTTACAGTATTAATGTTTGGTACATTTTAAGTCAGGAAACTAGTCAAAAAGTGGGGGAGATAGAAAGAGAAAGAGGGAATGAGAAGAAGGAAAAGGGGGAAAAGGTGGGTTGTTGTCTTTGTTTTTGGTTTTGCAGAACATAATTAAGTTTTGCAAAAGGAAGTAGAAAAACAAAAAGCATCAATGTTAGATGCATTTCGTCTCAGGAAGCCAATATCTTCATGCAGCCTGATCTGGTAGCACCAGCTCTCCACTGAAAAATGACATCACACCTGAGGTTTTAACAAGCAAGATATGTCAAACTGTTACTATAAAAGCACAAAATTTGACATCAAGATCTTAGATAATTGACAACTTCAACTATGAAAGAGGTTAACCTGATCTGGCAGCAATCACAAAGTGAAGATAAACACAAGTGAAGCATGCATGGTCCCACGTGAGTACATTCAGCATTTGCACCCCACCCCAACATTGAGCCCCAAAAGTCCCCAGAGGATATCAAATTCTGGTGAAAATGAACAAACGGTGCAGTTTTGGCCCTTAACATATGTAAATTTAAGTTCTGCACCATGCAAAAAAAAAAAGAAATGACTAAGTTCATCATTTGCCCCTCACCCCCATTTAGTCCCAAAAGTCCCTGAGGCGTTAACATATATAAATTTGAGTTCAGCACCATGCAAAACTGCTAAATAGACAGACACACAAAATTTTGGACAAATATGGCAAAATAGTCCCAAAAGTGGAGTGTTTTTATTAGCTCTAAAAAAGCCCCTGGGGCACATCCAAGAGTTATCGCAAAGTATAGACAAAGAAAATTTTATAGAAATTAGTTAGTTACAACTTTTCAGAAAGTTTTATAAAACTCTAAGGCATTAATTTTTTTTAATAAGAGCAAAAATGTCAATTTTAGCCATTTTAACCCAAAAGGAATCCCTAGGGCACGGCCAGAGTTTTCCTGGAAAATCCGTTCTGTTACTTTTTTTTTTACTCGTATCATGTTTAAGGTTTGTGCAAAATTTCAAAAAAATTCCAAGGTGTAGTTATTGAGAAAAGTGCAGACAGACGAATGGAGTGAATTTACAGGTCCACCCTCCTTTTGTCGGGGGACCAATAAAAAGATAAAATAAATTTAATGATACAAATTAAAATGGAAAAAGTGAAAGACTTAAAACTCAACATTTCGCCCAACTGTAGCATAGATTTTTTTCAAGAAAAAAAAAAAAAGAAAAAAGAAAGCTATAAGTGTACATGTGATACTAAAATCGTCCTCTGCCAAGTACTAGGAAGCGAGAGCAAAAAAAAAACAAAAGAAACTTGAAATGAGATTATTGGTCGGGGTGATGAGACTGAACAATGGATAGCAATATATTTAGTTTTGGGATTGGTAAGTGGCTATGAATAAGCGAAAATAGAAAAGATGTACTTCAATAAAGCTGGATTTCATGACAGCGAACAGCTGGGAGTGTTTTACAACACTAGTGAGAAACTTCTTAGAACAGTACATTTAACAGCAGTCTAGTTGACAATCAGTTGCTGACAGTCAGAGATGAGTTGGATGCTTAAGGCATTTGGACAGTTGGAGACAGAGCATGGCTTGAGTCAGATCAGAAAAGCTTTGGGAGATAGAGATAAACTGACAGCAACAGATAAACCCAGCCTCGACAGGACAGAGATGTGAGCCGTAGTGTGCAGATAGTTGATGGGAACCCATACACCCCAAAGTTTTATTTTATTTTTCTAATTGCGGACCCGTGCGTACACCACTGACATTGCCAGTGCATGAAACATGACAATATGGCCATAAGATAAGGCAAAGGAGAAATCCACGGCCCATGATGTCTGGGATCTGTGGCTCATTGGAGTGGTACCACATAGTACCACAACAAAAGAGAAGGCACCGTAATTAAGGAGAATCTGTATGATATTTGAGAAGGATGTTATAGTTTGCTTGAAGCATTGTGTGTAGTGTGAAAGGAGTTGTGTTTGAAGGCTATATCAATGCGGTTCATGGGAAAAAGTGGACACAAGTTAATCACTTTAAAAACCAACTGTGTATCTTTGTCCTCACAAGGAGTCAAGTAAATTGTAACATAAAGAAAATCAGATGAAAATCCCATGTTAATAAAAAACAATTAAATTCTACATATTTTTTACTTGTTCAATAAAGTAGGTGACAAATAGAACTAAAAAATATACATAAAATATTTAAAACTTTAGATTTGGGTGGGTTGGTTGGTTGGTCGGTTGTTTTTGTTTTACGGCATATCAACCCTTTTCAGGTTATTTAATGCCGAATCCAAAGATTTTGAAGAAAATTTTTTTAATAGAATATATTTGTTGTTTTCAAGTCGGTTTCTATTTAACCCATAGTTGGGACCTTAACAGGTACTACCACTCCGGGTCAGGGTGGACTTGGGAGTAATGGCAATTAAAGGGTGGCTCCACACTCCCCAAAGCCCGCAAGTTGGGGCCTCACCATTGGATATAGTTTAAAATCATATCCAGGACCAGATTTGGGTGGGGGATCACTTTTGCATTTAAAGTTTATATAAAACTAGCCTGGGTGCCCAGCTTTTTCCAGGTGTTTGGATGTGTGTTGAGAAAAAAAAAAAAAAAAAGCAGGCAGGTTCGAACCCGTTACGCAAAGGAGGAAAAAAAATGTGAAAAAAGAAAATTGACATCCTTGCTGTTGCACCCATTGCAAAACCGGAAGTGATGAAGGTTTATATTAAAGCTAGTCAATCGAAAAGAGGAGATAACTTTCAAAAATATTGGTGAAAAAGCGACCCCTCCATGTAGAAAAGTGCCCAGTTGAGGGTGAAAGAATTAATGTTTTTAGCCAATTTTTCGATATTTGTTGTCCGAAAGGTCGATCTTCAAAGCAATACCGATCTCGTGAAAATCGGTCGCCTCTGTTGAAAGTTTTAGGCAAACATACATGCATACATTTAAACATACAGGTGAGATTTATATTATGATGAGCGGGGGGGGGGGGGGACCCGGCGTTGTCCGGGTGTTTGTAGGTGTGTTTTTGGGTAAATGAAAAGAAAAATCGTTGGTTGTTTTAAAAAAAAAAAACAAAAAAAAAATATGAGGCCTTGATGCGCAGTTGGAAAATAGTAAAGTGTGAAAAAAACAAAGTGCGACCTGGCAGGTGCTTGTTTTTGACGAGTTAATAACATGAACTTTGAGTGCGGGACAGTGTTTTATTTACCACGAGTCTGTTGGCTTCTTTTATATACACGAAAAAGCTTAATAATGCACATGCGGTGATCGTAAGCAATAGCTATTCAGCAGTTAACATTTTCTGCGGGACAGTTTTTAATAAGATCAATAACCAGGTTTGTTTGTTTTTACCTAACTTTGGGAAAACCAGCTCCCTGTTTATTAGGGGGAGTGTCTCATCTCAAAATGAAAGCAACCGTCTGATATGACGAAGCCGACATTGACCAAACGTTACATCGCTTTCTAGAGACCACTGGCCGTGAGCCAGTGATTCGAATCGAGTTTCGCTTTTTTTATACCGAAAAACGAAAGCAACACGTGCCGATCCGAAAATGTTGAATATTTAACGCTTCAAAGTTGGGCAAATTAAATAAACTCCCCCTTGTTAAGTCGTAGATATTATCATTTAAAAATGAGCGAGGTCTCAAGAATCCGCCGGAAAAAAACCTTTTGAAGACATACACAAAGAGTGAACATACATACATACACATTTTCGCTTTTATATATATATAGATGATCGGCCCCTTCCAAACCAGCACTAATTGCCAGTTATCACCAGTACTGACTATCACAACCAGTGGCTTCTGCTGTCATTGCTAGACAATGCCCGACAGTGGAAGCCAGATTATTTAATTTTGGCCATAGACACCAATGCTTGCTATTTTCTAGGGCCAGCAATGGCCTCTCCCCACACCACCACCACTAACAACCATAGTTTATTTCCTCTTCAGTGATGGGGGTTGGGGATGAGAAAGACCTTTAATGAATCTGTTATGGCTTTGTGTCATACTTCCATCAGGCAATGCTGGTACATGGGTCCTGCTAGTTTAATATTTTTATTGGCCACTTCTGGTCTGTCAACTGATAATGATCAGCCACTTCTGTATGAGATATTTTTAAAAACTCTTTATAAATGTTTATTGTTTTACATGAAATTCAAAGCCTAAAATATCGTTTTTTTGTTTTTTTTGTTTTTGTTTTATTCATTGCTACCGTCAACTTGTTCAGGCTGTTTACATGAAATTGCCTGAAACCTCATTTTGAAGAGGGCTTTAATAATATTGAAAATTTTATTTGGAAATTCAACATAGCCTCTTATACAGCTGCTTGAACACGCGCTTACACTGAAACCATGACTCCATTCACTTAATGGATGATGGAACAGGAAATGCGTCACCCATTGCAACTTGTTGGAGCATGAATGTATTATCAGTGCCGAGGTCAATTATGAGTGAAGCATCAAGTTGCAAATATCCTGTTTCTATAGCAAATGTATTTATGTCAGATATATAGTTTTAGATATGACTTGTGTTTTGTTTGTTTATATGTTGAACCCCTGAATTGATAAGAAATGAACCTTAAAAAAAAAACTAAGTTTTTGTATTATTTAGTGTCCTGGTTTTCTTTATTAATTTTTATAACTTTCAGTAAATTTTTACATTAACTACAAAACACCATTCACACGCGACATGTTGACTTTTACAGGCTTTTGGTTGGTTGGTTCGTTGTTTTTGTTTTACGGCATATCAACCCTTTTCGGGTTATTTAATGCCGAATCCAAAGATTTTGAAGAAAATTTTTTTAATAGAATATATTTGTTGTTTTCAAGTCGGTTTCTATTTAACCCATAGTTGGGACCCTAACAGGTACTACCACTCCGGGTCAGAGTGGACCTGGGAGCAATGGTAATTAAAGGGTGGCTCCACACTCCCCAAAGCCCACAAGTTGGGGCCTCACCACTGGATATAGTTTAAGGTCATATCCAGGACTCCCATTGAGGGACTTTTACCCTCTGCAGGGGGACAGTCGGCGTATTCTAATGCCCCACCGACAGGGCCGACAGGCTTTTGGGTATGCTGACAATGAATATAACTGTTAAAATTATAAGTCATTTACCAGTTATGAAAACATATGATACTCAACATAAAAGCTAATGTAATCCCTAGCAGCCATTTTGTTTCACAACCAAATAGTAATGCACATGCAACTGAAGCAAATATTTTTTTCACCTCTCTACACCCAAAAATGGAAAAAATGGGGTCTTGATCTCGAAAGCCACTTTTAACATGGGGAGGTTTGGGACGTTTATTTCGAAAACCATTCTTAACATGGGGAGGTTGGGGTGGGGGGTATTCAAAAAGCTGTTACGCATGCACATTACTAATTCCTCAGTTGTGAAAAGAATGCCTGCCAGGGATTAGATTAGTTTTTACGTTGGATAACAAATGTTTTCATATCTGGTAAACTACTTATCAGCACCAACTTTAACTGTGATATTCATTGCCAGCTTAACTTCGTCAACGGCATACATTCATGTCTGAATATCATAGTTTCCAAGTTCAATACAGAAAAGAAGCAGAAGAGAAAGCTTTATGAGTTTTGTAAGAATTTTAGTCATTATCGGGATGGTAAGTCCTTTTGTGGCTGAAAAAAAAACAATTTGGGCTCTGAATAGTTGGGGGCATTGGTCACATTGTATTGTGGGGAGTGGTTGCGGTTAGTTGGTTCTAATGGCCTTTTGTTGCCGTTTGGTTATTAGATTTGCTCTTCTATTTTCTTCGAATTGGCTTGTACCCACTTTAATTCTGTTCCTCCATTCATGCGTGTTGTTCGATGAGGCTTCAAAGCTGTTTGGATCTATATTCGTCTCACCTAGAGATTTCTTCAGTCTTTGAATCTAAGTAGCGGGCAGCTTCGGGGTCGATTTCCTACATTTAGTTGACTGAAGATCACTTGTTTTGGCAGTCTAGTGTCCTCCATGCAAGCCACATGGTCAGACCATCTAAGTGTTTCATGATCAAGACCTCGATGCTGGTGAAATTGGCTCTCTAGAGGATAGTTATGTTGGACACATAATCATCCCACTTAATCTGCATGATGGTCCACAGTTTTTTCTGGTGGAACTGTTCAAGTGTTTTAAGGTCTTTACTGTAGATGGTCCATGTCTTGCACACATATAATAGGGTGGAGACAACTATGGCATTGTATACCATCACCTTTGGATGGATGGTTAGATCCTTGTTCTTGAAGACCCTAGGGTACAGTCTTCTAAAAGCGGTGTGGCCTGCCTGTAGTCGGTTTCTTTCGAGCAGTAGCTTGAGTGGAAAGAATGCTGCCCAGGTATGGGAAGTGCTCAACTCATTCTATGATGGTGCCAGTCATGGTGATGTTGAAGTCTGGTACAACTTTCCCTGGCAGTGGTTGGGCCAGTATTTTGGTTTTGGTCTTGTTAACTGTTAGGCCAAAGCATGTGTATGTGGCATGAAAATTGTCTACAGACTGCTGAACGTCATCTTGGGATTGGGCCACGGCAGTGTTGTCGTCTACATATTGCAGTTCCATCACTTTCATGGTGTTGGTCATTTGTCTTGACTTTAATCTGGCCAGTTTAAAAATTCCTCCGTCAAACTTGAACTTGATATCTGTCCCGGGGTTGTTTTGAGGGACTTTGAATATCATAACTGCGAGAGAGGGAGAACAGTGTCCGTGCCAACACACAACCCTTTTTAAGCTCTGACAGGTTGCTTTGGTGGACCACTTTAGCTGACATCCCATCATGCAGGGCTTTGATCATGTTCACAAATGGTTCAGGGACTCCAAACCGATCTAGGACTGACCACATGGCTGTTCTTGGAACACTGCCATATGCTTTCTCAAGGTCATAGAATATTAGGAACATGGGTTTTTGTTGTTCTTTCGATTTTTCCTGCAGTTGGTAGGTACAGAAAATCATGTCAATGATTCCTTTGGATGGATGGAAACCACAGTGAGATTCAGGCAGGATATCTTCGGTTACGTCCTGTAGTTGGTTTAAAAGTATCCTTGCTATTGATAGTAGCAAAATCCCTCTATCCACATTCTCTTCTATCTTCTATCTCACTTTTTGAAGATGGTAAGAAGGAGAGCATTTTTCCAGTCACTGGGGACCTGTTTTTCCTCCCATACTTTTTATATGAGAGAGTGGAAGCATTTGTGTGAAGAGCTCTGTAACGAGTTGTCGGGTCTGGCAGTTTCCCCTTAGCGCATTTGTTTTAGTGCTATACTAAACTCTAAATAAAAAAAAAAGCCACATAAAAATCAGCAAAATGAAACCTGACGGAAATATGACACAGACAAACTTAAAGATCAAGAAACGTCACATGCTTTCTGAACAGCAGCCCAACAAAACCTGCCAGCCTCGTCCATCACTCAATGTGGAATGGACCAATATCTAAAATGCCATCAACGAGACTGCAAAAATAATACTTGGCTATCAAAGCAGAGAACAACAGGATTAGTTTGATGAAAACGATGATATAATAAAGTCTTACCGATGAGAAAGGGAAAGCTTGAATAGCGTATGAACAAGATCCAAATAACCACACAAAAAGAGTATGCTCAAAC
This sequence comes from Euprymna scolopes, assembly GCF_053919585.1. Classification (NCBI taxonomy): domain Eukaryota; kingdom Metazoa; phylum Mollusca; class Cephalopoda; order Sepiida; family Sepiolidae; genus Euprymna; species Euprymna scolopes. The sequence goes on from NC_136510.1 coordinate 25,707,163, forward strand.
AAAGAGTCTGTGCCAATCGAGGTTTCAGGGAAATACAAAACGAGTGGTGGCAACAAACTGCCAAAGACCAGCAAATCTTTGTAGACAGAAGGAACCTTAGAAACTTTTTTGCCAATACTAAGAAAATCTTTGGACCAAATCGCTCTGCTGCAGGGACAACAAACACCATCCTGACAGAAGAAACTGAAATAAGGAACAGATGGGTCAAACACTTCAACACCCTACTCAATAGAGACTCTTCAGGAACGTGCCACAGCATTCACCCCACTTATGATGTCTCCTCTACAAACCTGTCAGCACACCTGAAAATCTATAAAAGTCGACATTTTGAATGTGAATGGTGAGTTGTGGTTAATGCAAAAAAAAAATAATACCTAATTTTCTAAAGAAAGTACAAATTTAGCCGTGACAATAATTTTTGCCCCCCCCCCATCAAAATGAAGTATACTTATCCAAAAACCATGACTTTCAGAATCTATATCGTTATGAGGGTTTACATTCCAAGCCATAAAAGTTTCATAAATAGAGGGGAATTACAAATGTTTGTATTATTCGGAAGAGTAGAAAATGAACGTTCAGTTTACTTTCAGCAGACTTGTAGTTCTCGCTTGCATTATTTTGTCCTTTAGTCTCCACATTCAATGGGCGATGTTTCTGACAAAGGGGAAAAATTGCTGTTTTATTGGTCAGAATACATGTATCAAATGCTTAGTGTTGGTTGGTTTTTGGCCTTTTTGTTTGTTTTTTTTTGCTGCTTACATCTGGTGGTTTCATGCCTTATCAGGAGTGATTTCCATAAAAAAGCAAACAAAAACATATACAGTGGCGCCAAAAAGAAATTCCGCACTTGTCATTTTTTTCAAAAACCGCAAATTTAAGCTAAATTGAATGCAACTGTTTCATTTGATCCGCCTCTATAATTTTACCTGTTCATTTCTGACTTTTAATTGAAGTATCCTAGTGTTCACGTAAATTTAAAAAATTAACTTCCAATTGAGAAGGCAAAAAGAAATTCCACACAATGGAAAATTATTATTTAAATGTAACTTTAGAACATTAATACAACACAAATATAATAGGAACACAATGGACTAGCTAATATTTAGTAGCATAGCCGTTCTGCAATTTGAAAGCCTGCAGATTTTGGGGCATTCTCTTGAATTAGTCTGCAGCAATACTCTGGTGAAAGGTCATCCCACTTCTTTAATTTTTGTCCAAAGTTCTTCCAGATTTGAAATTTTATCATTGCATAACTGCTGCTTGATGTAATGCCATACATTTTCGATAAGATTGAGATCAGGAGATTGTGCAGGCCAATCCAAACATGGAATATTGTGCGCTTCAAGGAACCTCTTGACATTGCCAGTTGTGTGAATGGGAGCATTATAATTCCTATAATATTTATCCATGACTAGTTTTTGACCTTGAAGTAATTCTATTTTTGAGAGTGTGTTTCTTAGCTACTTATATCAGGTGGCTTCATGCTTTGTCTGAAGCAATTTCCACACCCAAAACAAACAAGAACAGGTGTGTGTGTGTGTGTGTATATTTTAGATATGACTTTAAATCTAGTTTTTTGTTGCTTGTTTGTTGAACTCCGGAATAACCATTTTTTTTTTTAATTTTTATTTTCTAAAGAAAAAATAAAGTAAAATGTTGTATTTCAGTTTTATGGATGTCAAGCACAACAAATGTAGCCTCTGATGGTAAATTAACTAATTACGAATCAAATAAAACATACCTTGTTTGTTTTAAGCATGATTCACACTGTAAATCAAGCCAACGTCAACAAAATAAATAAATTAACACGTAAATAGGTTAAACAATGTTATTTTTTAAAAACTTTTTGTATACAGATAGACCTAGTTCAGAGTGTAACGAATAAGGCTGGAGAGCTATATATTTTGGTTTCAATCCTAGCCGATGGCATCCAAATAATTTTTTTAAACTTTTGCAATCACTATTATATATTGGGTATAATATATTAATCAAAAGAGAATTGGCTCTATAATAATAAATACAAAATCTGTATACTTTAAAATAGGTGTATTTTACAACCAAGCAATGCCGGGCGTCCTACCCATATATATATAGATAGCATAGTGACCTTATCTATGCATGCGTGTGTGTGTACAGAATGGTCTCTACCATACTACTCTATCAATTTTTGGTCTACTGATTTGAAACCCGACATATGGGGAATATGAACCTGTTGAAAAAATTAGATTTAGATTTTAACTGAAAAAAAAAAAAAAATAGCTGTTAAGAGGTTAAAATGGAAAAAAATGGCAGGTGTAAGTTGACTTAATTTGTATCCTCCATGCATGCACAAATATACATACGGTTAATAAATACAAAATTTGCATAAATTAAAACATCACATTTAAATGATTTTTATGACCGGGCAATGCCGAGGAACCTGTTAGTACACATATATAAATGTGTGCGTGTTGGATCCATGAACACCGAATAATACAATATATATATATATATATATATATTGTTACACATGGGCTAAAATAAAAGGGGGCTAAAATAAGGAGCAAACAAAGCGATACAAAAAAGAATTTACGAAAAACAAATATTTATCGCACATGTGACAAGGGTAAAAATAAAGGAGACACGAGGACGAATACAACAGCACGCAAGAAAGAACAAATATGGACACCAGTGGTAACGTTTTAAAGTTAATTTTATTATAAAAAATTAAACTATAGTGGGGGGGGAGATTAAATAAAAAATAAAAAAATATGAATATGTGGAAGGGATATCTTAATCAACCATCTGAAAATGCCAACGAGAAATATATCGATACAAAAATAAAAAATAAAATATCAGTCCAAACAAAACAATGGCAAAATGAACTTGCCACCTTAATATACAAGAAAGAGGTATGCAAAGAGAGGGCTTACAGTTTTTTTTTTCCTTTCTTTTTTTCTTTTCTATGTGAAGTTTAACCACGATATTATTCGCTTCGGATGACCGTTCGTAACATGCGATACATTCCTTATGTATTATTTATCCACTGTTTTGGTTATCCTCTGCTGTATATCTTTTGGTGTGCTGTGTCCCTCGCCATTTTACAGTCAGCATCAGCTCATTTCTTTTGCTGTTAATGGGGAAGGAGGGAGGTTCAACATTATCATTATCTGTCGTTGTTGGGTGGAAATTTTCCATGTGCGCCTGGCTCGGCGGGTTGACCGAATGTATTTTTACCACAAAAACGTCTCTTTCCCCTCTATCTTTCTGTCTCTTCTCAGTACTCTTCTTATCCTTCTCTTTTTTCTTGGTTTCCTTAATAACTAGCAGGGGTCAAAAAGCGCATCGCTGACAGGGTGACCTGGTCATCTCACTTGCTGATTCACCCGCAGAACGTCTTTCTCACTTCTTTCTCTTTCTTCTATACTCTCTCGTTATAGGTTTAGCCCCTCTTTCTCTCTCTTTTCATTTTTACATTGGTGACAATCAAACAAAAAAAAAAAAGGATACATTTTTTGTCGCCCTAAAAATTAAATTTTAAAATTTTATTTAAACACATAGTCCAATTTAAGGATTATGTTACAATATATATATTAGCGGCGGTACCCGGTGTTTTCTGGGTTTGGAGAAGTGGTGTAGTAAGGATATTGAGCAAGGGCAAAACATTAAAAAAAAAAAAAAAAAAAAGGGTATGGACAAATAAAAGAAATAAAGAAGTGAACGAAAAGAAATCACAAATAACAAATGTGTTTTTTGTTTTTTCTATTTAAATCAATTCAAGAAATAATGCTACACGCACATGCATGGTTGCCGAAGTCAGTTAAAAAGGAATGATATTTTGCGACCCTTCTTTTAAATGATCATATCAATATGAAAGAATTGACCTTTTTTTTTTCTAATTTTCACATATTATTTGACCAAGATCCGATGAGAAAAGTTTTTGGGTGACATACAAACACATTTTGCCTTTCATATATTAGATTGTATATTTCATACCTACACACACACACATTCCTTGAAAATAATATTCTTTAAGTTTACTTCCTTCCTTCCTTTGCATTCTTTGTAATAGTCATTTTGGCATATGACCTCCATTCTCTCCCCAACAAAGCATCCCTATTTCCCCCCTCCATTGTATTTTAAGGTAAACACGTGATATAAAAAGAGACAACTTAATGCATGAACTCACTAAGTAGCATCACGAATGAAGGGCAGCAATTATTATTAATAATTGTATAAACATTATATAGGGCCACTTACCTTACTTGGCGTCGGGTGTGAATGAATGACCTACAATAATTCTGTTGAGGTGACTCTGCATATAAATAGAAAGAATGGTTTGTACAATTCAATAAGCACAAGATGATATGCTTCACATGCTGTGGTTTTAAAGCAGAAGAGAAATATTTGTCTTTGATACAACAAACAAATATACAGAATTTTTAATACGTACCAATTAGTGATTCCAGTATTTTTCCGATTCCGATATACAATTACTGATTCCGTACCAAATTCTTGATTACAATTCTTTATAAGTCTCTAAATATTCTACCATAGAGTTGTTATTTTTTAGTATTAGCGTAAAAACAACGTTAAATGTACAGATAAAAAAAAATACACTTGTGGAGGATGATCTATAGATTTTTGATTTACTGCTAGTTTAAAAATCAATAAATATTTATTTACTAGCCTGGGTACCTGGCGTTGCCCAGTTGTTTAGAGGTATGTGTTGAGCAAAAAAAAAAAAAAAAAAGTGGTAGTAGGCAGGCAGGCAGGCTCGAACTCATACCATGAAGGAGGAAAAGAATGTGAAAAAAAACGTGATATCTTTGCTGTTCCTTCCACCACCCAACTGGAAGTGGATAAAGTTTAAATTAAAGCTAGTGAATTGAAAAGAGGTGATGACTTTCAAAAATATCGATGAAAAAAAGCGACCCCCCCCCTTGTAGAAAAGTGGCCAGTTGAGGGTGAAGGAATTAATGTCTTTAGCCAATTTTTTTATATTTGTTGTCCGAAGAGTCGAGTTTCAAAACGATACTGATCTCGTAAAAATCCGTCGCCTCTGTCAAAAGTTTTAGGCAGACATACAAACATTTAAGCAGACAGGTAAGATTTATATTATACACTAGCAGGGGTGCCCAGCATTGCCCGGGTGTTTGTCGATGTGTGTTTAAGGAGGGGGAAAAAAAAGTTTTGGTAGGCAGGTAAACTCGAACCCGAAGCCTTGAGGTGAAGTTAGAAAAGAAAACGTGACATGTTACCGCTACGCTAAGAGGACAGAGGAAGTGAGAATGGTGGAAATTAAACGGTTAAAAAAGGCAGGTGCTTAAACGAACGTCTAAGTTAAACATCATGCCATAGAGAAATAAAATCACACAGTTAATTCTGACTTCAAGCCAACTGCCCTATTGTGTGTTTCCCCAAGATGTTGGGAAAAACCAGATCCCCATGAAAAGGGGAGTGTCCAAATGAATAGCAATTGTTTGATATGAGGGGTTTGTTCCCAGATTGATCAAATTTGATTGCTTAATGGACATGCCTGCACAAAAGGCCGAGAACACGACTTCGCTTTCGTAGTTTCGCTTTTAGATACGAAAAACATGAGCAAACAAGTGAGAGCAAGAAATAGCACAAATTTTCTAACATAAAAGTCACTCAAATAAAAGATAGACACAACCTCCTTTCGTAAATCGTAGATATTATAATCTAGGGAGTATATAAAAAGTTCTAAGAAACGGTATCCCCCCCCGTCAAAAAGCCTTTGCCGGACATACAAAAAAGTGCACACACAAACACACGCACACATTTTTGCTTTTATATAATAGACTAGGGTGTTTGTCAGTGTGTGTGTGTGTGTGTGTGTGTAGGGAAAAAAAAAGTTTTGGTAGGCAGGTAGGGTTGAACCCAAAGCCTTGAGGCGAAGGCAGAAAAGAAAGTGATAACTTGATACTTACTGCAACACTAAGGGGGCCGAGGAAGTGAGAATGGTTGAAATTAAATGATTAAAAAGTTAAGTGAAGGAGTTGACACAGGTGCGTAAATTTAACAAGGTCAAACATCACGCCACACTTAACTTTGGCTGCAAGCCAGTTTCTGCGGATTTGTTTGTTTCCCCAAGATGTTGGGGAAAATCAGCTCCCCATAAAAAGGGGAGTGTCCAAATGAATAGCAATTGCCTGATATGACGGGTTTTGCCTGCATTGATCAAAGCTGATTGCTTTCTGGACGTCCCTGGGAAGAGTGCCAGGGAGCTTAGTTTGCTACGGATTCAGTTTCGCGTTTACATGGAAGGAAGAAATAGCGTGAAAATAGCGTGTAAAAGTCGCTCAAATAAAAGATGCACACTAGCTCCTTTCGTAAATTAGAGATATTATAATCTAGGGTATAAGTATATAAAAAGTTCCAAGAATTTAGTGACCCCCACCCTCCCAAAAAGCCTTTGCCAGACATACAAAAAAGTGCAAACACTAACACACATTTTCACTTTTCTGTTATAGATTACTAACAGCAGTGGAAGATTTTACTTTTAATAAAATCAAATAAAAAAGACAATTAAAAGAAACGTTTTTGGCAGTGGGAAATAGGCACAAATTTTTCTGATACTGATACCGATTTCGATACTTCTGATTTTTCCTGTTCCCAATTCTGATTAATCGTCCCAACACTAGTACGAATACATAATTATGACACTAATTAATTAACATACCAACATAATTAATCAATGTTAAAAAAAAAGCTGAAATTAACATGAATTTCCCAACCAACAACTCCCTTGTGTGTGTGTGTGTGTGGTTTCGTTGCTTTGTTTTATGGTATATCAACCCTTTTTAAGTTAATGGCGAATCCAGAAAAATTTAGAAAAAAATTTTATGCTTCAAGTTTTTATATCTTCAACTATGTATTCATGGTTATTGGTTTGATTATTTTATTCAACAGTATATCAACCCTTTTTGGGTTATTTAATGTCAAATTCATTGCTTTGGTTGTTTTGTAGGGGAAAATTGTGGTCTTCATTTTTTGACTTCGCAGAACATGATTGAGTTTTGCAAATGAAAAGGAAAAAACAAAACAATAACAATGTTTGGTGTATTTTAGATCATCATCAGATGGTATGTTCATACAGCCTGATTTGGTAGCACTAGTCAGTGATTTGGAACAAAGATGGAGTTAAATAAATCTCCTGATTTCCAACAGTTTTGACTTTTTTTGAGGGATGAAAAAACGTATTTGTAGACAGTACTCCCCTTGGTTGGGAAAGAGCACAGAAAGGGTGCGTATAAAGAAAAAAAACCACAGCGACCAAGATAGGAACACAGTTCATTATATTGTATGTGTTTTTGTACTACCGACAACAATGCAATTTTTTGCATGTATGGTGCGAGGTCTAAATGCAACACCAGGATTTAACGATAAAATTGTCGCCAAAGAAAAGATGACATGATTCCATTTCCTTTTGATGAAAACTTTTTTTTTTGTGTTGCAGACCATCTACTAGTTGGCCAACTGTGTACAAATCCCAAGAGCGACTGGAGCCTCCTATCATGTTTGAAAGTGACACAATGTTCAATGAGTGAGATTGGAGATGCGCCGCTGTACAAGACATGCTCTCTATCGATTCAAGTTATGACAACAGGATCATTGCCAGCATCCTCAAAATGCATCGCTAGATTGTCACGAATAACAGGGACGTACCCAGGGTGATGAAAACAAAGTTTCCGGTCATGCTTATGGTCTTTGGTGTGGTTTCAAGTGAGAGCCACATCATGCCACCTCACATCTTCAAAGTCAGCTTGAAAGTCAACACCAAAGTGTACTTGGATATGCTGAAGAGTGTGGTGATCTCCTGGTGAAATCAGGTGGCAATTGGACTGGTGTGGCAGCAGGACTCGGCACCGCCCCACAAGTCCAAAGAGACCCAGGCTTGGCTTCAGAAGGAGTGGTATGATTTTGAACCCTTTTCTCATTGGTCCCCTCCTTCCCCACAGGACTACTTTGTTTGGTCATACGTCGAGAACATCACCAACCTGACCTCCCATAACACCAAAGCCAGCCTGATCACTGTTATCTGCTGAGTATTCGCTGAGCTCCGTCGGTGCTTGTGTTACATAGGGTTTATTAAAGAAGGGATGACGTATGTATTTGTTGTTCGTGTTAGAGTGTTCATGTTGGTGTGCAGATATACCGCGTATATATAAAGAGAGAGAGACAGTTCTGTATATATAAAGAGACAGGGTACATGTTAATACAGGAGAGCCGACGCCATGTAATACACAATGAGATGAGCTTTATGATATATTGATAGATAGACCGAGAGATTGATAGTGATATTGACATTTATACGTTTGACAGTTCTGTGAATGGGAGTGTTTCTATAACATTGGCACACATATTTCTTTACCTATTTTTGAGATGATTTCCACAAAGTTCTTATAATATAAATTAACAATACCTTTTCTGTTGAATAACATAACACGAAGACGCAGATACAAAAAGATGGTGATGTTGTATATTCCATTACGACCGGTCAATGGCTTTGCATTAAGGAATTCAAGTCTTTACATGATTCTTTCTTCTCCCCTTCACTTTCAAGGTTCTATGTCAGCTCTGTCTCTGACTCCTCTTCTCTCTTCCTGACTGACTCTGACTAAAGCTCTCTATATTGAGAACACATGACGTCATTGCATGACTAAACAGTTTGCATCGCGATTCCATGGTTCGACATGCATTTCCTCATGTTTCTACAAAGCCGACTCTCTAACCTAATTTTTGATTAAGCCACTTTACAAACATTTTCCATTGTTCGTTTTTAAATTCCTTATTTTAATTTCATTTCTTTAACAGAAACAAAATTACATCATTAGATTTCTTTTTCAATAAACAGATATCTAACTATTTTATGGGAACTACACAATGGTAATTCTACATTCCATTTTCAATAACATTCTGTATTTATTTTAACTTATGATCGGAATTCTCAATTCCAAATCTAGTTTTGCAAGTTCGAATCACCGGCTATCCTATCTCATATTTACTCACAAGAACAGGCGACTTGTAGAAAAGGCATGCTCCTAATTCTGGACCCAGATTGAGGCGGTGATTGAAGCTGAAAGTGGCTACATTGAATAGATGTCGGCTCTACTGCATAATCATTCCCTATCACAGACGGTTAAATTTCCGACACGTTTCCCAGACTAGCAAGATCAACATGCCTCACTTCTAGATCTATCTCTGAGCACAGTTCCTAATGATTGTATAACGAATGCCCACAGCCCACTCGGGAATGCTGATCACACTGTAATAATAGTAGAAATCGCCCTTAATTCTCAACCCAAAACTGAAGACCATTGCTCAAAACGAGGTATTACAAAAAGGCTGACTGAGAAGCCATCAGGGATCTCATCAGAGATACCCCATGGGGAAATATCTTTTCTCTTCCAGCTGAACAGTGCGCAAATGAGACCACTGAATGGTTCAAAACTGCAACTGAAGCACATGTTCCCACGCAGAAATTCTATAGCAAGCCCCACTCTCCACAATGGTTTACTTCTATTTGTGCAGCTGCCATTGCTCAAAGGCAGCATGCGTACCACAGATTCAACTGACATAAGTCCAGTTCAAACAGACAGAAGTATATAAAAGCTATAAATAATTGTAAGAGAGTAATAGCGACAGCTAAAACAAAATACACTGAAACCACCAGAAAACGCATCGAAGCACAGAAATTAGGAATCCGTGATTTTTGGAAAATCTACAACAATGTAGTAAATAACGGGCAGTCAACGATTTCCCCACTATCAAACAATCATGAAGTTGTTTGCACAGCAATCGAGAAGGCTAACCTGCGTGCCAGTCGGTTTGCCTCAAACTCTACATTAGACCCGGCACACCACTCACTCCCTGACTATCAAAGGATATTAAAACATCATTCAACCTCAACCCCCAACCTCTGTGGACTTGCCGGGTGTTATCTCCATGACACATATGAAGAAGAAGAAAAAAAAACTGTCTGTATTTCCTGAAGAAGAATATCATATTATTTGAAAAATTTAAAAAAAAAATTTCAATTTTATTTTAATAAATAGAAATGTTTATTAAAATCAATTTTACACTTATCTGATCTTTCAACTATTAAATCCTACATTCTTAATATCGAGTGCTTTTCAAACAATGGATTTTCTATTATATATATATATATATATTTTATTTTACAATCTCAAGTATTGACTTAATCCATCACAATTGTTTTCTGCAGACAGAAAATTTACTATCTGATTCGCCAGGCGGCAAAATTTTTTTTATTTTTTGACGTCATCTGAAGCAGACAGTAAATTTTTTTTCCACGGAAACAATTGTAATGGATTACGTCAATACTTGAAATTGTAAAATAAAAACAGTCAGCTCTTCTAGCGTATTGAGCACTTTTATCCTTTTTTTTTTAACCATATAAAGTTATAAAATATATATGGCGATTAAGCTACAAAGAATATTCCGCATTTGATCCACTCTAGGATTCTTCAGGCTTATGCAAGAATTTTGTGGTCGTCTCGCATTTTTATATATTCATCTTCTATTTAGTTTTTAGTTAGCCAATCAGCTTTCTAGTATCCACCTCACCCTTCCTAATCAGCCAATGAGCAGGCACGTACAGACATATTCAAAACATGAGGTTAGAAAGAACGACCACATGCGGATTTTTTTTTTTTTTTTTAAATAAACAAATATTTATTTAAAGTTTCAAATTTTTGGTTTAAAGCGAAGCCTTCATCTGGAATATTTTTAAAAACAATACATTTTTTCTTTTTCTTTTTTTTTCTTACTTGCCATGGTGTAGTTTGGCACAATTTATTTGTTGAAGATGTTGAATGTGTCCTGTCCTGTCCAGTCCAGTGGAGAAGCGCTCGTTCCTGCGCAAATGTGTAACAAAGAGAAGTAATCCACTTTTTCGAAGCACGGAGGAAATGAAATTCAAAACATGAGATTAGAAAGAACGACCACGTGCGGATATTTTTTTTTAAATAAAAAATATTTATTTAAAGTTTCAACACCTTTGACAAATAGACTGTGCAAAACTACACCCATGGCAAGTAAGAAAAAAAAATGTATTGTTTTTACAAACATTCCTGTTATAAGCCGAAATTTTGAAACTAAATATTTGTTTATTAAAAAAAAAAAAAATACGCACATGGTCGTTCTTTCTTACCTCATATTTTTAATTTCATTTTCCCCGTGCTTCTAAAAAGTAGATTACTTCTCTCTCTCTCTCTCTCTATATATATATATATATGGAAATCGCTCCAGACAAGGCATGAAACTACTTGATGTAAGGAGTTGAAAAAAAAAAAAAAAACTACTTTAAAATGTAAGATTCAAAAAGATTCTAAGAAAACAATTCTTCATTTGTCAGAAACATCACTCATAGAAATGTCAGGACAAAACAGTAAAATAAAACAAGAATGACGCGATGCCAAAAGTAAACCTAAGTTCCACTTTCTACTCCATTAAATGTTGCAGCCAATTTCAGCATTTCTATTCCTAATGTTATGTTGATCAAAGGTTGAATTTTGAGAAGGTATAAAGATTCTGTTGGTTTAATTTGTTATGTACAGTGGTATTTTTTTTAGCAGTGACAAACTTTGAATTGACAACTATTTTTTTTTCATTGCAGATTTGGTAACTAGCAGTTATTTTGAGTTCAGCTTGGTTTGGCAATTCATCATGAAGAGGTCGACACCTGAGCAGCATTTGAGAGAAACATTTGATGAACGAATAATTCCATGAAATGGACCTTGTCCATTAGATTATTTTCTTTGGGGATAATGTAAAGTCTCATGCATGCACTGATAAACGAGACACAATAGACCACTTGGGAAGACAACATTTGATGCACTATTGCCAAAATACAGCCTAATTTAATGTGTAGAGTTTGAAAGCTGGACCTGTAAATTACGCCATATATGCGCAAGCCACTGGGTCATATGCTGAAATTGTATTTAAATTCATCTTTGGAATAAACCACATAATTTTATTGTAAAAATATGTTTCTCGCCTCTAAAAAGAACACCCTATAGAACAAACACTAACCCTCAAACTCAAATATCGAATAGAAATCATCGATTACTGCTTTTTCATTGTATTCTCATGTCATCACATAACGTTTTCATTCTTTCTCATTTTATAACACTAAGAATTTGCTTGACTGCAAAAACGGGGACCATTTGCATAAGCAAATTTTTAAAGAAACGAGAAAAGCAAAAAATTATCTTGTACATAGTCTGGTCGAGATTCAATTCAGAATCTCTCACTAATTAGAGCCAACAAACAACTCCCTCCCAAATTTCCCTATGTGGACTGAAGCCACATTAGATGATGTAAAATTCACCCCTTCTCGTGTCCGCAATATTATAAAAAAAACTGAGGACACTTCAAAGGTGTGTGGGCCTGATCTCATCCCTGCTATACTAATCAAGAAATGTTCAGCCGAGCTAGCCCCCATACATTCCAAGCTCTACAATAAATGCCTTGCTGAATCTTGTTTCCCTAATAGCTGGAAGATGGCCTCTGTGGTACCAGTTTACAAGAATTCTGATGAAAGAATAGACCCTCTCAATTATCACTCCTCCCACTTTTCGCTAAAATCTTTGAGACCTTAATTAATCAAGCATTAGTTCACCACCTCGCAAAAGCAAATCTCTCTCTGACAAACGGTATGAATTCAGGAAATGTTCTACTGCAGATATTTTAACAGTCATTTCTGAATGCATTTACTATGTACTGGATAAAGTGGGTGGAGCCACAGCTGTAACCCTTAATATATCCAAGGCCTTTGGCGTAAAGGGCTGCTAATGAAAATTAAATCCTATAGTATAACTGGACGTATACTAAATTAGATCCTTCTTAGACAATAGAAGCATACAGGTTGTCATTGACGGATATACATGCAAGCAGCATAATTCATAATTATAAATTGAGCACTTTGCTGGATATTTTTTTCCAAAAAACTACTCATATATCTATAATATAAAGCTGAACGCCTGTGTGTGTGTCTGGTCACGAATAGGCTCTTATATGGTTGACTATTTATAAAAAACTGATCACATATAATAATAGAAGATATATCGAGACACAGGAATGGGTATGTTTGATCTGGCATAATGATGATTCATTAAAATTGTGGGGTCTGCGTACACGCCTGGTCCACAAAATATGGAAATAAAAAATAAAAAAAACGTTTACAAGTGTTTTTGATATAGATGTACATAAGAATACTTTAATAAGTATGTTTTAACTTAAATAGGGATGGTATGATAAAAATGTGGGTCTGCGTTCGTGCCTGGCCTCCATAAAATGGAAATAGGCACAAACTTTAAGATTTTTCATATCTATCTGCGTAAGTATACTTTGATAATTACGTTTAAGTTTGAAGAAATATGGTATAATAAAATTATGGGGTGTTCGTTTGCATCTAACCTCTATAGAATGGAAATATGTCAAAGTTTAACAAGGTTTTTTTAATATAGATCCACAGAATATTGTGATAAGTGTTTCAGTGTGAACAGGTACGGTATAATAAATTATGGGGTGTATCTATTTTATTTTTACTTTCATCATATTTTGCTTTGGTTTTGATACCCCCAAATTCGAAGCTATCTCTTTACAACCCTTCCTTTTCATAACCCATCATACTTTCATAAATCAGAGTCCATTTTCTGTAGGCTGTTTTTGAACCCAGTCAACAATGGGTACTCTTGCTAGTATATATATATATATATATATATATATATACTCTTTCTATTTGTGAGTGTTGTTTTATGTTGCAAAATAAAAGGAAAGAATAAAGCGATATGAAAATGGTTCCTAGTCATAGCAGCCCTTTTTATCCAAGTGGGAATGTGCCTTGTTTGGAATGAATAAATGAATTTAAAAAAAATATGTACAATACCCGACAAACCTGATTAGCAGCAAAATCTCACCCCTTCACTTTAGCGATCACTAGATGTTGAAAACCTTCTACTCTAATATAGGCACCGCCAAAAATGGCCGCAAAATCAAGTTGTTGTTTTTTAAAACGAAATTAAATTTATTAAAATCCATTATTTCTGAGTAACTTTTTTTTTCCAGAAAGATAAAACCCTGAATTTTATCACATAGAAAACAGAATAATGTAAAACTTTTTCTATTATTTTTAATCAAATTTTAAATGTTAAATTTTCCCAAAAAGTTAACAATTGACATTTTTTGTCTTGCACAAAAACGTTCATAAATATTTAAAAAAAAAAAAGGTTTTTGAAATAATTTATTCATTTATTTATTGTCTAACTAAGATTTAGGATGATTTTCTAAGAGAATATGCAAAAATATTATAATATAAGTACCTGGATTTCAAATAATTCCACTTATTCATATATGTAACCAGTTATTTCGCGTCGATCTAGAGTCTAGATCGACACTGTTTACGTTTGCATTTGATAAGAAGCAAACTATGGAAGACCAAACAGGCCAAAAAAACTTATTTTTCAATGACGAAAATTTCAATGTATTATTAAGCTGAGGCTGGCCAGTACCAGATGGGTGACCATTTGTATGAGTTTGGTTTTTAATGCGTATGTGTGTGGGGGCCAGGCTCCCCAAAATGGGGGGGGGGGGGGCAATTTAAAGCAGAATAAAAAAAAATTATTTCAGCGCGTTTGGTCCACCGTAGTCGAAAGGCGGCAAACGTTTTCAAACGGGATCGAAAAAAATGATGCTATTTTTAACACAAAGGGCACAATATTTATCGAATTTTTTTTTTGGTATCGATTCTTCAAAGCATGCCCTGTTTAATAATGGTCATGCATTATTCGGCTCGCTAAAAAAAAATTGTTAATTTATTTATCAAAGATTTTAAAATGGCTTTTTTCGTATAAATATTAAAAAAATTTTTTTTTTGTTTTGCTTTACTTAAATTAATTATTTTACTTAACATATTCACCGAATTTCACACTTCAAAACTCAAAAGCGGGATAATTAAACACAATCGAAGTTCTGATATTCAGACGTCAAAATAAGGTATGCAAACAATTTTTTTTTTTTTTTTTTTTAAATCTATAATTCTGTCCCTTACAACAACACAATATGTTGTGTTCAGTTTCAGATGATTATTTTAAGCATATTTGTTCCCACTTCAAAACAAGGGGGGGGATTGTAAGCAAAAAAAAATATATATATAAATATCGTTTATGAAAAATAAGTACACCGTTATAAAGTTCATTCTTCTCTTAATAATCGCTGAAAATTTCGTATTGATCGGATAATTACCTGATTTTTGGTAGATTTTTAAAAAGACGGTCCGTCAAAAAGTACTGACCTGCCCCTCCAGTTTTGGCGGTGCCTACTCTAATACCTGTCCTCTTCAGATTTCTAGACTTTAGAATTCTGTCTCTGTTTCCAGCTTCTCTGACTGTACTCACATGTAGAAGTTTAAATGGAATGTGAATCTTGCTCATCTCCTCACATAGACCCCAGTAGATATGATCCCAAATAATAGCCTCTTACGTTCAAGTATCAATATGCCTTGTCTGGGAATGAACAAAAATGAAATAAATAAACAATAAATAAGGAAGGAAACGCAGTGACTTAGCATACCAGTTGAGCTTTGTTTTTTGGATGTATGATAAGGAGAGTATGACTCATACTCTCCTTTACCATATACCTCAGTAGTCAGAACCAAAAGGATTTTTTAAACTGTTTTCCATTTTATTTCTATCTTCAGTCAGTGAAGTAGCGATCTTTCCAAACCAAGACAGTTTAAATTTGTGACCTTTTTAGAGGGCTAAATTTATCAACATTAAAAACCGACCCTGTATAAATAAATAAATAAATAAATAAATAACAAACGGTGACCGCAAGTAAAAAAAAAAACACTAAAACGAAACTATATGAAACAAGGGAAGTCACTCAAACTGACTAAAAATAGTTATCTCCCTTTACATAATTTTTTTTATCTCCTTTCACGATAATTATTTTATTTTCTACATGTCATGGTGTCAGTTTCTTTCTCCAAGCAATAATGTACTCCGAAGTCACTGTTAGGAGGGAGATAACTGCGTTTGACTAAGCGATTTATTTATTTTTTTCTGGAGATAATTTGATGTCAGCATTATAGTCTGGAAATAAATAAAAAAATAAAGGAAAAAACGAATCTCTTAATCGAACGGAGCGATCTCTCTTACATCAATGATTTGTGTAAACATAATTGGTAATAACTAAGACAATGACAACAGCATATTCTTTTCATTGGCGCTGTTTTACAGTTTGTCAGTGTGCAGAGAGAGAGAGAGAGAGAGAGAGAGAGAGAGAGAGAGAGAGAGAAAGAGAGACAACTCTCGTTCATTTTTTCATCTCATAATTTAGGACGTAATATTTGTTATTAAATCAAAACATTGGTTGGTTTTAGCATCGTAAATTATGATATTGAAACAGAAACGATTCTCTCAATAGTTGCGTAAAGACTACATTTTGTATTATTAATGCTATCAATTTTGTTAGATTATAAAACGAAAATCGTCAGTTTTCTTGTTTTAATGGTTTGATTTAATAAAAAAAAAAAAAAAAATATCACGTCTTAAATTATGAAGTGAAAAAAAAAAAAAAATGAACGAATCTTTTAGTAAACGAGAGTTGTCTCCCTCTACACAATGACAAACTGTAAAACAGCACCATTGAGTGTGTATTCGTTGATAACTTATATGTTTTTATATAGAGTGGTGTGGTTCTCGGTTGATTAACGGTGTCTGTGTCGTATAATATACTCAAGAGTCAAAACAATAAGAATTTGCTGTTGTCATAGCCCTAGTAATAACGTAGTTTTCAAACAGTTCAAAAATTGTATATATAAAAATTGTAGGTTTTATATTTAATTTTTTTTTTTTTTCAGTAAATATAGAATTTATAACACAAAAATTATTATTTGAACAAGGAATACACGACATTTAAAGTTATTTCCTTAATCAATGGATTTTTGAAGTAAGGCTCATCTCAGCTCCTCAGAGGAATATCTTCAGCAAAATATTCATTATGGATAAACATAATTTTGCTTTTTAGCACACACATTGAAAATATATTAAAGATTAAAATCTTTTAAAGAAACAGAACCCCCCACCCCTCAGAAAATGTTGTCTTATGTTCCAAACTGGTTTTTAAGATTTCAGAGGCACCACTCGAATCAGATGCCTGAATTCCATATCTTTTTATTGAGGAGGCACAAGTGCAATGATTCATTAGAGCACATTCCATTAAAAAAAACTTGTAAAACAGGCAACAGTGATGTAACATTGTGGCGATATGACAGGGGTTGGAGCCTAATTGACAAAGAGGGATCTATTAGATTGGAGACTCTTTTTTGTTAATAAATATTTGTCAACTATCTTTATCTTCACTTCCGTTTTATTTTTAGATAAATAATCTGCTGAAAAATTGAGTGTAAACATTATTTTGGGAGAGACTAATAGTAGATGCACCAGCCCAGATGTGGCAACAATATTCCATGCATGGGCGAATAGTGGCCTTGTACATATCCCCCAACGAACCCGCTTAAATACAAAATCACACCCCTTCACTGTTGAGGTCACTAAATGCCAGAAAGCTTTCTACTCGAAAAGTTTCTTCCCTCAAACAGCTAGACACACACACACACACACACACACACACACACACACACACACACACACACACACACACATATATATATGTATATATTGGGGAGAACTTGAATGCCTACTAGACACTATCCTCGGGTGTCTAAGGTCTCTCTGTACAGGGGTTTGTCAGAACAATCTGGCATGAGGATACTTTTTCCATAGAAATAAACCTTGACCAAATATTCAAAATTACATTTTGTATTCGCTGCCGAAATAAGATCTCCTCACTACGGCCACTCCACAGCTTTTCCGAGGAATGGTGCACCTTCCCTAAGTGATATTACCTCAAGTAATAGCACAAAGCTGGATACTCCACCAGACTAGATAAATTCTTGTCCTGGAATCCAGTAAGACCAAGAGACCAACATGAAAGATATACTACAACGTATAAAAATGGTTAATTGGGGAGAGGAAAATTATGTTCTCAATTCTTTACTAACTCAGTGCTTGAGAGATAAAGAACTTAAATGGAACATTCGAATATCTATGTATCTCATATAGAGTTCAAGTGTTAGCCCCTGGTTGTGGGCCCCTTGATTTCTGAGAACTTCGACTGAAGTAAAATAAAACAAAGGGAGAAACCATATTCTTGTGTAGTATGTGGCTCTTCTTTTGCAAGTAAACAAGAAAGGATATATATATATATATATATATATGTATATATATATATATATATATATATATATATATATATATATATATATATACACACATGCAGTGAGTAGCAAAAGTACATTGTTTTTTTATTTTTTATTTCTCAAGAAATATGAAGTTAATTTGAATCAAATTTACACTCAATCTTTCACCAAATATTATCAATCTAAAAATAAAACAGAAATAAAGATATACTTAGTTGACAAATATTTATTCACGAAAAATCAAATTACACATATGCAAAAGTATTCAACACCCTGTCAAATTTCATTCTTAACCAGTCATTTAATCTTGCTACAATAGTTCAACCAATCAGAAAGCATCCCAGAGTTCCGGCTCCTTACAGGTCAGTTGATAACAGGTCTCAGACACTGCACAGATTGCATCTTTCATTACTGTTTTTAAATGGTTAAAACAAAGGAGTTGAAAAATATATGCACCAGGAAATCAAACCAAGGCATAAAGATGGAAAGGGGTACAGGAAAATAGCTTCAGAACTAAAGTTAGTGGTGAGTACAGTTGAGGCTGTCGTGAGAAGGTGGAAAACAACGGGTGGTAATGCTAAAAATCTTCTAAGAAGTAGTCAGTCACGTAAATTAAATGATGTTACTGATATTAGATTGCTCGTAATGTAAAGAAAGAACCATTTCTGACTCATCTAGAAATTCAGAAAGATCTGCAGGAAGCAGGTATTGAAGTAAGCAAGGACACAAGAGATCATTGAATGGCTTGTATTCTAGATCACCGAAAAAGACTCCATTGTTGAGTCCTAGACATGTGAAAAATCGTTTGAAATTTGTTTATAAATATCAATGTGAATCGGATCACTTCTGCAACCAAATTATTTGATCAGATGAAACAAAAATTGAGCTTTTTGGAGGAAATATGCGCACCCGTGTATGGAGGAAAAAAGTGCACAGAATTTAAACCATCTAATACCATTCCCACTGCAAAATTTGGAGGTGGAAGTGTGATCATTTGGGGGCTGTTTTTCTGCAAACGGAGTTGGAGGAATGGAAATCATAGAAGGGAAAATAAATGCAGTGAAATACATAAAGATTTTGCCAACACATCTGCTCAAGATGGCCGCAGATTTAGGATTGGATCATGACTTTATCTTCCAGCAAGACAATAATCCAAAGCACAAGGCTTAAATAACTATGAAATGGTTTAAGGATAGTAGGATTCTGGTGTTCTACAGTGGCCTAGCCAGTCACCCGACCTAAATCCCATCGAAAACCTGTGGAAAACTTTGAAGTTAATGGTGCATGCAAGAGATCCCAAGAATATCAAGGAATTGAAAAAAGTTTGTAAGAAGAATGGCTGAAACTACCAGCAAATCCTAGTAAAAAAAACTAATAGGCAGTTATGGAAAGCGTTTGGAGGTTGTAAGGCAGAATAGAGATACGCAACTAAATATTAGTAAACATGTTAAAAACTTTTGCATCCGAGTAATTTGATTTTTTGTTAATAAATATTTGTCAATAAAGTATATCTTTATTTCCATTTTATTTTTAAATAAATAATATCTGTTCAAAGATTGAGTGTCAATTTCATTCAAATTAATTTGAGATTTGGTGAGAAATACGAAAAAAAAACAAAAAAAAAACAATGTACCAAATACTTTTGCTACCCACTGTGTGTATATATATATATATATATATATATATATATATATATATATATATATATACATAATCTAAAGAAACTAAGTAAAAAAAAAATGTAAAAATAAAAAATGCAGTTTAAATCCCCCCCCCCCCACAAAAAAAACTAAATTCAATCTATTACAAACTTAGCACCTACATATTCCTACTTCTAAAATATATATTGTATAAGATACAATATAGAGTAATATAATAATTTTCCAAGTTTTCCCAGTTGGTCATTTATTGCGTCTTAAAAGATAGTCATTACAATATTGTTTTGTATTGCGACTAACAAATCTACAAAATTATGTTATTGCTGCATATTTAGTCACATACTATCAGATGTTTTATAAAACTTAGAAAAAACACCATTTTGGATAACTTACATGGTTAATGCAACTGACGCCCTACCATTCCTTGTTTCAAAGATTATGACTGTACTGTATATATTTTGACGTATATCCATTTTCTTTGTATTTGTTGTGGATTATTGTTATATTTTTATTTTAAATTTAATTAGTTTTTTATCCATTTTTTTTTAAATTTATTTTACCATTCTTAGAGTCCTATTTTTAAGTTATATTAATTATTATATTAAATTATTATAATTTATTTTCAAGTTAGAGTATTCTTATTAAGTGATTTAACTTAAATTCAAAACTATGTTTTTTGCTTAATTTCCTTTCTTTTGTTTACATTCTTCGAAGGCTTCATTAATAGTTGAATTTAAATTCCACAAATTTTTGTAGCATCGTCACTAGTGAAAATGTGATTTCTTAAATGCATTTGTATTTAGATTATTTCTTATATCAACTTTATTTACGTTATGTGTGCTAAGTTTTTAAATTTTCATTAGAAGTACAATTATTCTTTCTATCTTGATCTCCATTAGTAGTCAACTCTTGAAAACTCAACATCTCAGAATCTTATTCACCTTATTTTCAACTTAAATGAAATTTCAGCTGATGGAATATAAACTCACTTATTATTTTTATTGCTAACCTATTCTAATTAATTTTACATTTTGTATGGTCTTTGCTGACTTAAGTCCAATATTATATGCATATTTATAATTCCTGATCCATTTTTGGTCCCCCGACAAAAGGCGGGCGGACCTGTAAATTCATCCTTGTCCGTTTTTCAGTCCGCACTTTTTGCAATAACTATGCTTTGGAATTTTTTGAAATTTTGCACAAACATTAAACATAATATGAGTAAAAAAGTAACAGAACGGATTTTCTGTGAAAACTCTGAGAGGCATATTTTTGTACATACTTGTTTTTATTTCTTTGACAAAAAAACAAAAAAAACAAAAAAAAAAACATACCATCATTTGATTTGATTGGTGTCTGCACTTGCTCGTGTGCTTATGTGTGTGTGTGGTTGTATCTGAACGTTTAGTTCAAGTGGCAACATTTACATGTATAGTAATTCATCAGATATTGGGATTCGTACATGTATCTCATATCAACATCAACTTGGTAAGTTTCAGGTCAGAAGCTGAGCTGATTTTACTTTGAAAAATAAAATTAGTAAAAAAACAACAAAAAAACAAAAAAAATCGTATTCGAAATTTAACGGATAGTAATATTGTTAGGTGAGAAATAATGAAAATAGAATATGTTTATTAAGCATATCTATTTATTACTGAGCACTTCTATAAACAAAAGGATTCTTTAAATTTCTTACCCTGTAAATGTATATAACTTTTCTTTTGAGGAAATTGTATAAAACAAAATTTAAAAAAAAAAAAAAAAAAAAAAAAAAATTTTTTTTTTTTAATGAAAACAGAGAAAACAACTGTGGAAGACAACAATTTTTTTTTTCGGTTTAAAAAAAAAGTGTTGTTTTTCAAAAGTTTTAAATAAATAATCTTTTCTTTTAGCTAAGATGAGAAAACTTGCAACTTATGCTTTTACAAAAAAAAAACAAAAAAACATGGAAACAACTATAAAAAAAAATGTACTTTTTCCTTTTTCACAGAAATTTAAGTATTTTAAAACATGTTTTGGTTTTGCTAAATCTTTTTTTAGGAGGAGGAGGAGGAGGAGGAGGAGGAGGGGTTTTCCATCCCCCCCCCTCGAAAGGTTTTTTTGTTGATGTTTGTTTTTGCTAAATTTTTAGAGAGGACCCCTTTTTACTTCATACAGCATGCTGTTATTTGTTTTAGATTAAAAAGAAAAAAAATTGTCGCAATGGCTTTCACGATTTCATTGAAATTTGTCTGCTGACAGCTGATTGACTGAACATATTTTTTGCCGTCATTTTTTGACTGATTGCCATAACCTACCAGAAGATGCCAAACATGAAGTTAGGTCAAGTTCTGGCTAAGTAACTAACTTTTCATCAAATCTACCAAAATTTATGATCAATAGCTGTTTACAGGACTCGAGTATTTATATCCCATGGTAACCCTGGTTTAAAAAAAAAAAAAAAAAAATTTTTTTCAAACATCTAAAAATAGATTTATTTTTTATTAAACCCAAAAGTCAAAAATCATTTAGCCTTTCCTTTTCAGTTCAAAAATTAAAGGAATTTTATGAATGCAGCTTTAAAAAAGCTTATTGACAAATGAAAATGGGTCATAGAAAAGAAAGGTGACTACCAAAAATGATTAAATAAATCTGATATGTTTTTTATTTTCGTTTTTATTTGAAGACGGGCAGAAATTCTTTATGACCCGACGCATCAAAAATATTTTTAACGTGTCTAAGCGGAAATAGAGTTGAACGATTTACTTAAAAACTGAAAGTAATTGAAAATATTTTTTTAAAACTGCAGCACTCTCTTCCACCTCCCACATAATTTTTCTATTTTTACTGCGGCGTGACAAGGTATGGAAGTCAAAATTGGTCCGTGAGGATAAGGGCAGGGGGGAAATAATACAAGAACAATACAATGAATGTGTATAATGCGAGCCTTAAAGACGGGCTTAGTTCTGATGAGCTCAGAGTAAGATTAATATTGGGCAGTATACTGAGATGTGCAAAACAGGAGGACTCTGATGATATGGTCACGTTGAGAGAATAGATGAGAGTTCTTGGGTTAGTAGATGTAGAAAAGTTAAGGTAACATGTTCAGCTCACAAGAGAAGGCAAGGAAAACATGGGAAGAAGTGAAAAATAAAGTCCTGGCCAGAGATAGTTTAGTTTAGAAGTCAATTTCTAAAAGTCGTTCAATGCATGTCAGCATCGTAAAATGGATGTTAAGCTGAATACGATGATGATGATGATAGTTGTTGAGCATCATTCATTCGTTTCGTATGAATCTGATGATTATTGTTGGCATTCGTTTCCCCTGATATCTATCTAGTTAGAATTGTTTTCTAGAAAGACATTGGATACTTTTAGGAGGGACCACGGGAAGGTTGCCAACATCCTTAAGTGAAAATGTTTCTGTGAAATGAACTGGATTTGAACTTGGTACACTTAGGTTGTCAGTCCATGTCGTTCACCACTTAACCACCATCACCTCCCTGTTGGTGTTGATGATGATAGTGGTTTGGCTCATTAGTTAAGCAGTTAAGATAACACTTCTGTGATGTAGTTTCTCTTTCAAATTCCTAAGTTCGAATCCTGGAAGATATTTTTTTTTTTGTGTGTGTGTGTGTGTGTGTGTGTGTGGTTTTCCTTCTTTATTTTTGTAGACTAAATTAATTGTTTATTCAATTGTATTACCCATGCAAACGCTAGTGTCATGCAAAAAAAAAAAAAAAAAAAAGGCTGATTTTGTCAATGATTGAAGACAAGCATGAGTTCAGAATCCCCTCACTACCACTACGAAAAAAATCTAAGAAAATCCAAACCAATTAGAATTGCTGTTCTTCAGTCATGCATTTATTTAGGCTTTCAAAATATTTCTGTTAAAAATTATTCTCAATTTTATTGCAACAATTTGGCCTGAAGCAGCTTAGTCTAATAATACAGTTGCTGAAACATATATGCACATATGTAACCAAAAACGGTTGTATATAAATAACTATAAATAATTAGACTGAACTGAATATATTAAAAAGAAATTATGTCTGAAAATGTTATGCATAGGTAATACTGCTATTGAATGAAACTATTCAATGGGGTGAGAACATGGTGGTATTTCATCAACATTGTTGGGGTGCCATGATATATAATACCATTTACTTTTAAATTTCAGAAACAGTTTTTCATGATAAATAACTGATGATCCCCAAAATAATATTAGGACTAACATAAATTCTTGGAAACAAACTAATGCAGTAACTGCAGAGAGAGATGTAATAGTTCAGTGGTGTGTGCCAAGTTCGAATCCAGGTCATTCAACAAAAACACTTTCAAATTAGGGATGTTGGCAACCTTCATGTTCTCCATCCTGTAAGTACTCAATACCCTTATAGAAAGAATTCTTTACAGAAAGATATCAGGGAAACGAATGCCAACAAAATCATCAACAACAAAGAACTTAAGATTGGGATTGAAAGTTTCAAAAAAAATTTTTTTATATAGTTTTTAAGGTTGAAAATCTTCCAAGACTATATATATATATATATATATATATATATATATATATATATATATATAAACTAACCTGGGTGCCCAGCATTGCCTGAGTGTTTGGAGGTGTGTGTTGAGCAAAAAAAAAAAAATAAGTTGTAGTAGAAAAACAGGCTCGAACCTGTACCGCGAAGGAGGAAAAGAACGTGAAAAAAAAAAAAAAAGACGTCTTTGACGTTGCGTCCATCGCCAAACCGAAAGTAGCAAAGGTTTAAATAAAGACTAATTAATCAAAAAGAGGAGATGACTTTCTAAAATATTGGCGAAAAAAGCGACCCCCCCCCCAACCCTGTAGAAAAGTGCCCAGTTGAGGATGAAAGAATGTTTTTAGCCAATTTTTTGACATTTGTTGTCCGAAGGGTCGATCTTCAAAACGATATCAATCCAGTGAAAATCCGTCGCCTCTGTCGAAAGTTTTAGGCAGACATACATACATACATTTAAATGGACAGGTGAGATTTATATTATAGCAGATAACAAAACAGCTATATTTCAAATTCCAAGATGTTATTCATCTTAACATTTATTTATTTCAACATGCCAAAATGTCCACTTTTGATAGAACCTGATTCTTAGTTCAGAAACAATCATAATTATTATGTTAATTTTGAATATTTTCGGCACCAACTCTTCAGAAAAGTAGAAACTTTTTAACTTTAAAAAGAAAATAAAAAAGAAATGAGCATGATCACATAAAAAAAAAAACAAAAAAACATTTACATTGTGTGTTATTACATCCATGTTTGATTTAATAGGAAAGTTATTCACGCTTTTTAACATTTTTTTTTTTATTAATATAGCGTTTCCCTAATGTTTGAATCAACAGTAAAAATATCTCCTGCAATAATTTTTTTATTTATTATATTAAAATAACTAATATTTATTACCTAAAATTATGTTAACAATGGTTAAATCTACAACGAGTGTATTTGGGTTTGTAATATGAAACTAACTTATTTCATAGATGTTTGTTTTATTTATTTTTTCCTATAAGTAAAAAATTATATATATATATATATATATATATATATATATATATATATATATGTTATTGAAAAAATATATTTTTCTTATTATATATCAATCCATATATAAGAAGCTCAATGTGATTACAGAGCAATATATAGAATAAATAGCAAAAGTTATATTCCAAAATTCATGATGTTGACGATCTTATAATTTATTCCGTTAAATCAGTTGATTTATATAATTCTTGACAGTATCTGTTTCGTAGCGGAAAATCAATCACTTAATTATTATATCAATCAGTGAATCTTAACTCATCAGAAGAAATAGCAACAATCAATCCGTCAAAAGGAAATGAAATGCGATTTGACATGGTAAAAATCTGAAAATTGGAAGAGAAGCTGCAGATACCTTTATATTTTTCCATTACGCCATATATATATATATATACACACACACTAGTGTACACTCTCTGTCAAAAAAAATAAATAAAATGGAACAAAATATGTTCTGTCAGTGTTTGCACTAATAATCTAATAAAATGATAGAATTATCTCAGCAATTCATTGTTTTCCATAAATTATTTCCAAGGATCAAAAGAAAAACTGACTTTTTACTAAGAGTGGAGAATTTATTTCTTAATTTCCAAATTCATTTCACGGTGATACATGTTTATTCACACAATTCTGGGGCAGCACGTTCTGGACTGCAGAAGAGAATGTGAAAAGAGATCGCCTATAGAGGTGTGCGTCTGACTTGCTATTTGCTTTGTTACTTCCCTTCTGGAGGCTAGAAAAAAAACAAAACAAAACAAACATGTATTTATTTTTGCTTTGTTACTAGCTAACTTATTTGTGACGGGATGGATATATTATATTTATATAAGAATAAGCAAACATTGGTTTTTATTATAAACTTGCGTCCTTTTATTTTACAAGCACCCATGTTTGCCCAGCTGGGCAAACTTGAGTCCTTGTACCAGAAAAATATTCTGTAAATAAAATGTTGTTTAGTAAATAATTATTTTTTTTAATTTTGTTTTTGCATTTCCATATACCAAACATGGATATAAATAACACTAAAACATCCGCTGAGTCATAAGCTACATTTCGAACCGCCTGCCTGTCTCTCACTCACACAGTAAATCGAACTTATTAAGGGAGATAATAATTTCCGGTGAATACCGGAAAAGTATCCAGTAAATAAAACGTTTAGTAAATCGTTATTTTTTTGCATTTCCATACACCAAACATGGATATAAATATCACTAAAACATCCGCTGGGTCATAAGCTTCATTTCGGTACCTAACTTGCCTGGGTGGATTGCCTGTAGGCAGAGACAAATCGCGTCACACACAGTACGAAAATTTATAATAGGATTAAAACACATTTCATTCATCAATTTGTTATGAGCGCAAAACAAAACCTTTCTCATGAATTCATTTGTATAAAGATTCACATTTTTGTAAATTTTGATACAAATTCATGTATCTTTGTGACCATAAAGAAAGGAAAAGAAAGAAATCAATTTACCTTTTCACTTGCAATTTAGAAATAGATCGCAACTGGTTGAAAATCAAGTCCCCTCCTTTAAAGAAAAAAAAAAAAAAAAAAAAACATTTGAACACAAATACTAAATATTTGCCGGGAAAATAAAACATTGCGAAAATGAACAATTTTTTTTAGATTAACATTAAAATAATTATTGGATTAAAAAAATTGATGCAGAGTTTGTTTAGATTTTCAATATCCATTTTCAAGGACATTACAAAGTTTTTTAAGGCCTTCTCCGGACAAAATATAAGTTTTCAAAACAAAATTAGGGGTTTCTTCTGTTGTTTTCAAAACAAAATTAGGGGTTTCTTCTGCTAATTTTGTTTTGAAAACTTATATTTTGTCCGGAGAAGGTCTTATCCACAGCTATTCGAAAAAGTGGTAAAAATAAGTCAAATATTACTATAGCCAATAACAGTTACATGTTTTTTGGTGTTTTTAAGTAGTTTTAAATGCTTTTTATTTAATCTCTTTACAGCTTTTAATTTCCAACCAAGATGGCTGCCGTCTTGTCCACTTTTTTGGCAGGCTCGCCTAATTTTAAATTATTCCATTTTTGTTTTTGTTTTTTGGAGGGGGTGGGGATTCGCCATTGGAGAGTCTCCGTATTTATTTCGATTTTATTTTTAATATGTCAACACGAATTTTTACTGGACATAAAGAATGCAATTTTCAAGACCTTTTCAAGAAAATTTCAACCTACCTGCATCATTTTTTTGGTGTTTTTAAGTAATTTTAAATACTTTTTATTTCATCTCAAATATTAACTCTCTTTACGGCTTTTAAATTTCCTACAAAGATGGCTGTCTATTTTTTTTTTGGCCTGGCCAGTCTCATTTCCGGTTATCACAAATTTATTGGGGAGAGGGGGCAGGAATTCATTATTGGAGAGTCCTGTCCATGCAAGGAAAGTTTTTTTTTTTTGAGAGGGGAGGGTAACTTTGATTTATGGCAGCCACTACTAACTACTCCCACCTCTTGTGCCCCCCCCCCCCTCCTAAAAAATTAAATTATAAATGAGAGAAAAAAAATCAAGCTGGATTTGAATCACTCCCTAAAAGAAAAAAAAAAATTTTTTTTAAAATTTGCAATAAACAAAAACTAGGCCATCCAGGGGGGGAAAAATAGAGTTATATCCCTTTATCACGAATCTACCCTAGGTAGTCTTGTGATAAAGGGATGTAATTCTTGTATCCACAATAATACTGTGCAATTTCAGAACAATGTGCTTTGAATTTATTTTCGATTATTTCAAAAATATTTTAACGGTATTTTTTATTAATAATTAAAAAAATAATGGTATTTATTTTGATTTTAGTTTTAATATTTTGACTTTATCTTTACCAAACATAACGAATATAATTTTCAAGGCCTTTTTAATATATTTTCAAGACATTTTCCATATTTTCAAGGTAATAATGGAAATAAAGCCTTTTCAAAAGGATGAAATCAAAATTCAAGGACTTTTCAAGTTTGTGCAAACCCTGTGATAACAATAACGCCTTTTTTTTTCAAAACCAAGATGGACATTAGATAAACTTGTGACTGTTATTGCATATACATAAGCAATAAATAAAACGATACGTCTCTCATGTAAAGTTGAATTACATTGAAATAGAGGGTCTTCACTTTACTGTTAATCGTTAATGTGAAAAAGGAGACCAAATTTCGCAAGGTATACGTTTAACACCAAGTTTTTAAAACATTTCCCTTCAGTATGTAAGTGTAAATGAAAAAAAAAAATTTTATTACAAAAAAATAATGCTCAAAAATAAACAAGTGTGTTATCCAGGATTATGCAAAGATATACATTCACATTAGATCCTCTGTGTAATCACACCAGTGTTTGCTCAGAGACATATAGACGATCTCCTTTCGCATTCTATTCTACAGTCCTGAACATGCTGCCCCAGAATTGTATGAATGCACATGTATCACCGTCAGATTTTCGGAGTTCTGTATTGGTTAACTATCATGATGTTCCTAAATCTTATACTACATTCCTTAATTAGCTTAGTAACCTTTGCCTATAGATAACGGTTTTATGATCATGACTTAATAAAAAAATTTTTAAAATGATGATCAATATCGGTAAAGAAATAAAGGGAACGTTATAGCAAAAAAAGAAAACTCCATAAAACACAACGTTCTAGTGCGAGATTTGAACCTTGGAAGATGGCATAAAATACTGAAACTGAATGCTTTATCCACACAGTCATAAAACGAAATAAAAATATTTTGTCTTTGTAACCTACTTAAATTTTGTATGATTTTGATAGAATGTGAACTTCGCATAGATCTCTACATATATATTAAAAGGTACTTTGTCTGTGTGGGGGTTCATTCCCTAAGGATTCTGAAACAAAACAAAATAAATATTATAAAAAAAAAACATGTAAAAACTTTATAAAATCGAAAAAAAACAAAAAACAAACGTAAGGCAGACGAACGATGTTAAAATTTCTTAAAATCAGAAAAAAAAAAACAAAAAAAGAAAACGCGGATGTGATGACCCCCCCCCGAAAAACGAACGTTAAAATGAACGTTTAAAAAATCTGAAAAAAAAAAAAAAAAAAAAAAAAAAAAAAAAAAAAAAAACAGAACATGAAAAATGGCTTAAATAACCCTGTTTCAATATTAAACCTTTAAAAATCGAAACAAAAAAAAAAATCTCACACCACGATTCGAACTCACAACCTTTAGATAAAGTGTCCAAAAAACTTGACATGTTACCCGCTTAGCTAACAAAGAGCAACTGAAACACGTGTGAATTTATTTATTTAAGTATTAAAAACAGAATTGAAACGTGCCCGCTACTTCTATTTGACCTCATTAATGAGGTGGTCGCGGAGTTAACTTTTGCTGCGGGGGCAGCTTTTGGGTTTGTTTACCCACTTTGACTGGTTGTTTCCCCAAGATGTTGGGGAGGGGGAAACCAGCTCCCCATTGTCCAGATTGAATAGCAATTGTCTGATATAAGGAGTTTGGCACCACATTGATCAAAACTGATTGCTTCTGGACGTTCCCCGGTGCTGGTGCCGGGAACAATTCTTAGCTTTGAATTAGTTTCGGTTTTATACAAAAAAGCTGAACGAACACAAGACGGACTGAAATAGAAATTTGTAAAAATCGATAAATAGAATTTTGTAAAAATCGATGCAAATAAATCTAAAGGCGACCCGCATTCCCAAATCGTAGATATTATTATTATCTAGGGGGTATATAAACAGTTCTAAGCGATAGTAAAATCCCCCCCCCGGGAGCGTCGGCGAAATAAGCCTTTTCGAGACATACAAAAAATGCATGCGCGCGTTTGCCTTTTATTTATATATATATATATATATATATAGACTAGCAGGGGTGCCTGGCGCTGCCCAGGTGTTTGTAGGTGTGTGTGTTGGGGAGGGGGGAAATCGAAACAAAATGGGCTGTTTCAATAGTAAAAAAACAAAAAAAAACAATGTTAAACAAAAACAGCGAACACAAAAAAAAAATTGTTGTGTTGTGGGGGCGGGGAGATCAAAACAATTTAAAAAAACGACGATAAACTTGTTTAGAAAATCTGAAAAAACTGTTTCAATAAGCGAAAAAAATCGAGGCGTGTGTGCTAATGTGAAGCGGACAATGTTAATAGTTGTTTAAAAAATCAGAAAAACGAAAACAAAAAAAAGACTTTGTACATCACGATTCGAACTTGCAACCTTTAGATAATGACGCTGCTCTTTAACCAACCGAGTTAAGAAAGTGTCGCTGAAATTGGTGCGGTTTTTATAATATTTAAACTGCTTCAATGGACGCCGTCATTGGTGCATACGTACATCGTTATCTTGTACCCCTCGTTAGTCTTGTCATGAAGGAAGAATTTTTTTGCTACCCTCCCTGTAAAAAAGCGAGCCGTTGAGGGTGAAGGAATTAATACTTTTAGCCAAATTTTCGATATTTGTTGGCCAAAGGTTCGAGCTTGAAAATGATACCTATCTGGCAAAAATCCGTTGCCTGTGTCGAAAGTTTTTGCGAGACATACAAACACACACACACGCATTTTGCCTTTTATATATATAGAAGACTAGTGGGGGGTACCCGGCGTTGCCCGGGTGCTTGTAGGTGTGTGTATTTTTGGGTAAATGAAAACAAACTGTTGGTTGTTTAAAAAAAAAACAAAAAAAAAAACGAAGTCTTGACGCACAGTTGGAAAATAAAGTGTGAAAAAAAAAAAAAAAAATGTGCGAGTTGGAAGGTGCCCGTTTTTGACGAGTTAATGACGTCAACTTTGAGTGCGGGGCAGTGTTTTATTTACCGCGAGTCTGTTCGCTTCTTTTTTTTTATACAAAAAAGCTGAATGCACATGCAGCGATCGAAAGTTGTTGAATATTTATCTTTTCAAAGTCGGGCAAATTAAATAGACAGGCAACTCCGGTTGTTAACTCGTAGATATTATCATTTAGGTGCGATATAAAAAGTTTTAAGAAGTTGTGAGGTGACCAATCGGTTCTCGGAAAAAAGCCTTTCTTGGACATACACGAAAACGCACATTTTCGCTTTTATATTTATAGAAGATATTGTTTTTTTCTTTAAAATAAATTATTTATTTACCTTAAAAAATTGAATAGGCAAGCTTTCAACCATACAAGGTCCTTTTCAAGTGATTTTGTTTTTGTTTTGCTAGTCATATTTCTGTCAGAAATAAAAAAAAAAATTTTTTTTACATCTCTCAAGGATGAAGTATTATTGCTCACGGATGATCTGAGTTTTCTCATGCTAGATTTGGGTGACATGGTAAATGAAGTATTGGAACTTGTGAGATATTGTTGTTATCCGTTTGGATTTATTTTTTTCATATCTCCAATGGAGATAATAAAATAAGAAAAAAAAAAAAAACACTTGTAAAGGACAAAAACAACAAAAAATGTTTCAAATTTGCTCATTCAGTTCTTTTAAGGTAAATAATTTATTTTGAAAAAATATATCGTTTTTGTCTTTCTTAAATTTCAAATATCTCAAATTTCAAACCATACTTCCAAAGTGCCAATATATATATATATATATATATATATATATATATATATATATATATATATATACGAGCAAACAGTTAAAACATGTCAAAAAAAAACACTTTGAAATGAGTTAAAAACATATTTAATCTGAAAAGGAAACACTAGATAAGTGGATAGTCCTTAATCCATGGAGTTTCGAAGAAATGCATTTCTTCTCATCAGAGGGTAGGAATTAGCAAAATTTTAACGATCTTGTTTTTAATCGACTTATTTATTTTATTGAATTGTACATATAACTTGCCCCATTATTTTTTTTTTCTCTTTCTTTCTTATTTTAGTTGATTGAATTTACGCGATGGTTCACTTCTTTATAAATATATATATATATATATATATATATATATATATATATATATATATATATTGGGACGATTAATCAGGATCAGGAATGAGAAAAATCGGAACTTTTGTGGGTATTGGAATCGGAAAATTTTGTGTGTATTTTCCAATGCAAAAAAACGATTCCTTTAATTAATTTTTTTTTTTTATTGATTTTGTTAAAAACAAAATCTTCCACTGCTGGTAATAATAAAATGATCAATAAATATTGATTTTAAACTACCAGTAAAACTATCTGCCCATTTAACATTACAGTAATCGGGAAAATAATAACTTTATAGTTAAATATTTAGAGATTTATAAAGAATCGGTAATTGTATTGGAATCAGGAAAAAGTATTAGAATTGTTCCATTACTGATATATATATTCTCAATTCAACAGAAATTATTATAAACAAAAGTTTTGATCATATCAGTAAAATGTGGCGTTTATAAACCGTTCATCTAATTTGCCTTCAACAGTGAAAATGTGTTTAAAAACAGATACGTTCTCTTATGTGCAATACGTGGAATTTAACTCATCTTGCCATAAAATCTGACCTTTTAAGTACAGAGTTGGGACTGAAGACCGTCATTGAGCAAATGCAGTGAAAGGTGGGTCACAAGGTCATGAGAGTGTCAAAACAAAGATCAAGATTGACATGGGCTTCCCAGAAAAATAATGGAGTTTCTTGGAAAACGAGACAAAAATATAAGAGAAGAGAATAAACAACTTTTAGGCCAACCATACGAAAAGACAGGTTGTTAGATTTACAGAGATGTGTGTCAGGTATATATGTACACATACACACACATTTATTTATTATATATATATATATATATATATATATAGGGTGACCCCCCCCCCAAAAAAAAAAAAACTAAATGGAGGCCATCTAGAACATATGCTGTAGAATGGAGAAAAAAAGGCCAAAGTGTTTTGATGTGATGTTTTGAATATAATAAACTAGTTATGACCAAAGTTTCATTTCATTCTGACAAAACACTGAGAAATGGGGCCTAATTAGAGTTGGGGCCCGTTTTTTGGGGTCACCCTGTATTCAGACAAGTATTGTTGAATAGCACTGAGTGTTTTTGGTTAATGAGTTTTTTTTGTAATTTTTCGAATTGTCATTATTTCTTGGTCAAATCTGTGCAAGAAAGTTTCATAGTCATCTTCGTCCATCTGTTTTTTTTCTTTTGGTTGTTTTTTGCAAGTATTTTCAACTGAGATGACTGATGAAACTCAGTTGAAAGTACTTGCAAAAAACAACAAAAAGAAAAAAAACAAAAAAAAACAGATGGACCTAGATGACTGTGGAACTTTCTTGCACATATTCAACCGAGAAATAAGAACGACAATTCAAAAAATTTTTGCCATAAGGAATATTGAGATTTGGGAAAATTTTTTTAATCGGTTTTCGGCCAGAAATTTGGTTGTCCAGGGGTCAAAGTTCAACGATTTGACCTTTGAAAACTCTGCAAAACTCCTCCGCTAATTTTGGGTCTAAACATTTGAAATTTTAAATGTAGGTTACTTGGACATGGATCAAACATTTTAATTTGATTTAAGCCCCAAAAAATAAATGTTAAGGAGTCAAAATTGGGGTCAAAGTTACAGAAAATTGACCTCTGTGGTCTCTATAAAATTACTCAGAAAAATTTTGGTGTAAATATTTGAAATCTTGCATAAAGTGTATTCACACATGTAGGGCAAGTTAAGAACAGTAAGAGGGGCCGAGCAAAGCCAAGCTGAACTGCTAGTAATTGAAAACAAATTTTAAAATATCAAATAATAAACTATGGTCCATCACATGCAAAGATGACCGTGATCATGCAATTGTTCTGTGGGTTTGGAGATGGCTTGTCAGTCCGATCCGAACTCGGAAATATCCCCCACATGGGATGATTCTGTACCAGAGGTGCTGACTGTTCTGTCTGTTTTAACAGCATGTTTCCTCTAGCATTCTACAACGCATGCAAATTCAGCAATTGTAGCCTCTTTGTGGCTTGCAGTACGTCAGGGACATCTGTTTTGAGCTAGGTTTTCCCACGAATTAGAAAATAAACCAAACTGTTAAAGATGGACGTTTAAGCTGTTTTGAACCGTTTCTACTGTCCTTCCATGGTTCTTTCTCCTTTAAACAGCTCACCATAATGAAACTGTTTTGAGAGTCTGACATGAGGCATATATGACCTGCCTAACAAACCTAACTTCTGCAACATGGTGTATACTGTCGATAGGATTGACTAAGCTAAAACCTTGGTGGTATCTTGTCTTGCCACTTGATTTTTAACAGTCTACTGAGGTAGGTTATGTTGAAATGGTTCAGTTTCTTGGCGTGTCTGGCATATACGGTCCAAGTTTCACAAGCATACATGAGGACGGTAAGAATCTCAGCTCTGTATACTTGAAGTTTTGGCTGCAGCCGAATGTAGCTGTAGCTGCACTACCAAGGAAGGACATCACAATAATCCGATATCGGAGTAAAACGTGCTCATAAATAATGTATATATTTTCTCATATATAATGTATATATTTTCTCATATATAATGTATATATTTTCTACTTTATATAATGTATATATTTTCTCATTATATAATGTATATATTTTCTCATTATATAATGCATATATTTTCTCATATATAATGTATATATTTTCTAATATATAATGTATATATTTTCTCATATATATATATATATACACACACACACACATTTTATCTTTATATATATATATATATATATATACACACATATACTTATATTTTCTCTTTATATATATATATATATATACACACATATACTTATATTTTATCTTTATATATATATATATATACATATATACATATATTTTCTCTTTATATATATATATATATATATACACATATATACATATATTTTCTCTTTATATATATATATATATATATATACATATATACTTATATTTTCTCTTTATATATATATATATATATACATATATACTTATATTTTCTCTTTATATATATATATATACATATATTTTCTCTTTATATATATATATATATATACATATACTTATATTTTCTCTTTATATATATATATATACATATATACATATACTTATATTTTCTCTTTATATATATATATATATATATATATATACTTATATTTTCTCTTTATATATATATATATATATATATATATATATACACATATACATATACTTATATTTTCTCTTTATATATATATATATATATATATATATACATATACTTATATTTTCTCTTTATATATATATATACATATACTTATATTTTCTCTTTATATTAATGTATATATATATATATATATACATATATATATACTTATACAAACGGTAAATTTGCCCCAAGTTTGACTATCAGATTCGTTGTCAGCGACCTCAATTACCTATAAAAAAACAAATTAGAGTGGTCGGTGTTCTGTAGTAGCGTATCTGGATATTTACCTTTTTTTTTTTCTTGCTTAAAAAAAATAGCATTAATACAGTAAGTTAGGTAAACTGACTTTTTCGTTTAAAAATGGAATTATTTCCCTTTCGTTATTAACTTTTTTTTTAATTTTTTTTTTTTTATAAATATTTTGTCTTTTATATACATAAAGTACAATTGTTGAATGTTACTGTTTTGATTATATTCGTTTGGGAAGGGCACAATTAAAAAATTAAGAAAGATTAAAATGAAGCGAAATTTAAGTTTCCGTTCCATTTTTACAACAACCGTAAAACAGTGCATACTCAGCAAGTTTTATCGTAATTTATAAGCATATTGAAACACCAATTAAAAAATATTTTATTTATTTTTTTGCATAATTAATGAGGGAAGTATTTTTCTGTTTATTTTCTTAACATCTGTTAAAAAAAAAATAATTTGTACATTCTCTTGAAAAAAAGAATCAAACTTTTCTCTACTTTCACATGTGTTCCATTTTAACAAACTGAGCAACAGCAACGCGTGGCCGGGTACAGCTAGTATACTTATATTTTCTCTTTATATATATATATACATATATATATATACACACATATATTTTCTCATTATATATATATATATATATATATATACACACATATTTTCTCATTATATATATATATATATATATATATATACACACATATTTTCTCATTATATATATATATATATATATATACACACATTTTCTCATTATATATATATATATATATATATACACATATTTCTCATTATATATATATATATACACATATATTTCTCATTATATATATACACATATTTTCTCATTATATATATATATATATACACATATATTTTCTCATTATATATATACACACATATATTTTCTCATTATATATATATATATATATATACACATATATTTTCTCATTGTAACATGTTTATTCAGCTCGAAAAACATGCAGTGTTTACCGATGTATTGGAAAATTCAAAATGGCAGCCGACTCTCTCTCGGAGAGGGTACGTTTGGGAAAAGGTATTATAAATAATAAACTAGACAAAATACTGTTAGAAAACAACCGAATATATGTCAACTTATGTCACGGTAACATATATTGAGCGAATTTCTAACAGTATTTTGTCTAGTTTATTATTTATAATACCTTTTCCCAAACGTACCCTCTCCGAGAGAGAGTCGGCTGCCATTTTGAATTTTCCAATACATCGGTAAACACTGCATGTTTTTTGAGCTGAATAAACATGTTACACTGAATAAAAACACAAAAAATATATCCAGTTAGGTAGAAAAGTAACTTATCTTGCCTTTGATAACATTTATTTGTTCTATATTTGTTTTTTGACAACTTTTTCGAATCTATGTGTACAGTAATACAAACCCTATATATACATATATTTTCTCATTATATATATATATATATATATATATATATATATTTTCTCATTATATATATATATATATATATATATATATACATATATTTTCTCATTATATATATATATATATATATATATATATACATATATTTTCTCATTATATATATATATATATATATATATATATACATATATTTTCTCATTATATATATATATATATATATATATATATACATATATTTTCTCATTATATATATATATATATATATATATATATATATATTTTCTCATTATATATATATATATATATACATATATATATATATATATATATATATATATATATATATATGTATATATATATATATATATAATGAGAAAATATATATATATATATATATATATATATATATACATACATATACACACATACTTATATTTTCTCTTTATATATATATTATATATATACACACCCATATATTTTCTCTTTATATATATTATATATATACACACCCATATATTTTCTCTTTATATATATATATATATATATACACACACACCCATATATTTTCTCTTTATATATATACACACACACACACATATATTTTCTCTTTATATATATATATATATACACACACACACATATATTTTCTCTTTATATATATATACACACACACATATATTTTCTCTTTATATATATA
>NC_136510.1:25750092-25755092 GCF_053919585.1 Euprymna scolopes
TATATATATATATATATATTTTCTCTCTATATATATATATATATGTATTTATTTTCTCTTTATATATATATATATATATATATTTATTTTCTCTTTATATATATATATATATATATATTTATTTTCTCTTTATATATATATATATTCTCATATATATATATTTTCTCTTTATATATATATATATATATTTTCTCCTTTATATATATATATATATATTTTCTCCTTTATATATATATATATATATATTCTCCTTTATATATATATATATATATTTTCTCCTTTATATATATATATATATATTTTCTCCTTTATATATATATATATATATTTTCTCCTTTATATATATATATATATATATATTTTCTCCTTTATATATATATATATATATATATTTTCTCCTTTATATATATATATATATATATATTTTCTCCTTTATATATATATATATATATATATATATTTTCTCCTTTATATATATATATATATATATATTTTCTCCTTTATATATATATATATATATATTTTCTCCTTTATATATATATATATATATATTTTCTCCTTTATATATATATATATATATTTTCTCCTTTATATATATATATATATATTTTCTCCTTTATATATATATATATATATTTTCTCCTTTATATATATATATATATATTTTCTCCTTTATATATATATATATATATTTTCTCCTTTATATATATATATATATATTTTCTCCTTTATATATATATATATATATTTTCTCCTTTATATATATATATATATATTTTCTCCTTTATATATATATATATATATATTTTCTCCTTTATATATATATATATATATATATTTTCTCCTTTATATATATATATATATATATTTTCTCCTTTAATATATATATATATATATTTTCTCCTTTATATATATATATATATATTTTCTCCTTTATATATATATATATATTTTCTCCTTTATATATATATATATATATTTTCTCCTTTTTATATATATATATATTTTCTCCTTTTTATATATATATATATATTCTCCTTTTTATATATATATATATTTTCTCCTTTTTATATATATATATATTTTCTCCTTTTTATATATATATATATTTTCTCCTTTTATATATATATATATATTTTCTCCTTTTTATATATATAATATATATTATCCTTATATATATATATATATATTTTCTCCTTTTTATATATATATATATTTTCTCTTTTCTATATATATATATATTTTCTCTTTTATATATATATATATATTTTCTCTTTTATATATATATATATATATTTTCTCTTTTATATATATATATATATTTTCTCTTTTATATATATATATATATATTTTCTCTTTTATATATATATATATATTTTCTCTTTTTATATATATATATATTTTCTCTTTTATATATATATATATTTTCTCTTTTATATATATATATATTTTCTCTTTTATATATATATATATTTTCTCTTTTATATATATATATATTTTCTCTTTTATATATATATATATTTTCTCTTTTATATATATATATATATATATATATATATATATTTTCTCTTTTATATATATATATTTTCTCTTTAATATATATACATTTTCTCTTTTATATATATATACATTTTCTCTTTTATATATATATATACAGTTTCTCTTTTATATATATATACATTTTCTCTTTTATATATATATACATTTTCTCTTTTATATATATATACATTTTCTCTTTTATATATATATACATTTTCTCTTTTATATATATATACATTTTCCTCTTTTATATATATATACATTTTCTCTTTTATATATATATACTAGCAAAAGTACCCGTCGTTGACTGGGTTCAAAAACAGCCTACAGAAAATGGACTCTGATTTATGAAAGTACTAGCAAGGGATATATATTCTCTTATATATATATATATATATTCTCTTATATATATATATATATATACATATTCTCTTATATATATATATACATATTCTCTTATATATATATACATATTCTCTTATATATATATATATACATATTCTCTTATATATATATACATATTCTCTTATATATATATATATACATATTCTCTTATATATATATACATATTCTCTTATATATATATATACATATTCTCTTATATATATATACATATTCTCTTATATATATATATACATATTCTCTTATATATATATACATATTCTCTTATATATATATATTCTCTTATATATATATATATTCTCTTATATATATATATATATATATATATATATTCTCTTATATATATATATATATATATATATTCTCTTATATATATATATATATATATATTCTCTTATATATATATATATATATATATATATATATATTCTCTATATATATATATATATATATATATATATATTCTCTTATATATATATATATATATATATTCTCTTATATATATATATATATATATTCTCTTATATATATATATATATATATATTCTCTTATATATATATATATATATATATATATATTCTCTTATATATATATATATATATATATATATATATATATTCTCTTATATATATATATATATATATATATATTCTCTTATATATATATATATATATATATATATATATTCTCTTATATATATATATATATATATATATATTCTCTTATATATATATATATATATATATATTCTCTTATATATATATATATATATATATATATTCTCTTATATATATATATATATATATATATATTCTCTTATATATATATATATATATATATTCTCTTATATATATATATATATATATATATATATTCTCTTATATATATATATATATATATATATTCTCTTATATATATATATATATATATATATATTCTCTTATATATATATATATATATATATATATATTCTCTTATATATATATATATATATATATATATTCTCTTATATATATATATATATATATATATTCTCTTATATATATAAGAGAATATATATATATATATATATATATATAAGAGAATATATATATATATTCTCTTATATATATATATATATATATATTCTCTTATATATATATATATATATATATATATATATATATTCTCTTATATATATATATATATATATATATATATATATATTCTCTTATATATATATATATATATATATATATATTCTCTTATATATATATATATATATATATATATATATATTCTCTTATATATATATATATATATATATATATTCTCTTATATATATATATATATATATATATTCTCTTATATATATATATATATATATATATATATTCTCTTATATATATATATATATATATATATATATATATATTCTCTTATATATATATATATATATTCATATATATTCTCTTATATATATATATATATATTCTCTTATATATATATATATATATATATATATATTCTCTTATATATATATATATATATATATATTCTCTTATATATATATATATATATATATTCTCTTATATATATATATATATTCTCTTATATATATATATATATATATATATATATATATATTCTCTTATATATATATATATATATTCTCTTATATATATATATTCTCTTATATATATATATATATATTCTCTTATATATATATATATATATATATATTCTCTTATATATATATATATATATATATATTCTCTTATATATATATATATATATATATATTCTCTTATATATATATATATATATATATATTCTCTTATATATATATATATATATATATATTCTCTTATATATATATATATATATATATATATATTCTCTTATAATATATATATATATATATTCTCTTATATATATATATATATATATATATTCTCTTATATATATATATATATATATATTCTCTTATATATATATATATATATATATTCTCTTATATATATATATATATATTCTCTTATATATATATATATATATATATATATATATATATATATTCTCTTATATATATATATATATATATATATATATTCTCTTATATATATATATATATATATATATATTCTCTTATATATATATATATATATTCTCTTATATATATATATATATATTCTCTTATATATATATATATATATTCTCTTATATATATATATATATATTCTCTTATATATATATATATATATTCTCTTATATATATATATATATATTCTCTTATATATATATATATATATTCTCTTATATATATATATATATATTCTCTTATATATATATATATATATATTCTCTTATATATATATATATATATATTCTCTTATATATATATATATATATATATTCTCTTATATATATATATA
Organism: Euprymna scolopes; assembly: GCF_053919585.1. NCBI lineage: Eukaryota > Metazoa > Mollusca > Cephalopoda > Sepiida > Sepiolidae > Euprymna > Euprymna scolopes. The sequence continues at coordinate 25,754,449 of NC_136510.1, forward strand.
TATATATTCTCTTATATATATATATATATATATTCTCTTATATATATATATATATATATTCTCTTATATATATATATATATATATATATATTCTCTTATATATATATATATATATATTCTCTTATATATATATATATATATATTCTCTTATATATATATATATATATATTCTCTTATATATATATATATATATATATATATATATATATATATATATATATATTCTCTTATATATATATATATATATATATATATATATATATATATATATTCTCATATATATATATATATATATATATTCTCTTATATATATATATATATATATATATTCTCATATATATATATATATATATATATTCTCATATATATATATATATATTCTCTTATATATATATATATATATATATTCTCATATATATATATATATATATATTCTCATATATATATATATATATATATTCTCATATATATATATATATATATATTCTCTTATATATATATATATATATATTCTCATATATATATATATATATATATTCTCATATATATATATATATATATATTCTCTTATATATATATATATATATATATATATTCTCATATATATATATATATATATATATATTCTCATATATATATATATA
>NC_136510.1:25757592-25890092 GCF_053919585.1 Euprymna scolopes
TTTAAGGATGTTCCATGACTTTTGTGAACAGTCTGACTTTGAAGCCTGAATTTTTTTTTTTTATCCAAGGAAGTCACCACTTATCAAGGCTTGGAGGCCACTCGGGGATAAGGGTTATTGTGTGTACAGTAATCAATGGGATAATATCATAGTAATCGCTAGTAATGAAGATCTCATAAAGTGTCTCACTTAAGAGGGCGGTTCATCAAGAATTTGTTTATGTTGGACTTGAAGACATCCAAGTTGTAGTCAGGTGGGAAGCAGGCAAACAGAAGAGAGCTCCACAGACGTGCACTTTTAAGAAAGAAGCTTTGTTCATGGAATCTATGTTTTGATTTAGGCACAAATAAAGAGTGGGGAAAATTACTGACAGTGGTTTCAGCTAGACGGGTGTTTTTCGTAAAAGATTGACAAAGGGGGACCCGTGATTGAAACTTAGACAAGCACTTCCTATGGAAATAACTTCAAGATGTTATATTTCCTGGTTCATTTCCTGTCAGGGCTTGGACAGGAGGCGAGACCAAAAACCTAGACTCAATTCCATTTCTATAATACATGCAAGTCGGCTGGATGAATTTGTCTATTTTAGTGTTTCTATCATTCTTTCCAGAAGATATATTTTGATGAAACTGTTAAATAAAAGTAAATTAAAAAAAAATTGTCATTTTAACTGACACCCATTATCCTTTTCTTCTCAAGCAAGATCAGAAGGATAAATACAGACCCAACGACCTTACTGAAAAAAATGGTGATTTTCAACAAGTTTCTGATCACCCCAACCTATACGGTTTAATAACGTTAAACTTACCAGTTTGAGGATTGGTATCAGGATTCCAAATTCTAAATTCATTTTATATGATAATGCTAACCCCACTTTCCTTCCCCCAAGTGTTGGGAAGTAAAAAAAAAAGGGTGGGGGTATGACAAAAGAACAAGAAATAGGGTTGGTGAAAAGACAATAAATAGGAAGTTGTTCACCAGGATAGACAATAGAAGGTTGACATGGAATTGTTGATCAGAGTGTGACAATGACGGTAACAAAACTATGGATGGTTCTGGTCTTGGGGGAGGGGGGCTCCATGTTTTGACAATTTTCTTGGTCTAACTTTTACTCCTGATCTGAAATGGAACACGGTACATCAAATCTCTTGCCAAGGTCGCTGGAAAAAATGGTGGGATCCTTCTACCGCTCCAATAGATATCTCTCTGCTGATGCAATTCTCTATCTATATAAAAGCCAAGTACGTCCAAGGATGGAATGCTGCTGCCACATCTGGGCAGAAGCTGCTAAAAATAGCTTATCCTGCCTTGACAGAGTACAAAATAGACTTCGTAGCTTAGTGGGGGATGCCCTTTTCTCTTCCCTGGAACCTCTCTCTCACAGAAGAGACGTTGTGAGCCTTTTTTTGTTTTATTGATATTTCCATGGCAAATGCTCGCCCGAGCTCTAATCTCTGGTCCCCCTTTGCCAATCTTTCACAAAAAACATCTGTTTAGCTGAAACCACTGTCAAAGATTTTCCCCATTCTTTATCTGTGCCTAAATAAAAACGTAGATTCCATGAACAAAGCTTCTTTCTTAGAACTGCTTGCTTGTGGAACTCTCTTCCATTTGCCCATTTCCCACCTGACTACAACTTGGATATCTTCAAGTCCAACATAAACAAATTCCTGATAAACCGCCTCCTTAAGTAATCCAGTTTATCAAATCTCCATTACTAACAATTACTACGATATTATCCCATTGATTACTCTACATACAATAACCCTTATCCTCGAGTGGCCTCCAGGCCTTGATAAATGGTGACTGTACACTAGCATACATGCCCGCCGTTGCTCGGATATTTGGAGGTGTATGTTGAGAAAAAAAAAAAAAAAAAAAAAAAAGCGGTCAATTTTTTTAACTTTGACCCCTATTATGACCTCTTAAAATTTGTTTTGGGCTTAAATCAAGTTATTAAGTTAGATCCATGTCCAAGGAACCTATATCAAAAATACCAAGTGTTTACACCCAAAATTGTCGAAGGAGTTTGTTAGAGTTCTCAAAGATCAAATCGTTGAACTTTGACCCCTTAATCGCCAAATTTCTGTCCGAAAACCGATCACATATATTTTCCCAAATCTCAGTACCCTGTATATCAAATTTTGAGTCTGTAAACATAAAATTGACAGAGTTATTCCGTAGGGAAATGTAGACATACAGATAGATAGATTAAACAAAAATATATACGTATACATAAATATTTACAGAAACAATATTGTGTGTCCTGTAAACTTTTTATGCAAATATTATGCAAGTATAAATCATGTAGAATATCTGCATGAATATAATTACACGTAATAGTTAACTGAAGATGATAATCCCATAAGAAAACCGAAAGAACTACTAGGGAATTAATTAAAATGAATGTTTAAAAGAATATGCAAATTAGCTAAATCGTTCGCAGATGAATTCAATTCCATGACCCATATATAAGAAAATCGTATTTTCTTTTTAAATAAAAAGAAAAGAGGGTTTTTAATATGAATATCAATACACACAAAAGAAACACGAATTTATAGGAGTATATATATATATATATATATATATATATATATGGTTTGTGAGGACTTTGGGGAGTGGCTTGAGAGTTTTACAACAGTTGGAGTTGGACAGAGCTGAAGAAAGCTTGTGGCTCAGAACAAATAGGAAAATGAATTGATGAACTGATGGATAAACACAGCCTCGACAGTAGATATGGACTTTAGCATTTAGAGGGTTAATGGTGTTCCTATTTACTTGCCTCCCCATGAGGGCAGAGTTAGACATAGGCAAATTGTGGGTTTTTAAAGACATTGGATGCTCTCTAGTGTGAGAATTGCAGTGCAAATAATACAATTATCAATCCTCATCTAAAAACTTCCGGAACAAAAAAAAAAAATAAATAAAAAGAATAAAAAATAAATAAATAAACATATTTTTTAAAATATAGTTATCCACTGACACGTGTTTCGTCGTCTACGACTCATCAGCCACTCTGATGAGTCGTAGACGGCGAAACACGATAATTATATTTTAAAAATAATATATATATGCTGCTCCCCATTTAGGGGTTACCAAATTGGTCAAAGGGAAAATTATTCCCAATTCGCATTTAGGTAAAAATGCACTTTTGTATAAATAATTGAATTCGTTCAAAGAGTATTGCTAACAAAAACAAATAAATATATATATATATATATATATATATATATATATATATATATATATATATACCAGACTTTTAATCCATTAAAAAATGGTCAGTTGATTTAGAATGAGTGTTTTATGGCGAGCTGATGGTTGATTATGGTTGAATTTGTGCTCATTTTTGCATTAATAACTAATCCCTTTGTGCATCAAAGGGATACCATAGTACTTAGTTCATTGCACCTTTTCATAAAGGTCAACAAATAATATCAGCTAGATCGTCTCAGTAGTTTCTGAAAAAAATGTGTAATGGACAAACAGACAAACTAATAGAAATTATATATATGAGTTTCAGCAAAAATATGACTTAGGCAGACATAAGTAGGTTTATACGATTTTATGACAATCTACAAAAGTGTAAATTAATTTTTTATGCTTAAATCTAAACAATATATATATAAAAGTGAAAATGTATGTATGTATGTATGTATGTGTGTTCGCTTTTTCTGTATGTCAACAAAAGGCTTTTTTCAGAGAAGCGGTCGGTCACTTCACAACTTTAAAACTTTTTATATCACATATAAATCGTAATATCTCACAGTTAACAACGAAGCTCGCCTGTGTATTTAATTTGCTCGATTTCGGGAAGATAAATATTCAATATTTGTCGCTCGCCGCATGTGGGTTAGTCTTTTTCCTATAACGTCTTGGGGGGGGGGAGCGTTCAGCAGTAAATGAATACTATCCCGCAGCCAAACTTGACCTCATTAACTCATTAAAACGGGCACCTGCTAAATCCAAGTAATTGAATAAATTAAAACGTGTTTCCGTTAGCATCTCACGGTGGGGAAATGGTTAACGTTGCATGCTTTTTTTTTTCCACACTTTAATTTACAACTTTGCCTCAACGGTTCGGGTTCGATCCTCATACTTACTTTTTTTTTTTAAACCCCCCCCCCCCACACACACCTCCCAAATCCCGGGCAACGCCGGGTACCCCTCGCTAGTATATATATAAAGAAATATAAAGAACACCAGATGTTCCCTTGGATCGAAATTCCCACACTTGGACTTCATGATTCAAGGGTTGCTCTGAGAAAAAAAAAGTAAAGTATGCGCTAAGTATATGTAAGTAAATAAATTGTATACCTCAAATAAATAATGAATGGAATGTCCATTTCCTTCTTTTCTGCATTTTTCAAAACTAAAGCAAATAATGGCAATCCCTACAGATAAGTGGAAGTATTTTGTGCATATATATATATATATATATACACACACACACACACACACACACACACACACACACACACACACTCGCAGGCCCAGTTTCCTGACATTAGCCAGGGTAATTTTTTAAAAGTGCTAATTAAAAAATATCAAGTATTCTTTTTTATTAATGAATATATGCTTGAAACTAACTTATGAAATGTACATAATTTATAAGACTTATCTTTGTGCTAATTCTTTTTCGAGTCTCATAAATTAAATGATATTCTTTTGTATTAAGTGATCAACAGACTTTCAATGCTTGCCAGAGAATCAATGACACACACACACACATATATATATATATACACACACACACACACACACACACACACACACACACACATAGATATTCCAGGAGATCAGAACAAGGCGTGCAGTTCTAAGAAAGGAGCTTTGTTCATGGAATCTACGTTTTGATTTAAGCACAGATAAGGAGTGGGAAAAATTATTGAGAGTGGTTTCAGCTAGACAGGTGTTTTTCTTGAAAGATTGGAGAGGGGGACCAGAGATTGGAGCTCAGATGAGCATTTGCAATGGAAATAATGATAAAACAAAGACAGGCTCGCAACGTCTCTTCTGTGGGAGAGAGGTTGCAGGGGAGAGAAAAGGGCATCCCCCACTAAGACACAGTCTATTTTGTACTAAGTCAAGGCAGGATAGGCTGTTTTTAGCAGCTCCTGCCCAGATATGGCATCAGTACTTCATCCTTGAAGATAGAGAATTGCATCAGCAATGAGATATCTATTGGAGCGGTAGAAGGATCCCACCATTTTTTCAGCAACCTTGGCAACAGATTTGATGTACGTATTCCATTTCAGATCAGGAGTAAAGGTCAATCCCAGAAGCTTGTCAAAACATGGATCCTCCCCAAGACAAGAGCCATCCATTTCAATTGATGCCAGATGGGGATCAGAGCATTGATGATGTAAAGATAGGTGTTTGGTTTTAGATGCATTAAAAGTAACCAGCCACCTCTTCCCCCATTGTACCATGCGCTCAAGATCAGAGGAGTGAGAATCAGAGAGAACTTTGTCATTTACGGCCTTTGATGTGCTGCCATAGATGGTTGTGTCATCAGCATAGATGTCAATGAATAATTTAAGTATGTGTTTTGGGAGCTCATTGATATAGATCAGGAAGAGAGTTGGGCCCATGATGGACCCCTGAAGGACTCCAGCATTAATACTGTGGGCTTCTGATTTCTGCCCATCAACCACTACTCTTATGACCCTATCAGAGAGAAATGATTTAATAATTGAGAAAACATTTCCAGTTATACCATAGCTGGAGATCTTGTGAAGTAAACCTTTATATCATACCCTATCAAAGGCTTTTGATATGTCAAGAGCAATTGCCCTAGAAAGGTTGCCTCCATCGAGAGATTCGCTAATCCTATGAGATATAACTGTAAGCACATCTGCTGTAGATCTAGCAGAATGGAAACCATATTGCATGTCACTAAGAAGGTTACTTCTGCTGAGGTGGTTGACTACTTCTTTATTTAATATGGATTCCAGCAACTTACTCATGAGGCACAAAAGACTTATTGGTCTGTACTGAGAGGGAGATGACCTATCACCTGAATTCTTAAACACAGGGCATATTGATGAGGTTTTACAGGATGTTGGGAAGCACTTCTCCTTAAGACAATGCTTAAACAGTTTTATAATTATGGAGGCAAGTTCTGGTTGAAGCTTTTTCAACACTATAATTGGAATGCCGTCAGGGCCAGTTGCTTTACTAGAATCAAGGTTCTTGATTAGCTTGGCGACATCACCTACAGATATTTGTATGTTGCATAGCATGTTGTATGTCATAGGAGGAAATACGAGGAGTTGATGGCCTTCGTCACATAAGGTAGAATTAGCTGCAAAGTTCTTGGCAAATAGTTTGGCTTTGTCTGATGCTGACAAGATGACCTTAGGTCTATTGATGATGGTTGGGATAGAACGCACGCTTCTGTTCAAGATCCTGTTTGCTATTTGCCAAAACTGGTGGGAACCAAGCAGCTGCTCAGCTACTTCGGATTTAACGGACTGAGCATACAGCACTCTTGCATTTTTTATTACTCTTTTACACTGGTTGCTGGCAGTCCTGAAAGCAGCTTTAGTCTCAGTACATCTATTACGTTGGTAGCTATGAAAAAAGTGATTTCTGAGCGCGATGGCAGCAGTACATTCTGGGGAGAACCATGGCTGGCTGTTAGGTTTTTGTTGGATTTTTTGGATGGTATCAATTGGTCTACACCTACAATTAACCATTCGGTCAGGTCTGATATTATAGAGGACACATTCTTTTTAAACATGGAGAGGTTCATCTGAAGATTTATTACATTTCATTTTTATCTTAACTGATACAACCGAGTGGTACGAAGATCCTAGAATGGAACATGAACATAGCTCAGGGGAAGTTGTCAGAAAAAGGTCTAGAAGGCTTGTATACTGACTGGTAGTATCGGGCACACGGATGGGTTCATGAACAATCTAAGTGAGGTCAATAGTAATGGAGAAATTATGACAGAACCTCCCCTCATCTTCTGTCTGTTTGAGTGGGTCAGCCATTCCACATTGTGAACATTGAAGTCACCACAGATGTGAATGTTAGCCGAAGGATGAGCAGACAGGATGTGGTCAATTTTCTCAGATATACTCTTAAAGATAGTAACTCCGCTGTTGTGGGAGTGATAGAGGGCAAATATAAATGCGGTGGTGTAAGCAAGTGCAACCTGGAAGCACATCTAAGGTAAATCAGGGTCTTTTCTGGAGATATCCTTACCACACGGAAAGGCATCTTTAATGTAGGCACATATTCCATGCCATGGCGATCTTGAGGGTCAGATTTAGATGTAAAGTTAGAGTATCCTTTAATAAGGTTTTTTTTTTTATTAACTGGAAAGAAGTTTATATAAAATAATTTTATAAAAGAAACAGTAGGTTCTCTAGAGTGCAATGTAGAATAACATATTTTAGTCTAAGTTACTGCATTGAGGCATGTGAAGCTTCTCGGGTGATTTCACAGATTTCGATGACAATAAAAATATAGGAGTGTGAAATATTTGTTGATCATCATTCAATCCCGGGCAACGTTGGGTCTCCCTGCTAGTGTGTGTATATATATATATATATATATATATATATATATATAGAGAGAGAGAGAGAGAGAGAGATGCATATGCAACGGATAAAGTGCTAAATGCCAATCAGTTCTTAGTGACACTCTTTTGAAAGTTGAAGGTTCAATCGTGACTAACACATATAATAATGGTTATTTACTTAAAACTTCCATCGATCATGGTTTATGTAACGAGAACAATCTACCTCTTTGGATTAAATAAAGCTTGAAATTCCATACAGATCCCAGAGTTTGATAAGATGCACCTGAAGAAGATTCGACATAACATCGATCGAAACGTTCCAAGATGAGAACACTAGTCTGAAAATAATGAAAACAGTCTCCAATCCGCATCTAAAAAATTCAAAAAAATGCTTGAAATGAACTCGAAGTACAAATACAATCTTATAAATCATACGAGCTCATGAAGTACGCGTTTCCCTTGGAATATGTAAAATAACTGCCCAGCTTTGTGACAAACCGCACACACTTTGGTGAAGTGCCTCTCATTTAATATGAACCACTAATTTCCTTGTCAGTCACCGTTGAAGATGTGACTCATTCCCATGACTCGTCCGAATTTGTTGCTCAGCACCACTTCAATGCAGAGTGAGTCTTTGCAAACTTTTGAGAACCTTGAATCTTGTAACCCCCGACGGTCCCCAAATTGTGGCGAGCCGAGATGACAAGTGTTGTGATGGGAAAATTGAAAAAAGACGTACAAGCATTTAGAAACATTTTTATACTTAAAGTTTGTGTGCAACGTAAAGAATTTATAATTCATATAATACAGAATTTTATTTCACTGTTTGAACTGGTAAAAAAAAAAAAATAAAAATAAAAAATACAGGCATTTTTGTGTGGTATTCATGTATATATTTTTATAAATAAATTTTAATTATTTTTACCTACTTATACTAGTGTTTCATGCTTACGAAATCATCAGTGTAGGAGATGATAATTACTATCAATCAAAGGATTCAAACCCAGCCACAAAGTCTCCTTTGACTCTGCAAGCCAGTATTTAACTCCCAGGCTACTAAGAATAATCATGAGAAAGACAGTATCAATATGTTAGACTCTTAAACTAGTAATTGAGCACTCTAGCAAATTTTCTTTAAAAAAAAAAAAAAAAAAAAAAAAAGAAGAAAGTTGTATCGTATGTCTATATGAGATTCATCTATATAAAACACACACACATATATATATATATTATATACAGGTGGTCCCAAAAGAAACTGACAGGTTTTAAATTTGATTAACTTCCTCAATATTTAAGTTGTGCTTACCAATTTTCATATGTAGATAGATGAGCCTCTGCGTGATCTTTTGAGATATAGTAAAATATCATAGTCTACTTATTCTAATTATATTTACACAACTTAATCTAGGGTATGTTTTTCACAAGGTCTAATTTTAGTTATGAAAAACGATATTACTAAATGTCCACCATTCTCATTTTCACACTCTTGTGCTCTCTGCAGGGCATTGTCCATTGCCATTGGCTGAAACTCTTCCACCAATTGAATTTTATATGGAAATTTGCCCTCTCCATGAAGCATTCTGTGAAGAGAGGATTGAGAGACCCCAATTTGACTTGATCTCCTTTTTACTGATGTGGCTGGATCATCAGCCACACTCTCTGCTAATCTCTGATGATTCTTATCACTTCTTGCCGTACGGGGTCTACCAGATTTAGGGAGGTCACATACAGACCCTTGCTCATGAAATCGAGCCACCATAGCTTTTATTGCATTGCGAGTAGGGGAATTTCTTGTGTTGAAGTTTTGTCAAAATTCTCTTTGAGTTTCTGATATTGACCTATTCAACCAAAAATACAACTCTACGATAAATATTTACTCCTCGGTAGTGTAACAACTCACGATGACCTTAGAAGGGTTACTCTAGATGATCTGAAAAAAAGAAAAGAAAAATATAAAAAATTAAGAAAGTTATGAATTTTTTTTAACCATCAACTTCTTTTGGTACACCCTGTATATATATATCTGCACAGACTCGTAGAAATTTCCAGGTTAGTATCGAGGGCACATTAATTCACTGGGAGAGATGCACCCCCCCAGTCTTCGTTAAGACATGTATCTAGGAGAAGGAAACTGATATAAAAAACCTGTGGTTTACTGTATACTCTATCCCGGGGCAGTTGCCTGCACCAAAAAAGGTTAGCAGTAATACCAAAAAGTGTGGATGGTTCTACACAAAGCCTTCACCACTATGAAGAAATCATCTGTGTGGATTTCTGAGCAACAATTGTTGTGGCGGAAGCTCATACGTCGAATTTGACAGAGTCCATTATATATATATATATATATATATATATATATATATATATATGTGTGTGTGTGTGTGTGCATCCGTGTGTAAATATTTAACTGATAAGCTGAAAGTTTCACCTCTTTGTTGCCTATATTGACAGTGTTCAAAAGCAACCTCTGTTATAGACGTGCATCAGAAGCAAAGATAAGTCATTGAATTTTTGACAAAAGTGCATTAAAAATAGTGGTGTCTATGTAGAAAAATAAATTCTGGAGCACAAAAGGGTTTCATGTTTTAACAGTACTACTCCTGTCTTTCTAGCCCCTCAACTTAAAAATAGGAGGAAATGTACCACAGGCCTGTTTTTGGAACAACACATATATATATATATATATATATATATATATATATATATATATATATATATATCTCTTTTGAAAAATATTTTAGTTTTATTATTTAGAAGTTGTTTGCATGTTTTTTTTGTTTGTTTTTTTGAATATGTTTTAGTAGCAATTTTTTTTTTGAATATGTTTTAGTAGCAATTTTTTTTTTTGAATATGTTTTAGTAGCAATTTTTTTTTTGAATATGTTTTAGTAGCAATTTTTTTTTTGAATATGTTTTAATAGCAATTTTTTTTTTGAATATGTTTTAGTAGCAATTTTTTTTTTTGGAATATGTTTTAGTAGCAATTTTTTTTTTTAGTAGCAATTTTTTTTTGGAATATGTTTTAGTAGCAATTTTTTTTTTGAATATGTTTTAGTAGCTGATAAATGGTAATTTGAAAGAGTTGTTGATAGGAGAAAATGGCCTGTTTTTGGAACAACACACACACATATATATATATATATCTTTTGAAAAATATTTTAGTTTTATTATTTAGAAGCTGTTTGCATGTTTTTTTTTGTTTGTTTTTTTGGAATATGTTTTAGTAGCAATTTTTTTTTTTTGAATATGTTTTAGTAGCACTTTTTTTTTTTGAATATGTTTAAGTAGCAATTTTTTTTTATTTGAATATGTTTTAGTAGCAATTTTTTTTTTTGGAATATGTTTTAGTAGCTGATAAATGGTAATTTGGAAGAGTTGTTGATATAAATCCTATATAAAATATTTGCACACAAGAGATTGTATCTCTGAAAATAAAACAAAATCCTCCATAACATGCTGAGTTTATCTTATAAAATTGTTTTTTGTAATGACTTTTATACAATAATCATGATTGTTTCTCAACAGTAAACTATGACAATGTTTTAGTAAAAGTTTATATCTTTGTTTTTAAAATATCTAACGTGTCATCTAAATAATATATTTCTAGCTTGCGTAGAGAGCTGTCATACTTTCATTTGTAGGAATTATGTGCAATAGTTTTTAAACTATGAATGATTTTATGATAAAATAAGCCGAACATGTGGGGTCCTCCTCCACGAGTGAAACATTTACTTTCACCATGACTAATGTTTGTGCAAAATTTCAAAACAATTCCAAGGTGTGGTGATTGAGAAAAGTTTGAACAGATGAACACTTTCTGGGAAATTTTACCCCTTATAATGCCCCCTATGGGGGCAACCAGAGTTATCTCGGAAAATCCGTTCTGGCAAAAATTTACTTTTACCATGACTAATATTTGTGCAAAATTTCAAAATTTTTGTTGTCGGGACACCAATAATGATCAGGATCATATATTAAAATTGATTGAAAATAATTTTCATTTTTTATTTTTAAGAACACAAACCAATATTTGGCATTAATGACTGACAAAATGTTTGTTCAGTAATGTTGCCATATATGTTCAAGAGTTGCTTAGAACACTTTTCTGTCTTGACAGGGTTCAAAATCGACTTCGAAATCTAGTGGGCAATTGTTACAGAGAGAGAGAGAGAGAGGTGAGTAAACGTGGAGGTAGACACGTTTACCAGAACCGAAGGTCAGCTGACCAGATTACGTATATGTGACGTGGTCAGGCAGGTTGGCTAGATCTGGGAGATTTGATTTGGGCTTTGAAGAAGACGGACGGTTTTTCCGTTGTCTCCCCCTCTTAACTGGGGAGGGGGGAGACGAACGCTGACATGTGTAGAAGAAGAACCCACACAAGCCGATTTCACTTCCACTTCTGCAGAACCTCTGGGGAAAGTGAAATAAAAACTATAAAACCCATTCATCGTCTTGGAGTGATAAATCTTCTTCAAACAGGTATCAAGTCTCCCTCCAGGATGAGAAATTTCCAGATGGTCCAACATCGAAGAAGCAGAGGTAGGTTCTGAAAATACATGTCACACACACGATTCCCTTTATGATAATCAAACACACAACCATTTATATTAGAGACAATCATACGCACACGGAACCTTTGTTATATAGAAAACGTAAATGGTGCCTTCAATGATAACCAATATATAACATATCACAATGACCTTTTCTTCTCCTTGTAACCACTTTCTCGGAAGAGACGTTGCGTATCTATCTCTGCTCTATCATTATTTTCATGGCAGGTGCTCGATTGAGATTCAATCAATGTCCTCATCCATGCCAAACATTCACAACAAACACTCGTCCAACTCGGACCACTATCAACAATTTCCCCCTACTCTTTAACTGTTCCTAAATCTAAATACAAATTCCATGAACAAGGCTTCTTTTCTAGAGAATTACCTGCCTGTGAAACTTTGTACCGCAGGCCTGCTTTTCAGCTGACTGCAACATGACCGTCTGCAAGTTCAATGTAAACAAGTTCTTGATGAGCCATCCTCTTAAACAAATTCTACCCAATTTTCACTAGTACTGATCATTACGCTCTTGTCTCAATGACTACCTGACACTCATCAACCTTTATTCTCGAGTGGCCTTCAGGCCTTGACGAGTGATGACTCCTTTATAAAAAAAAACAAAAAAAACTAACCTATTCTAACAGCATTTAGAGAAAACTGTCCTATATATATTTTGTATAATATATACAGGAATTTACATTTATATCGGTAGTCGGTACCGACGGTTTCAAGCCCGGTAGTTGAGGACTGCTTTTAATGTCCGCCTCAGGCTCTCTTCAGCCGACTCTCATCTGTCTTTAACCGGAACCGGAACTCTATATATGCACACCATAATTTTTATTTATTTATTTATTTTATCCTTTATATTTTTTTTTTTTTTTTGTATGCTACTTTAATAAGGTAATAAATTTGAAGCAATAAATTAAAAAGTATGGGATGATGCCTTCTATATTATTATTTTTCTTTAAGCATCCCCCCCCCTATCATTCAGTTTAAGTCTCGTATAAAAGCGTTTGAAAAGTTCATTTTGAAGTTATGTCTAATCTCGTTTAAAAGTAGGGTAATAAAATTTAGATTGAAATAGACCTAGGAAGTGCCCAGGGGATGGTATATACTGATATTTAAGTATCGCTTTGCGTTTAAAAACGTTTAAGATTTATTTTAAAATAATCTCTAGTTTCGTTTTAATTACGGTAATAATATTTAGTTAAAATAGACTTAATATGTGTAAAAATATGGCATATGTTTATATTTAAGTATTGTTTCACGTTTAAAATTATTTAAAACGTTATTTTAAAGTTATATGTAATTTCGTTTTAAAAACGGTAATAAATCTTAGATTGAAATAGGTCTAAACGGTGTCAAAAATTGTCGTTTTTATATTTAAGTATATTAAGTATAGCATGATCTCGCTCTATTTAAAAACACGTTTTAAAACATTTAAGATTTTAAACTTAAAAATTCTCTCTAGATCTCGTTTAAAATGGGTGATAAGATCTACAATAATATAAAATAAAATATTTTGGCATGTGTCTATAACTAAACCCTTTTTTTTTTATATCTTCACGTTTTATCTTTTTTTCTATCCCAATTTATAAGAAGCGATCCTCTTCTATGTATACAGTCCTTCAAGCATTCGTTTCTTACATTTAAGCATCCATCTTCTTAGGTTGCTTTTAAAATATAATATTTTTCGGCATTGCAGAGTGAGCATTGTTTTAGCTCTGGGGAGTATGAAGGTTTTTGCTCGATTTTTTTCCATTTCACCGTAAAAGGTGCACCTTCTTTTAACTGCCAGATCTTGTTTGCTAAAGCCGTATTACTTCTCTCTTTTGTTCTAAAAGAGCTCATGTGCATGTAATATCTCTGTTTAAACGGCCCCTTCGTCATTCCAATGTATTTATTAGTTACGTTTGTGGATGTATTCGTTACAGTTGCTTCATATACAAGTGACTCTGCTTTACAATTCCCTTCAAGCGGGCACTCATTTTTGGCTCTGCAAGAGCATGTTGCATTTTCCCTCTCTATTGGTTCTCTAGAGATGATGGATTTTATTGACGGTGTTGTTGAGTAGCTTATTTTAATTGTATTTCTATTGAATATTTTATGTAGCTTGTGCTTTTTTTGGAAAATGTTTATCTAGTAGTTTCAAGAACAACCGTCCTACTTTAGTTTTTATATTTAATGAGAATGGAGGTAGAAACCAAATTACTTTCCGTCCTCTGTTTTTTTTGTTTTTTTGTTGGTTATGGGTTGGTTCAAATCTTATTTGTTCTTTAAATCCACTTTTATGGAGCGCGTCATTGTAATATGGAGCTGCTTGTTCAAATACTTCTGCATTTGAAGACAATGTAGATATTCTTTTGCTTACATTTGCTACCATATTTTTAAATATTGTCGGGAGGTGGCATGAACCTTTGTTTATGTATACTAATTTTTCATTTGGTTTATGAAAGGGTTTATATATTCTTTTTTGGAGATCTAAAGTTATGTCTAAGAAGTCCACTTTACGTAAATTTGTGGATATTATTATTTTAAATCCTAACTCCTTGAAATACTTTTCTATTTCTTTTCTAAACCTGTCTAATGCATTTCCATTGTAATTTCGCAATAGACATAAACCATCATCTCTATATAGTCCGAATGAATGATCTGGGAATTTCTTTTCTAAGTTGGTCAGTATAAACAGTCCGACTAAATCGCACACGTCTGCACTGTCATAGGCCCCCATTGCCAATTGTCAAATTGGTCCTCATCGTTTGTTTTTTTAACCCACGTTTTTCCTTCGAAAAACAAGAGAGTCCGTCTTGCTTGCATAATTGTTTCTATATCTAGGGTGCTTATTTTTCTATATTTTGATGCAAATTTTAATGTCTTTTCTAAGATTTCTTTAGTAATGGAGGGATAAAAATCCACTATATCCATCTGGGTGAAACTGCAATTTTGCGGTTCTTCTATATTTTTAAACCAGTCCAGGACTGAGTTTGTATTTGCTCACAATTTAAGGTTCGAATTTCTTTTTACATCCTTAACTATCTCCTTGATAATGAATTTGCTAGCCAGGCCTATTTCACTTTTGGCGGAGTTAATCAGCCTACATGTTGGTTTATTTTTGAAATTGTCTTTGTGGTCTTTTAAAGTAACAAATCCGTTTTTCTTTGCTAATCTATCAACTCTATACTCTATGCCTAATTTCGTGGCTATCTCTGTGGCTTCTTTATTTATTGATTCATAAGAATATTCAGTGTAGCTTAATCGCCATATATATTTTATAAATTACTAACTAGCTCTACCTACGTATTGAGCACTTTTGAAGTAAATACTTAAAGTTTACACATAAATTTATACTTTTGTATATTAATTTTATGTGAATAAATGAAGTAGTTATATATATATATATATATATATATATGATGATTGCAACGTCTTGTCATACGAGTGCCAATGAAAGTCCATGAGCCCCAAAATGACTTATTTAGTCTTGCTGGTGAAATTCACACGCTCAAACAGACATGACACTGAAGACGGTCGTTGGTATACATACATATATATACATGCATGCAAACATACATATATACATATCTATAAACATATACACATACAAATACGTACACATATATACGTACACATACATATATATATATGCACATATACATACATATGTACATGCATACATATACAAACATGTACATATATAAATATACATATACAAACATACATATACATATATAAACATACATATACAAACATACATATACATATATAAACATACATATACAAACATACATATACATATATAAACATACATATACAAACATGTACATATATAAACATACACACACATTTGTATATATTTCCTCATTATTCTGAGAAAATTAAATAAACAAGAAAAATATGCCAGAAAAAAAAAAAAAAATTTAATGAATGTAAAATTGCTTTCACATCTGCCGATCAAGCAATTTTCTGTAATGGTTGTTTACACAACAATCATAATCATGTTTCAATGGTAAACTATGACAGTATTTTAGTGAAAGCTTATATCGAAAAAAAAAAAAAGAAAAAAAGAAAATGATTATCTACAAGACCAATTAAACAGCATCTTTTATCTAACTTTCATGGGAACGGCTGTTATAACTTCCTTTGGTGGTAGCTTTCAATTTTTCTCCAGAAAATTCAGATATTATAAAATACCTTTTCTTTTAAAATTCTTAACCATGGCATTTTTTAGAGTACTATTACGAATATTACATAACATGGACAAAGAATGACAGAAATTTCTGGGGGCATGCTAGTAATGTTATTGGCTCTCTAACGAATATTTCATGGTTGGGCATGGAATTTCTTGAGTTATTCTACTTCCCCGGCAACACTGGGACACAGTCAACTAGTACAAAAAGAAAGGTAATACCTTTACTTTAGCTGTGAAACACTTGTTCTCTGTGGAAGGATATGTTCCTATTTACAATGCCTCCCCACAGGACAGAGTTAGACACCAGGGTCATTTTTTAACGTGGAGAAAAGGAACAAAAATAAAAATTGTCTCAGTCGTGAAGGATTTCTCCTCCACTGACAGAGAACAAGAAATTGAAGTGCAGCATCTGAAGAACAGATACTACAATTTGATCTTGTCCCGAAGGCCAAGAAAGGATATGTTATCTGAAATTAATAAGGTAAAAATCAAGAAATATACGAAATGCCTTTAATAAGTTTCCAGACATTTTTATACAGGCTTTTAAAATTGTCGTAGACTCTTGAAAATTTAGTTTGTTATTGCTATACATCTTATGAGATGACTGACAAATTTTTATGATTTCAGGTTCAAATGAACAGCTACAGAAGGAATTGGAATACACCTTACTAAAGCCTGATTGTCACAGCTGATGAATTCCAAAAATGCAATGAGGACACTTTAGAAGAATGACATGCAATAAAATTCTGTTTTAAACTTGCAAAATACCACAGAAACATATAGAATCCTTTAGACTGCTTTTGGACCATCTTGCAGGAATCGAGCATCAGTTTTTGAGTGGCATAAGAGATTCAAGGAAGGCAGGGAGTCTCTAAGGAATGATAAACGGTGTGGGAGAAGTAAGGAAGTCAGAACACCAGAGTTGATTGGCCAAATAAAGAATTTCATGGATAAGGACCGTCAAGTGTCTATAGAGACAATAAGTGCACAGTTTGATGTCAGTGTGGGAACTGTACACGCAATTATTCACGAGGAACTGAAGATGTGGAATATTTGTGCAAAGTTTGTCCAAAGGGTGCTCTATCCTTGTCATAGACTATTTCACCAAGATAAGCATCAAGACAGTTCCTCACCCTCCCTACAGTTCAAACCTTGCTCTCTACGACTTTTTGTTATTCCCTAAGCTCAAGGAAAACCTGTGAGACAACTGAGATGAAAAAGGCTGTGATGAGGGTCATTGACACGCTCACACAAGAGGACTTCCATAGGGGTTTTCCAGAAATTGTTGGAATGGTACAACAAGTGCATTACAACCGGAGGAGATTACTTCGAAGGAGACTAGTTTCATGTGTATACTATCAATAAGAGTGGCCATACGAAAAAAGTCTGCAAATTTCTTTAAGACATCTTGTAATCCTGTCATAAAAAAAAAAAAACGTTACTCACCTTATTACCTAGAATACATATTCCATAATTTCAATATTTTAGGATTTTACCAAGACCATGTACATTATTACTGTGCACTGATCCTTTTAAAAATTATTTAATATAATTCAAAGTTTGATGCAGAGCAATTCTTTTCTATATTAAATTTTGGAACTTGTGCATTACTATGTAGGAACCACTTTTTTGGTTTTCAGTTTGGACATTTTGGAGAGTGCATGGCAGGGGCAGACAAATGCAATTTCAGGACCAAATGAAAAGTCTCACAATAAATACTTGTGTTCAGAGAAAAATTTTTTGTGACACATTTATTTAATTAAAATAAATATAAAATTATAACATAAAATACAGGTTTTTTTTTGGTTTTTTTTAAAAAAAAAAAACACAAAATAGATATTTTTCTTCTTTTTGTAGACAAACCAAAATTCGGAAATTTTCATAACTAGTAAAATAAAATCATTAAACTTTGTAATGAATAGATGAAAACTGTTACAATGTATGACTTAACTTTTATAAATATTTTTTAAATGAGTGTGAATTTTGAGAAAACTATTTTTCTCAAATTTTTCAAATTATCGTAACAAAGTTGTTTACTCCTGTTGTTCACTCTCTAAAGCTCCAAACTGAAAACCAAAACGTGGTTCCTTCACAGTAGTGTACAAGTGCCTAACTTTTCTATATATAGTTTGGGGACAGATGCAAGTTTGAGTGAACGTCCTTTAAATCCCAGATTTAAAGATAAATTCTCTTAAAACAACATACATGAACTTAGTTCTGATTTTTTGTTGAATGTTATAAAAATATATAACTAGAGGAACCTGGGGCAAAATGAGATACTTAAAGGAAAAAGAACTGTCGAGTCAAAGGTAGCATTGACATATAAACCATATTCTGTGTACTGAACATTCAAAGTATTGGAAAACAATGCATTGGGGCAAAACGAGACGGATCTTGGTCTGAATAAGCCAGTCTTCACAGAGCTCACAAATGAAGATTGGGGTCTTGTTGCATTCGTCTAGACCTGCACAGCCGTAGTGTGCCCATTTCCAACAGTCCCCTTGACAGGCTACCCAGCTTTCTGCACTTTCAGAGTACAGTTCGTCACAGATCAAAATAGATACATTTTGAATACTTACCCCTTTTTGATGTACGGGGCTGAATAAAACAATGGTAGACGTTGGCGGCAAGGCGTTACCATGTGATCTCTTGATCAGACTCCTCACAAAAGAGCTCTCTCTCTCTGTTTCAGTTATCTGTGGTGTCTCGTTTTACCCTGCTATCTCATTTTGCCCCAGGTTCCCCTGTGTGTGTGTGTGTGTGTGCGTGCGTGCGTGCAATTATTTTCACTCTGTACTTTCACTGGATTCAGTTTCTACTTAGTACAATCCAATCAGACTCCTGCACATCATGAGTATGTTGTTTGAATCTGTGATAATTCAAAAAGTTCTCAGCCACCTCAGCAAAAACAATCTACTCAATGACAAGCAATATGAATTTTATGCTGTAAACTCAACTGCTGACTGTAATATCACACAGGACCAGTGAATATTAACAGGGGCTTCATTTCCAGAGCAGTAGCACTTGCTATATCAAAAATTTTGAATAAGATTTGATGCAAACGTTTGCTCATTATCATGTCAACCATCAAATCCTTTTCCTCTAATTTGTTTATAAAAGTAGTTATTGATGGTTAGATGTCTGGATCACATTGTATAAAAGATCCATTCTTGATGTTCAATGATCTCCCAAATCACATTCTAAGATCATTTGTTAATATTGATGCAAATGATATAAACCAACCATCAGATGATTCAAAGAGCATAAATAATCAGAGAACTTGAATGCCTACTGTACACTGTCCTCATGTCTTTAAGATTTACTAGATTGCTTGGTTCTTATTTCTTTTTCAATTTGTTAGTTACATATTCTATGCAAAGTGAGGGAATAGATGCAAGTGCTTGATTTTATTGAGAAAAATCAAGTCTGAAAATTCTGTATTTTCATTTAAAGCGGTAAAGAAACTGGAGATGTTAACTCTTGTCATGGACCTTGAAGTTCTTGAAAACCAAGGATGACTTTTATCGAAGCATGTTCTGCAAAGAAACACTTCTGTTTAACAACAGCTAGTCGTATCTACCCTGCATTACCCAGGATGCAGGGAAAATCATTTTAGTTTTAAATTTAATTTAATTTGCACATTTTAAATAATATAAAAAATTACAGAATCTTGAATGCCTACTAGAGAGAACTTGAATGTCTACTAGACACTATTCCAAAGTGTCTAAGGTCTTTCTGCACTGGGGTTTGTCAGGGCAACCTGGCATAAGGATACTCTTCCCTACAAGTAAACCCTGACTAAATATTTAAAATCACATTTCATATTCATAGCACAAATAAGATTTCCGCGTATAGGCCATGTGTGCGTACTTGCGCATACAAAATGGCCACCTGTGATAACATATAGAATTACATGGTTTAATATTTGGAAAACTACTTGTTTTTCATCTAATTTTAATTTTTTGCCAATACTACACTGTAACCAGGCAGTTTGGTACGCGAATGCACATTTAACAGCCTTCGTTTATGTTCGCGCGTAGCGTAAATGAAGGCTAGTCTGTGAAATGGAAAATAGTCCCAGAGTTCAGGGGTTAATACCATGCAAAAGAAATCAAACAAAAATGTTTTTAGCCAATAAACACACAAAAAATGCCCCCCCCCCTCTCTCTCTCAAGTGGCCAGAAAGTGGGTGCTCATTTTAAGGTAAATTTACATGAAAAAGTGATCACCCACTTTTCGAAAAAGTAATTTCTATCATGAAAACTATTTTTTGCAACGGAAACGGTTTTCAGATTCGTTTTTAGCACACGGAAGTCTACAAAAAAAATATTTTGTTATATACGGACGCGAGACGGGCCTTTAAGTAAAATAATACCCCGACAGCGCCTATGTACATGAGGGAATAAGAAAACTCATTAAGATAAATAAAGATTACCTTTAAAGTAGTAATTAAAATTCTTGTATATTATATTAAATATGTTATGGAATAGTTCTCTGACGTTTTTATAAATTTTTAACAGCATTAATCTCACTTCAAACAAACAGTTCAACTTAAAAATATAAGAGAATCGTAATGAAAGAATCGTAAATCTAAGGTATCTTTTAATGATGCGATTCCGATTCCCCCCAAAATACATTCTTACCATTAACGATTTCGATTAATCGTCCCACCACTACTCCTCAGCTAATCCTCTATCCGTATAAGTGAAGTCCTTATTTACAGATCTCTATTATATAATGGTGGAGCCTATCTTTAGAAAATTTCACACAAAGGTAATTAATGTCTGGCAGTGTTCTTATGTTTTGTACAGGAATTCATCCGATAAGTATCAAAAATAGAAAAAATCTGATCCTAAAAATCGTTTTTCTTTCTTTCTTATTAGATAAAAAAAAAAAAGAATTTTTACAGGGAAATATTTTACATTACACCGGTCAAGAGAGATGATAAAAGTTTAGCAAATCATTTCTTCTTAAAAAAGGAAGACAGAATTTTTTTTCATCTTGAGATATAGCTCAGTGTTAGAACATTCGAGTACAGATCGAACGATCCTGTGTTCAAACCAGTGTGCCTCTCACCATTTTTTCCTTTTTTCTTATTAATGAGTTCAATTTACGATAAAAGAGGTACCATTTAAAATCGTTGCAAATCATTTCTTCGTTTGCATATTTTAAAACTAAACGGTACTCAAAAGTAACTTTTCTAGGGTATTCATCGTCGAGCCCAAATATCAGCTCACGTGATATTGTAAATAAACACGGACGGAATTTGACGAGTGACATCATCATTAATATTTTTTATTTATTTTCTATCTTTTTTTTTTTTTTTTTTTATTGTGAATTAGTCCACCAGACAAATTATTCCTCGTAATACATAATATTTAATACAGGATGGATTCTGTTATAATAATACGCAATCTTTAATATGTTTAAGCGTATTGTGCGACCAGGCAACGCCGGGCGTTCAGGTAGTAATTTTATAAAAAAACAGCTTGTCTATAGTGCAATGTGGTGCTAATGCACTTACTGATCCGCGTTATTTTTTAAATCGTATTTCCAAGTTTAATTAAAGTTTTATGATGTTATTTTTTTTTATTCAATTGTAAGTTTAAAGTACAGAATAGGTACAAAACACCCTCCCCTCCCATGTTAAGAATGGCTTTTTAAATAATAACGTTATTATTTCAGCACGGATCAATAAGTGCACTGCATGTCTGCATGAGTACCTGCAATGCAGACTACAATGTATTGTGGACTAAGTCACTGGGAGAAGGCATGTGAAGCTTCTTCCCAGTAGACCGCGAGATGGGCTAACTAGAGCAGGTAATCAATTGATTTTATTCATAAAAAAAAAAAAAAAAATGATTTCATCGATTTCGATGACAGAAGTATGAGAAGGTGGAACGAACATTTGTTGGTTTTCATTCAATCCCGGACAATGTCGGGTCTCCCTACTAGTGATTTTTATTAGCAGTTTTCCAGGCAGGACTAAGTCCTTTTTAAAATGAATTGTAGCGAAGTACGTTATTATGTTGTCAATAACACGACCCACCCAACAGCAACAAACGAAAACTGTAAACTGACTAGTTAGAAGCAAAGTTTAATTTGTCAGCTTAACTACTATTTGGGCCTGACTTTGAAAATCCAACAAAATGCATTAAACACACCAGCAATCCAGCATTTCATTTATTTATTTTAATACATACATCTATTACTTTTTATTATCATCGTATTTTATTTTATTCACCACAGGTGTGAATTTATGAATGAACGAACAAATGAATGAGTGTCGCGACGTCGCGTTGCTATTGGCAACGCACGCACCGCCTTGTTTTTACTACGGATACTTGGAGGATAAATAGATGACTTCAAACTTACAACTTTGTATTTCGAGTAAAAAATAAATAAACAAAAAACGTAATTACCATTTAATACTACTACTACTACTAATAATAATATACGAAACATACTTTTAAAATAATGGTATTAGTAATTTTCGTCGAAATAGAAAGCTTTCGAAGAAAAATAAGACGTTGAATTTCTTATCAAACCTTGAACACGTCGAGGTCAAAGAAAATAGCAGTTTTGAATATCGACTTCGTAAAATCTTTCACTTTTTTCTCAAGGCAATCGAATAATGGGTGTGTATTTTGACCGTGGCAGCAGATGTAAAATTAATATTTATAAATTAAATAAAATCTATCTTTTCGTTGTTATTATTATTATTATTATTATTATTATTATTATTATTATCTACTTTTAACGGGTGTTTTTGTAGCTGAGCTAGTTGACGCTGTTTTAATGATTAAGAATTTAAGTCCTGAATGCTAAGAAAGAAGAATATTTTTAGATTCAAAATATGAAATGTATTAATTGATTAAAAATTAACTTTTTCTTTTACAAAAATAATTGAGCTTTAAATTTAAGGAAATTAAATTTTCCCAAATTAGAAGAAGAAAAAAAAAAACACCTGAAGAAGGCCTAAGGGTACATCGTCTGATACATGAACAAACCATTTTTTGTTTTTTATTTATTTATTTTGGGTGCTTGTGCAGTTCTGCTATTTTTTTTTTATTTTATTTTATTTATTTATATTGTTTAGATAGCATTTTCAAGTTAAATTTAATATTTACGGTATATTTTGTCTATTAAATTGTTAGGTGAAAGTACATAAACCTTAAAAAGCCTCCTTAAGTTAAGAATGGGTTTCTAAATAATGACGTTGTTATTTCAGAACGATTCGTACACAGAAACAGAACAGCGCAAGTATAATTTTTCTTACTGTTAACTGTTTCTGACAAAAAAAGTCGTCTGACATTCAATGGTTTTAAAACAGAAATGTTTAATACCAAACTCCTAAAAACCAATACAAAACTCCGAAAAATAGAAATAACCCCATAAATGAAAAATAACAGACTGACGTGTCCGTAATTAAAACATCATTTCAAAATGAGTTAAGTTACAATTTACTACAGAATTCGACATTAGAAGCAAAGTGTAGTATCTGTTTGGATACTACACTTTCACTTCATCTGTTCTGTCCTCGATCAGTGAAGGAGAAATCCTTCTAGACCGAGATCATTTTATTTCATTTTTGTCCCAATCAAACGTGCCCCCCTCTTTAGAGGAGAGCTAGTTCCCCTCTTTCCGTTAGAAATCGACTTTGTGCTTAGCCCTGCCCTCGTGGGGAAGTAGGTAAACAGAGACATCAGTATTATTTAATAGTCCGTGGATATAATCTTTTTTTACACGTAAACTAAATGGGGTCATATTTCGTATCTACGGCGATGCAAACACAATAATAACAGTAATTGTGTTGGTGTTTGCTTTTTTATGGCGTACAAACGGTTGTAGTTGTTATTCTTTTTATGCTCCGGCATTCGCTGAAAATATATATGTAAATAAATAACGGTGAACACTTACCTATGAGCAATTGACATTCCACATGTGGGGGAAGCGGACACAAACTAATTAAATGCTGCCGGAAGTGACGTCATTACATAGAAAAAATACGACTATGAAATTATTAAGCAGTTCTTTTTCTTTCTTTGATAACAAGATTCGATTAAACATTCTGAAGTTCATAATTATTATTTCTCGTATGCTATATTAATTGCAAGTCATATAAAGCCTTCAATTAAATAAATTACTTTTTTTTCATTGCGCTTGATTCACACATTTACTACGCTGTGCTATCGATATCGCACCCTCCCACTAACAAGCAAGACATCCTAGATGATAAACAATTCTTTATAATTTATTTTATAAATTAAAAAAATATCATCCTATAAGATTTTTATTGCAAATTAATACCAGATTCCAATGCGAGCAAAATTTGTATCGTTTTCGGTTTTATTTATTCGGAAATAAGAAAATATATTTAAGGTAAAACTTAGAAACGGTGGGATGACTGTTTTAGGGCATCTTATGAAGGAACAGCGAAATTACTTCCTTTCAAGGTAGTTTTTAGTTTATAAACTTATATATACAGGGTAAGTTTTTTTTCTTTCCATTTATTTTATCTACCTAAAGCATTTCTTTTCTATGCGAAAAAAAGTTTAATTAATTGAATTGAAAACTTTGTTAAAATAATTTCTCTGACATTTTAGTTAAACTTTCTTTCTTAAGTAAAAATAAATAAATAAAATAAAACTACCTTTATGTGACCAACGCAATATCTTATTTTTAATTTACTTAAAACTTATCTTGACGCATTCTTAAACTCGGCGAAGGCTTGTCCAGGTGATTGAGCCTTGTTCCAATTATGCATGATTCAAGTAAAGTCTTAAAAGCATTCCCAAGCATTACCTCCTAGCTCGTGGGAGGTGTTTGTTTAGTTCAAGTCGTCTGCGTAGCAGTAGCACCTACCAGATATTGTTTGCAGGTGCGTTCACGGCACGGCTATTATATTCCCGGCCAGATCGGCTCCCACTAGGGACGAGACTAGTTCCAACCATGTGGCAGAGTTTGCAACTGTGGAGAGCAAATAAATGTTTATATTGCACAGTTCCTCAGGCTTATATTTAAAAATGAAGTATGCTTCTGTTTAACCGGAGTGTATGTACATTTTCCAGGTATTACCTCCTCCTTCGGGAGAGAATGCTTTATTACTGCTGATTGCTGATCAACTGACGCATCTCTACCGAGAATCCCAGGCTATTTTTGTGACCTCCCTGAATGCTTCATCTTTTCGAGGGAGCTAAATTCCCCCATCCTTGCATTTAAACTGACATTTTTGTGTTCGCCAGATACACTAACCTTCCCTTCGCCTGGAATATCGTTCTGTCCTAGGAAGTAATACTCCCAGACATTACCCATTCTTTGGGAGGAAGGATTGATTCATTGCCGGTTGTCTGTCTTCACCGGGTCCGATTACCCAGAGTAACCCATTGGGAGCGGCGGCAAAGGGGGGCACCCTCACATTAAACTGACTCTGTATCACATTCACACTGCTGTCACTGTGAATAAAACTTACTCTTAAAAGAATTCCCCCTATATTAAGAAAGTGTTATGTCCAAAACTTCAGTGCGCAAAGACAAGACGAAAATGAACTCTGTTTACTTAAATATGGAATGGAAGTCACTTAACATGAAACGAAATACGAAACCATATGGAAATAATTTATCTCCAAAAATATTTTAGTTTTAATACTTCTTGTGCTGTCATGAAACAATAAAAATAATTAACTTTCATTTTTTTTTTAATATTTCTATAAAGTTTTTTTTTTTTTTTAAACAGTTCAAAAGTAAACCAGTACTAGCACTCCCTCCCTACCTCCCTCCAACTACCTAACGTCATTTTCAGACAGCCTTTTGACTTTCTGACATTTTGGGCTTTCGTAGAATCCACGACTAGACGACCTTGTTTGTTTTTGCTTATGTGAAGCCAGAATCTCTTGTTTTTGGTGGCTAATTAAGCTAATTTTTTTTGTACAAACAAGATGTTTTTCTTATTTAATTCAATATGTTAAGACATTACCAATTATCTTTGAAATAGACCCAATACTCAACTCGCATGACTACCCATATTGGCTAGTAATAAAATATACTAATAGAAAATACGGACGGTGACTGCTGAAATAATAACGTTATTTAAAAAGACATTTTTAACATGTTGAGGCGTCGGAGCGTTTTTTTTTTTTTTTTTTTTTTTTTTTTTTTTTTACTATTCTGTACTTTCACTTAACAGCTTAATTAATGAAAAATACTGTAAATATTGAATTTAACTTGAAAAAAAAAAAAAAAAACGGACCGTAAACTGCAGAAGTACCTCTTTTACGCTACGGCTGTTTTTTCTTTCCTCTGTCACTGTTCTTATTTACTTGCTTCCCCACGAGAGTAAATTAATGTCGGTTTCTAATGTGTGGAAAATTTCAACCCCCCCCCCCAAAAAAAAAGAAACCCACTGGATTATTACGATGTTTCTGAATTTTTGAGATGAGGATTGGTTATTCGTATTATTTGGATTCATCAGACTACCGTTTTCATCTTGAGTGTGATTTTCACAACGTTTCGGTCGATGTAACCTGCGACCTTTTTCAAATGTCTCTTGTTGAACTCAGCGATGTTTCTGTCGAACTTGGGAAATAGGAAGGAATGTCAAATGTAACCGTTTATTTGCTTCACGGAGGTAGCATACTTTTGTTCGATCAGCCATCACTGGATAGGGGTCCTAAGTAATTCACAATTGTATTTTTCGTAGTACTCTAACTTCACGGGTTTTTGCGTCAGAAACACTACAGAGTTCGACCTGATACACGTGAAGTAGGTCGGAGGGTACATCAACCAAAACGTTGTAAAAATTACACTCAAGATGAAAACAATAGTCCGATGAATCCAAATAATACACACACTGGATTAGTACAAAAATAAAAATTGCCACAGTCTGGAAGGAATTCTTCACTGATGAAGGACAGAATAACTAAAGTGAGGCATCAGAACAAATACTATACGTTGTTCTTAGCCAAAAAGATGTTCCTAAAAAAAAAAAAAAAAAACGGTGGCACAAGTGCAGTTTAGTATTCCCAAGCAAATTCATTGTTTTCAATTCAAGAGAGTTCCATAGAGTTAACAAAGCTCCTTTTCCCATTCCATGTTAAGAATGGCTTTTTTAAACTTGCTTGGGAATATTAAACTGCACGAGTGCTGAAATCATTTCTGAAGTAACTGGATATCCCCTACATTAAAAAAAAAAACCAACAAAAAACAAACGATCTTGTGTATACCTTTGCCCTCGTGGGGAGGTAAGTAAACATGGAATCCATAAACTTTGGGTAGAAAAATATTTGGTTCTTATGTAGAATTAGCCTGGGTTCCCGGCGTTGCCCAGGTGTTTGGAGCTGTATGTTGAGCATCCCAACCATCATCAATCGACCTGAGGTCATCTCGTCAGCATTAGACAAGGCCAAACTATTTGCCAAGAACTTTGCAGCTAATTCTATCATCCTATACAACGAAGGCCATCAACTCCCCGTATTTCCTCCTATAACAGACAGAACGCTATGCAACATACAAATATCTGTGCGTGATGTCGCCAAGCTAATCAAGAACCTTGATTCCAGTAAAGCAACTGGCCCTGATGGCATTCCAATTATAGTGTTGAAAAAGCTTCAACCAGAACTTGCCCCCATACTTACAAAACTATTTAAGCATTGCCTTAAGGAGAAGTACTTCCCAACACCCTGGAAAACCTCATCAATATGCCCTGTATTTAAGAATTCAGGTGATAAGTCATCTCCCTCACAGTACAGACCAATAAGGTCCTGTACGTCATAAGTTGCTGGAATCCATATTAAATAAAGAAGTAGTCAACCACCTCAACAGAAATAACCTTTTTAGTGACATGCAATATGGTTTCCATTCTACTAGATCTACAACAGATGTGCTAACTGTTATATCTCATAGGATTAGTGAATCTCTCGACAAAGGCTTCCTTTCTAGGGCAATTTCCAACCTGACTACAACTTGGATGTCTTCAAGTTCAACATAAACAAATTCCTTATAAACGGCCTCCCTTACGTAAGACACTTTATCAAATCTCCATTACTAACGATTAACGCGATATTATCCCATTGATTATGCAATAACCCTTATTTCCGAGTGGCTTCCGGGCCTTGATAAGTGGTGACTACCATAAAAAAAAGTGGTAGTAGGTAGGCAGGCAGGCTTGAACCCGTGATGCAAAAGCAAAAAAGAAAGTTAAAGAAAATCTGACGTCTTAGCGCTACTCCATGACGCGGAAGTTCGAAATGTTAAAATTAGGCAAAGTCAATCCAACCGATACTATGACTAGCAAAAATGGCTTGCAAAAAATCGACCCCTCCTTGTAGAAACCTCCCAGTTGAGGGTGAAGGAATTAATGTTTTGGGCCAATTTTTCAATATTTGTTATCTGAGACATTGAGCTTCAAAATGATACCGATCTCATGAAAATCTGTCACCTCTGTCGAAAGTTTTAGGCAGATATACATACATACATGCATGCAAGCATACATACATACAGACAGGTGAGATTCATATTATAGACTAGCCTGGATGCCCGACGCTGCCGAGTGTTTGGAGGTGAGTGTTGAGCAAAAAAAAAAAAAACAAGTGGCAGTAGGCAAGTAGGCTCGAACCCGTACTGCAAAGGAGGAAAAGAATGAATGTGGAAAAAAAAAAAAAAAAGTGACGTCTTTGCGATTGTGTCCATCGCCAAACCGGAAATGAAGGTTTAAATTGGGGCTAATCAATCGAAAAGAGAGGATGATTTTCGAAAATACCATCAAAAAAAGTGACCCCTCCCTGTAGAAAAGGGCCCAGTTGAGGATGAAAGAATGAATGTTTTTAACCAATTTTTCGATATTTGTCGTCCGAAGGGTTGGGCTTCAAAACGATACCAATCTCATGAACATCCATCACATTTGTCAAAAGTTTTAGGCAGACATACAGACAGAGATTTATATTATAGATTACACTTATTAAAAAAAATACAGAAAATACAGGCACATCTATGATGTACGTACTCGTCATGTTCCAAAAATCATATAAATAGATCAAGTAGGTTTTTTTAAATAAGAAAATCACATTTTATGAGGAAGCGAGTAGAGGGCCGAGACCAGTCATATTGTTTTAGAATGTGCTAAAATTCAAAGGCCGACAACTCCAAACCATGCTGTTTCACAATTATTTTATTACTGCAGGGGGGGGGGGCTCGATTTTGCTCGGTCATAAAATACGCTTTAATATATTTTAATTCAAGCAGATTTCATATTATTACAGAGCCAATTCTCTATTGTGATTAATACACACACACACACATATATATATATATATATATATATATATAGTACTAGGTACAGCAATAATGGAGGAAAAAAGATAGGCGGACATAGTTTTGAACGCTGGTTTATCAAAATTGTTTTGTAGGTTTTCGACTATTATTTTTTTTTATTTATTTGAAAGATTAAAGCCTTGAGTTAATTTCCAAAAGGAAAAAAATATTTGTACACATACAAAAAAAAAATATAATGAAAAACTAGCGGGACTTGTGGAAATTCCACAGAGGACTCATGTAATATATTGATGTTGGCATTCTGTAGATGTTCAGTGTAAATGGAGACGCTCTGATATTATTGTAGCTTTTTTGTTAAAACTGCAAAAGTATTTATCTAAGCTAACATGAACGCCTGGTAAAGCCCAGTCGTAAAGTACGCTTAAATATGATATTTTAATTCTTGCAGATTTCGTATATATTATTATAGAGTTAATGTTCCATCAATTTTTATATATTATAAAGTTACGATTTCAAAAATAAAAAAATGTACCCGTATGATTTGGGTGCATTAGCTTAAATCGAAACCGAAATAAAAACTTATGAAAAGACTCGAATTCCTTCAACCGAAATCAAAACTTATGAAGAATTCTTGATAAAATTATTTATTAAAAAAAAAAAAAAAAAAAAATAGATGATTTAAGTGCTATCGGCTATAGTCTAAACCGAAACCAAAACTTATGAAAAATTCTTGGTAAAATTATTTATGACAAGAAATAGAAGATAACAATTAAACGACCTGGATGTAAGCATGACACACAAAAGAACACACACGCTATCGCATTAATATATAGATGTTTTCACGGCGACATTCGGAAACTGACAAGTTCAACTAAATTTTGAAATTGAATAAATTCATTGTCAAAATTCTTTCGGAGATAAGTATTAGTTTTCTGGGTCTTTTTCAAAGATAATTAGTAAAGTTCTAAAATATCGAATTAAATAATAATAAAACACCTTGTTTGTACAAAAAAAAAAAAGAAAAAAAAAGCTTAATTATCCTCAAAAGCGACAGATTCTGGCTTCGCACAGGCAAAAACAAAGTCGTCTAAGCGTGGATTCTACAGAAGCCCAAAATGTCAAAGTCAAAAGGCTGTCTGAAAATGACATCAGGTAGTTGGGAGGGAGGCAAGGAGTGCTGGTTTACTACTTTTTCCCATTCGTACATTCCTATCATGAACATTTGTATAATTTTTACCATTTTTTTTATTTTTTATCATTTTTCTGTGTTCCTGCTTTTAAATTAAAAAAAATTAGTTTTTATTTTTTAAGATTATATAAAAATTATGTTACACTGAAAGTTACACGTTCATTCAAGCAAGAAAAATATTAGAATCTTACATATAAAAATGACACAAAAATGTAATCTAAAAAAAAAAAAAAAAAAAAAAAAAAGTAGAAATATTTTTTGAAATTATAATTTTTTGTGTGAAAATATTAAATAAACAATGCTTAATTCAATTATAATATCCAAAGTTCAAGAAATTAATTTTTCGAGTCATATCGATTTCGTTAATACGAACTTTAAGGGCTTTTTTTTCGTAATGTTCCTGAAAAAAATTCATTTTTTTTTTATTTTTACAATTTACAATGCTTTATTTTCATAAAAGTAGAAATAAACTAATTTTTTTTTACTATTGAAAAAAACACAGGTGTTTTTTGTTTAAACAAAATTATACATTTCCACTAAGATTCAAATAAAAATAATGGGTTCATAAAATAATGAAATTTCAGTATTTATCAAATAATGATCACGGAATATATTCCGTGACCATTATTTGATAAATACTGAAATTTCATTAAAATTGGTTACTTTCCTGATTTTTGGTGATCTTTTAAATAAAGGGACGGGTCAAAATATTTATACATTTTGTAGCATCGACCATTCATTTTGCACGTACCCATATTATAGTACTGATTTCAAAAGTTATAAAAAAAAAAATAAAAAAAAAAAATAAAAAAAATGGCTTGGGTGTCATCAGCTAGAATTGAAACCAAACTGTATAGCACTACAGCCACATTCCCTACTGTTTGAGCTTTCAACAGAAAGATAAGAAAGATTTAAAAATAAATCACTCCAAGCTACCTTTGAATTTGTACATGCGCAGAAGTAATAGAAATATGCCGGTAAGTTGAAATGGCATTTTTAGCTTGCCGACATATTTTTGTACACTTTTGATTTGGTTGTAAGAATAGCTGCTAAGGGGTCAATGTTAAAAAAAAAAAAAAAAAAGAAAGTTGATCCTGGCAGAAGTAAATCAACTATCTTCTGAGCATGCATACATATAAATTTTTAGCTTGAACTTGCTTGATTTGTAGACTTTTTTTTTGCCCATCTAGCAATAGCTCAGACGGTAACAACAAAGGCTGAAGCGCTAAATAATAACTATGGCTGGAGAGCTGAATGTTTTGATTTCAATTCTAGCTGATGGCACCAAGGTCATTTTTTTTTTTTTTAATTTTTGAAATCATTATTATATATATTGGGTACAATATAATAATCAGTATAGAATTTGCTCTATAATAAATACAAAATCTGCATAAATTAAAATATATTTAAGCATATTTTATGATCAGGCAATGCTGGGTAGCCTTTATATATATATATATATATATATATATATATATATATATATATATATGGAAAACAAATAAAGGCTGTAAATTAAAATTTATAAGTAAATTTACTGTTTGACAAAATACTCCAAAAAATTTTTCAAGAAATCTTTATTCCGTGGAGTTTCAAAGAATTCTATACTTGTCTTCAGAGGAAAGGAAGATATTAGCAAATTATTAGTATAGCCGAGCTAAGAATTTACTGGTTATTGCATTAAATGAAACAACACTTTATGATGATTAGTAATAAAATGCAAAAAATGTTCGTGTCGGTTGAAACGTGAAAAAAGAAAGAAAAAAAAACAGTATAGAAGGTCCAAAGTGCATAAAGACTCACTCGATGGTAAATCCAAGAAGCATAGAAAGTTTTTTTTTTAAGAAAAACAAATAGTCAGAATTCCAATGTCAACCGAAACGTGCAAGTAAATTGTAGAGAGAAAAACCATCTGATTGGAAAAGGAATTCAATGTAGCTTAAAGAAATATAAAAATCTGCTTGCAGTTGCCAAGAATGACCAAAAATCGCAAGTTTAGATCTTAAAATTCAGTCAGTTAAATCTAACCAACTCATGCTTCCATCGTTGGTCAGGCGTTTAATGGCAAGACGTCATATTTGA
The DNA here is from genome assembly GCF_053919585.1 of Euprymna scolopes. NCBI lineage: Eukaryota > Metazoa > Mollusca > Cephalopoda > Sepiida > Sepiolidae > Euprymna > Euprymna scolopes. The sequence goes on from NC_136510.1 coordinate 25,790,411, forward strand.
AAATTAGGTTAAATCAAGTTGAATGTGCAAATGTGTGGGTGTTGACCCAGACAGCTCAATTATCTATTGTGTTTGTATTGAGCTTTTTATTTGGTTGAGATTACTACATAAATATTAATATTAGTTTTATGTTTACACTTGCTTTTACAGGGTAAACTTTTCATTCTCATTGTCTTGATTTATATATAAGTGAACGTGTCTGTGTGTCTGTCTGTCTGTGTACATTTCCCCATGCAATAACTATCAATTTTAAGTCTACAGACTCGAAATTTGATATACAGGGTACTGGGATTGGGAAAATCTATGTGATCGGTTTTCGGCCAGAAATTTGGCTGTTAAGGGGTCAAAGTTCAACGATTTGACCATTGAGAACTCTACCAAACTCCAACAATTTTGGGTCTAAACACTTGAAATTTTAGATATAGGTTCCTTGGACATGGATCTAACTTAATAACTTGATATCAGCCCAAAATAATAAATGTTAAGGGGGGTCATAATAGGGGTCAAAGTTAAAAAAAATTGACCGTTTCTTTTGTTTTTGTTTTTTTTTGCTCAGCATACACCTCCAAACACCCAGGCAATGCGGGGGACCCATGCTAATATATATATATATATATATATATATATATATAAATAAAAGGGGCCGTTTGTGCATGTGAGTTTGTTATCTATGAACTCGGAAACGGCTGGATCAATTCTTTTTTAATTTTCTTATGAGAGTACTTGAGGTGTCTGATAGTGTTCTTACGTAGGTTTTGTATTGGAATACGTCCGATAAATATCAAAAGTCGATAATCGAAAAAATCTGATTAAAGAAGGAATAGTTTGATTTTTTCCCAAACAAATTTATACAACTTTCCATGACAGGTGCATTTAAGAAATTTCATCATCGCACAAGCAGAAAGGCCTAGTCTATAAAACCAACTGTGGATTCTTTTATAAGACAGGAGCGCGTTCAAAATGAGTTTCGTTTTAGACCACAATTCAACCATGATACTTGACTTTTGTATGTTTAACTTTAATTCAAGTGATTGTGTGAAAATGATTTCATAAAATCAATAGTTGGTTCTTTTATAAGACAGAGGCGCGTTCAAAATGAATGTTTCTGTTTAGAGCACGACTCAACCCTGATACTTGTGCATTTTAGACTTTAAGTGAAGCCATTATTTACAAATAATTTTATCAAATCAACAGATTTTCTACAGTACAATGTAGACTACAATATATTGTGGACTAGTCACAGCAAGGGACGCATACGAATTTTCCTCTCCGTACACTTATAACCCTATACCCCCAGGTAGCATCCATCGCTATCCTGGTTCACAGGAGCATACTTGTGATGTACGCCTGGCCGTGTAAGTCGCTCCCGGCTCACAGGACCGTAGATGCAAACCAGCAGGGCTACATTCTTAATTGTCTTGTGGTGGACCCCTCAAGGGTGACCAGACTCTCACTGGTCACTGGAAAATACCACTGCTGCTCAGGGCATACGAAACATGTATGACCCTAAGTCTATGTGGTAACTATTATCTTTGGCCATTCGTTGTCAGATGCTGGGGTTGGGTTCATCCTTCATAGATGCTCTGATAAAATGGCTTGCATGCTGCCCTTCTCAGCTGCGATTTGGCATCGGTGCTGTATCAAAACGTGTTTGGATTCAAAAATTCAAAAAAAAAAAAAAAAAAAAAAAATGAATAACTCACAGCATTTCTTGTGAACAAAAATAATTATTTTAAAGAAAAATCTTCGTGGTAAACTTGGTGCATGGAGAACCAAGTTCCTCGAGTTCTCAATGACTCTCTGGTGCAACATGTATAATTCAAGTTCATTTGGTTAATTTCCCAGCTAAGACCAAGACCTTTTCAACTTAACTCTTATGAGGGTTTCTGCACCGGGCGGCAGGCCACGGCGATGTGCACTCCTCGATGCTAACCAGCAAAAAACTTATTTCTAAAAAAAGACAATGGTTTTATTAAATCGGCTTCTTCCTCCCGCCCCCGTCATTTAAAGATTATTTTCTTTTTGCCTCTGAACCTTTTTTTTTTTGAGATAGGCATCGCCACTTATCAAGGCCAAGAGACCACTCGAGGATAAGGGTTAAAGAGTGTACAGTAGAAATTGGACAATATAGTAATTGTTAGTAATGGAGATTCGGTAAATTTGTTAACTTATATGGAACGGCTCATCAAGAACTTGTTTACTCTCCTTTCTCTTTATTTTATATTGTTTTTCTTTTCTTGTGAACCTCTTCTTTCTCTTTCGTAACCATATCTCTCCCTAATTCTCCTTTTCCCCCCTCTCTCCCTCTTTTCTCAAGGAAACTGTATTATCTTCCAAGGTTCAATTTATTTATTCACCTGTCCACCCACCTTCCTATATATTCTAAATGTTCTTTGCGAAATCAATTCTGATTCTTCCCCGATTAGGCTCCATCACCATCCACAACCATCTGGGTGGCCAACTGGTCAGACATGCAACAGCTGGGAGACTGAGGTCACTCCTTTCTTGATTTATAGTTTTTCCTATACACTTGATGACAAAATTCTGGTCTTTCTGAATCTCAGTTATCATACTTGTCTGCCTTCATTAGTTATTTAAAATTCATTTTTACCAAACCCGACCAGAAAAAACAATCTCTCTCCCCAGCTCCCTTGTTCTAAAGAATCCCATTATCAGATTTATATTTTCTTTTCATTGAAACAGATATTTTTCTGATGGACAAAATCTCAAGAACATCTATCTATCCTTTACTAAGTGTCAGCATGCCCCCCCCCCCTTCCAACCATACCTCATCCTCTCTTCTTCATCTTGCTGAACGGAATACACACTGCGGAGGGGGGGGGGGTCCCCAACCAGAGCAGGCAATCAATTGATTCGATTAAAAATTGGATTTTTGATGGCGATAAAAGTATGAGGGTGGAAAATTTATTTATCCTGATTCAATCCCGGACAGCGTCGGGCCTTCATGCAGGTAAATATAGGGTGCTAATGCAGAGAGGGATCCGCGCTTTTTAAATCGTATTTCTACGTTTCCTTAAAGTTTTATGTTTTTTTTATTCAATTGTAAAGTTAAAGTACAGAATAGGTACAAAACACCCTCCCCATGTTAAGAATGGCTTTTTAAATAGCGTTATTATTTCAGCACGGATCACTCTCTGCATGAGTACCAAATATAGATAATAAATGGGTATCCTATTTTCTCTCAAAATGACTTAACAAGGGATTTTTTTTTTTAATCATTTTAAACTCAACAAGTTACTGGTCCGGCCCGGCTATAAATCCCCAGCCACTTTAAAGGTAGTCGGATAAAAAACAAAAACAAAAACAAAAAAAACAACAACGCAAACATTAAAAAGCTAGTGTGCGCATACAAAACTTCGATCGTGCACCAACATTTAATTATGCTATCCATGTATTTAAACAAATAAGACATTTTTATTGCTTTTCGAAAGCGATTTTTTTTTTTTTTTTTTAATTAATTTGCCGTTTCATGCATTCACAATCAGTGCTCAGACCAACTCAAGTAAATCGGGGTTGATCGACATTTTCTTACAGCTGGAGTCGATGTGGTTTATACAAGTCGGAGTCATTTTTAGTAGGTCACTAGCGGGAGTATCCAGCGTTGCCCGGGTGTTTAGAGATGTGTGTGCTTTTGGGTAAATCAAAACAAAATAATAAAAAATCGTTGCCCGGGTGTGTGCTTGGGGGGGGGTAAAAAGGTTTTGATAGGTAAGTAGGAAAGATCGAACCCGAAGCCTTGAGGCGAAGTTGGAAAATAAAGTATGTTGTAGATATTATGATTTACACGTGATATAAAAAGTTTTAAGAACGAGCAAGCCAAGCCAGAACCAAGCGGAAAAAAGCCTTTTGCGGACATACGCAAAAAGCGAACATACATTCATACATACATACACACATTTCAGCTTTTATATTTCTAGATGACCTAGCTTCTGTCGAGCTGTGGTATGATTTTGTGCAGTTCGAAATGTTTCCTCTCTCGTGCTTTATAGTCTCTCTATGAAAAGGGGTTGATTAATTTCTAATCGCATGCCACGCCCCTACAGAGGTGTATCGATGGGACTTCGTTGTTTTTTTTTTTTTTTTTTTTTTTTTTTTTCAATCTATCTTCCAAACCTTATATCACATCTTCCCACCGTAAAACTAGAAAGTTACCTTTTATCAAGGCCAAAAGTCACTCGAAAATATGGTTAATTACTGTCAGGCGGACAGTGACAATACCGTGATGGTTGGTAATGGTGGAAATTGGACAGAATAATGTTATTTAAGAACGGCTCAACAATTTGTTGGCATTGGACTTCAAAAGAACCATGCAATAGTTAGCCGTGGAGCAGCCCCACTGTATTGTGGTTCACAAAGGTGCAGTTCTGCAGACTGCCCTCTCCCTTTGGGGGAATTCTTTTTGGTACTCATGCAGAGAGTGATCCGTGCTGAAATAATAACGTTATTATTTAAAAAGCCATTCTTAACATGGGAGGGTGTTTTGTACCTATTCTGTACTTTAACCTTACAATTGAATAAAAAAAAAAAAAAAAAGGAAACATAAGACTTAATTAAACTTGGAAATACGATTTTAAAAATAGCGCGGATCAGTAAGTGCGTTAGCACGAACAGTTTGTTTTACGACATATCAACCTTTATCGTGTTATTTCATGCCGAATCCATTAGTTTTGTGGAGAAGCTTTTTTTGTCTTCAGCAGAACATGATTGAGTTTTGCAATGGGAAGGGGGAAGGAGAAAATATATCAATGTTTGATGCCTTTTAAGCCAGGAATAAAAATTTAGCAGCATATTCAAATACTCCCGTTAAAAAAAAAAAAAAAAAAAAAAAAAAATCACATCTAGATTTTAACCGCGTTTAGAGCACAATTACCGAAAAAAAAAAAAATACTTCGAGGAGAGACATTTTGTAAAATGGACTGGCATTATCAGCCGATGAAACTGAAAGCGCTCTTGATTAAAAAAAAACGTAACGTCGTTTCTGCTCTTTATTTACTTAACTCCCAACTTGGCCTTCGGTGTAGTATCTGTTCTTCATTGCTGCACTTCTATTTCTTGTTCTCTTTCGGTGGAGGAGAAATCCTTCACGACTGAGACAATTTTTATTTTTGTACCTTTTCTCCACGTTAAAAAACGACCCTGGTGTCTAACTCTGTCCCGTGGGGAGGCATAGTAAATAGGTACTTAACTCCCAACGAGGGCAAAGTTAGACACGGGATCGCTTTTTAATGCGGGGAATCTATAGCACCCCCAACAAACACATTCTTCGATTGGGACAAAAATAAACATTGCTCCAGTCGAGAAGGATGTCTCATCTGGACGAAGATGAATTAGATATAATTTGATCCTCACCTAAAGGCAGGGAAGTCTATTTACACCCCATCAAAGGCTAGATGTGAACTAATATTGGTAATATCCGGGTTTCCCCAAAAGAGACACTTTTAGATTAAGAATAAAATAACCGTTGCCCAAGTGCAGAACAAACACTACACTTTAATCTTAACCCAAAGGAACGTCGAAATTAGAGACTTCAGTTACAACGGCTATAAAGTCCCTATTGTTTCCCCAACGAGGACGGTTTGAAATCATCTCCCCCCCCCACCCACAAAGGGCCACTCTGGATTGGAGCCAGAATTAAAATTACCTCAGTCTGGAAGGGGGAGGAAGTAGTATCAAAACAGAGACTACACTTTGCTCCTAGCCAAAGAGACCAGTTTCTATAATGGCACCCCACTCTCGAGGCTTAGGAATTTTTGAATTTTTTTCATTGGAAACACACACACACACATATATATATATATATATATATATATATATATATATATATAAAGATAGCTTATTTATCTCCCTCCCACGGTGTGAAAATGTGACAAGAGTCAGAAAGTGAGATTGAAGCGTTTGTGCCCTAGAGGAAGAGACTAAAAAAAAAAAAAAATGTCTGAGCGGCTCCCCCGTCCCTTCAAAGAGACAAGGCAAAACCTGGGAGGGTGGGCCTCCTAGAATTGTTCATAAAATACCGCAGTCAAAAAAAAAAAAAAAAAAAAAAAAAACGTACTAGTGCAGAGAGTGATCCGAATCCGGACGTAAATAATAACGTTATTATTTAAAAAAGCCATTGTTAACATGGGGAGGGTGTTTTGTACCTATTCTATACTTCAATCTTAAAATTGAATTAAAAAAAAAAAAAAAGCATAATAAAACTTTAATTAAACTTGGAAATACGATTTAAAAAATGAAGTGGATCATTCTCTGCACTAGCACAAAAAAAAAAAATCCATTTTAATAATGGCACATAGTTTGTTGACTTTGGTGCACACAGCCCCCAATTGAATCCTTAGAATGGAGAAGAAATAAAAATAGATTTTAAAAAATATTAAAGCTTTTAAAAAGTGAATATTATTTGTCTTTTTAAAATGATAAAAACTTACTTTTTTCTAAAAGGCTGATATTTTTTTTCTCTCCCTTTCAGGTTTTAAAGTTTTTTTTTAGGGAAATTAGAAAAGGCAAGAACGAAACTGGGCGAACAAGAAAACAAACAACAAACAAACAAAAAACAACTTGCCCTAAAAAAATATGTTGGACACTGCTTTGTCTTTACCCAAAAACTAAAGTTGAAATTTAAAAAAGAAAGCGACTCTTTAAAAAAAAAAAAAAAATCCTACCAACCCCCAGTCTAAAAGTCGACTCACGTCTTCTCTCCCAAGAACAGTTGCGGCCGCGTCTGTGACAGACCAAAACTTAGGAAGGGTGAGAAGAGAAAACAAAAAAAATAAAAAAAACGAGACCCTCCCACCCTCTCGGACAGGAACTACCACTTCTGTGTTTGTGTGTGTGTTATTCTCACCCTCTTCTTTTCTTACTCTGCTTTTTTTTTTTTTTTTTTTTTTTTTTTTTTTTTTTTTGTGTGTGATCATTCTAAGTTTGTTTTTTTTTTTTTGTGTGTGCAACTTGCCTACCCACGAGCACTTGTGGTGCCGGCGAGAAAGAGAGACGGCTTGTTAAAAACTCCATTCACACAAGCAACATCTTTTATTTGAATGGTGTGGAAGAACGTTCTGGGATTCTTCAATTGACACCCCCCACGGGAGTACCCTCAACAATGAAGTTAAATCTACTTTATATTATTCCCTTATTATACATATGGGGTAAGTACCCTTTTTTTTTTTTTTTAATTATATATATATATATATATATATATATTTCTTTTTTTAGATTTTCCATTTAATTTATTTTTCCGTGTTTCCTGAAACTTAAAATATTTCGGACAAGTGCTAGTATTTCTTAATTTTATAGAATCGCTCCCGTCTTTAATGGTTTTTATGGGGTTTTCAATTGTCTTGAGAACGATGTTGGCGTTTTAACCCTAAACTTTTGTTTCCAAAAACATTTAAAATACGTTTAAAAAATAAAAAAAAATCAAACCAACATTTGAAAACTGGATGATTCTATTGAAAAAAAAAAAAAAAATGTAATTTAAAAAAATTTAATTGCACATGTGTGAAACTTCTATTGAAATATAAACTTTTTTTTCTCATATACGAAATTTTAAACTGCTTATGTATCCATGTTACAGCGCTGTTTTTTAAGGTAGTATTTTCAAGTTAAATACGACTTTTACAGTAGTTTTGTTTAAATTGTTAGGCGAAAGTACAGAATAGTTACAGAACATCTTATGTTAAGAATGGCTTTCTAAATGTTATTTCAGTGCGGTAACAAAGATGCACAAGTGCCGATTTTTAAGAATATATATTTACTAGCGTCGGTATTAATTCTTCATTAAAATGAAGTGTTTAGTTCCGCACTTTGACTTTTTATACAATTTGATTGAATAAATTCTAACATTTTAATTCAAATTAAACTTCGATTTTAACTTTATAAATAACAAATATTTTAAATATAATTAAAAATGAACTTTTTTCGGTACTACTGCAGAGAGTGACCAGGACGTAAATAACATTATTTAAAAAGCCATTCTTAACATGGGGAGGGGAGGGTGTTTTGTACCTATTCTATACTTCAACATTACAACTGAATAAAAAAATAAAACCTATCATAAAACTTTGATTAAACTTGGAAATACGATTTTAAAAAATAGCGCGGATCACTCTCTGCACTAGGACCCTTTTTCTTTATATCTGAACAATTTAAAAGTAAACCGATTGAAGATATTTCTTTGAATTTTCGGAATGGAAGAGAACAATATTGCGATTTACCCCCCCCCCCTGTTTCCTTTGAACACAAGAACTCATTTTGATACTTTAAAGGAATGGGCTCTCAATGAGATTTCACTTATGGAGTTAGTATTGGTGGAAAATTCGGAGTTGGTTCCAGAAATGGGCAAAATACTTTAGTCTGGAAATCGCTGTTTCCAGTTAGGTAGGAAAGTAGCTTATCTTGCCTTTGATAACATTTGTTTGTTATATATTTGTTTTTGACAACTTTTTCGAATCTGTGTACAGTAATACAAACCCCCAAAAAGATGCAAAGGAGGGGGGGGGCGGACAACACTAAGCATGCGAAGGATTAGAACTTGAAAAAATATTATCCCCTAAAAAAAAAAAGCCTGTCAAATCGTAAACTGCTTCGGCTATTTCCGAGAGTTAAAGATTCGCCATCGATACTCTGGATAAATCCTCCGGGGGCCCTGTTCCGTAGAAGTACCATAATTTTGACCAAATATAGTAATATAGTAAAACAAAATCAAGTCTTTTCAATAAATCTGTACGTAACATGTCTTGCCAGTTTGAATCGAACCCGAAAATAGCTGAGCCTTAACAATAGTTTACTCTGGAAACTAATTTTTCCTGCAGTTTTGTTGCCTGTCTAAAACATTGAACATTTCTTTTTTTGTGCATCGTTAGAAACCTTTTTTTAAGTGACATCATTATCCAATTATTAAAGAATGCGCACTTTCACAGATTATGAGGAATTACCTCAGCCTTTCTTTCTGCAGGCCTCCGTTGCTTGTAACTTTGAGAGAATTCCTTTTGTGTATCGCTTAAAATTTTTTGGGCTAATCTGATTCCACACCATTGCTGTAATGCTGTCTTTACGTTAATCTTTGTAAATTTGATTTTCATTAATCAATATTAATTATCGGATCATAAAATCTGACCTTCTGGCTTTTTTAATATTCTTTCACACACACACACAGGTGCTTGTGCAACTACGTTACCGTGCTATTTTTATAAATAGTATCTATTAAATTTTGTTTTGTACTAGTGCAGTGGAGTGCACTACTGCACTGCCACTGCACTGATTGATCCGTGCTGAAATAACGTTATTTAAAAAGCCATTCTTAACATGGTGAGGATGTTTTGTACCTATTCTATACAATTGAATAAAAAAAAAACATCAAAACTTTAATTAAACTTGGAAATACGATTAAAAAAATAGTGCGGATCAGTAAGTGCACTAGCACCTAATTTTTTTTAATGTTTTTGTTAAATTGATAAATGAAAGTACAGAATAGTTAGAAAACGCCGTTTTCGTTCCGCAAATAGGTTTCTCAATCACGTTTTTTTTTTTTTCAGTGCGGTAACATAGATGCACAAGTACAAAAAAAAACAATTCTGATAAAAACGTTTGTCCTGTTAAAATAGTTATTTTCCTATGCAATGCAACCAATATATTATTTGAATTCAGTTTTGTATCGAATTTGCGGTCATTTTGAGAAATCTTATGAATTCTTTACTGTATATTAATGATATTATGCTCTTTCAATGTGTTCATTGATAGTAGTCTGGCGACCCGGTTTCGAATCTGAGTGGATGCACTTAGTATGTCAGCTACATTGACTCCCGAGTTAAACTACGAAACAACTGTTAGTAACACACACACACACACACACACACACACACACACACACACACACAATATTGACATGGTACTGGGAGTATCTGGTCCTCATATTTTTCACGTTTTTCATACAATTAAATTTATTTTGATACTTGTGCAGTTTACGGACCGTGCTATTTAAATAGGATTTAAGTTAAATTCAAGTTAGTCTTTTCTGTCGATTTGTTAGATCCGGGATGCAATGCACTTATTTAGAAAACAAGGCTTAAAGAAAATCTTTATGGTATACCTTCTTGACATGGCATGTTATGTTCCAAAAACTATAAAAATTGATCACGTAGTTTTTGGGTTTAAAGAGAATCAAATTTTAGGATTTTTAGCGATTAAGTATTTTTAAAAGCCATTGATAAGCTCTTGATTCCATAGATTAAAGGGGATGTAAGCAGTGATGAATTTTGAATTCAATCAAATGTCGATTGGTGTCTCTGCTGAAATGTTTTTTTTTTTTAAAGCCATTCTTAACATGATAAAGCGAGGATGTTTTGTACCTATTCTGTACTGTAACCTTACAATTGAATAAAAACAAAACTTTAAACGTGGAAACTAATACGATTTAAAAAAAAAAAAATAGCGCGGATGATCACTCTCTGCATTAGCACCTTAAATAAAAAAAAAAAAAAAGTACTTGATCAAATTACGTGATTTTTGGAAAATGCTATCTTCGTTCAATGACTGGTACGTAGATCAAAGATTTTCCTGCATTTTCTTTACGTAAATAAGTACGAGTTTAAGCACCGATGAAAGTACAGAATAATTCAACTTCTCCCCATATTAAAAAGTTTTCTAAATGCAATTTCAGCAGAGTCCGTAAACTGCATAAGTACCTTATACTTTAGCTCTATTTATCAACCTTGTCTAATAAAATACACTTTTACAAAGCCAATTCTCTATTGAATATTATATTGTACCTGTATAATATATAGTACTGATTTAAAAAGTAAAAAAAAAAGACTTGGACGCCATCAGTTAGAATCGAAACCAAAACATTCAGCGCTCCAGTAGTGTTTGCTACCATTTGAGCTATCGCAAGATTTAAAATGAAACCACTGATCTGTAAATGAATTTGCGCATGCGCAAAAGTAAATGTCGGCAAATTGAACTAAACATTTTGCATTTCAACTTGCCGACATATTTCTGTACGAATTATTCATCCATCCAAACAAAGATTTTACGTGTTATAAACTAACACCATCCTTGGTGTATGATCATTATTTCCTTAATTCCAGCGCTATATGACCAGTAGTTTAATAGTTTGTCGGTTAAATATTTTCACATTTTTTTTTTTTTTTTTTACTTGGAAGTCACCACTTATCAAGGTCTGAATGCCACCCGAAGATAAATGTAAAGTGGTAGTGTAGTAATTGTTAATGGTGCGAATTGGGTAGAATTTGATTATTCATGGGGACGGCTCAACAAGAACTTGCATTTGAAGGCTACCATGTTGTATTCAACTGGGAAGCAGGCCAGCGGAACAGTGTTCCACTGGCGAGCAGTGAGAAAGCTTTGTTCATGGTATCTGCCTTTTAGATTTAGGCACAGTAGTGGGGGGAAATTATAATCATTGTAGGGAGCTAGTCGAGTGTTTTTTGTGACAGTTTGGAAAGGGGCATAAATTGAAGTTCAATCGAGCACTTGCCATAAAAATAACGATAGAGCAGGGACAGGTTCGCAACATCCCTTCTGTGGGGAAAGGGGTTGCAGTGAAGAGAAAAGGGCACTACCTACTAGCTTTTATACATCATGACAAAGTTATATTTTAATTTATGAACTAAAATAAGCGCATAAAATTATAAATCAACGCACATTGGATTTTCTTTGACCCCCCCCCGCCCCGCTCAAAATGATAAAATTCGGTGTTTCTGCAGTTTTTTTTTTTTTTTTTTTTTGACAAGATTTTTATTTTTTACGGTGTCTTTATATTAAATTGTTACGTGAAAGTACACAATAGTTAAAAAGTTAAGAATGACTTAAATCATAACGTTATTATTTCAGCACAGTCCGTAAGTTTCTGGGACTCGAGGCGGAGTCACTACTTTAGCAACTCACGGTAGGAGAGGTTACCACTTATAGGAACTCTGGCTCTGAGTCACTACTATGTGAGAGTGAGTCTGCGTTCACCAATTTATAATCAGGATCTATCAATTTTTAGAACCGAGGTTGCAGGTGCAGGAATCTCTTGAACTCGAAAGTAGTAGAGTATACGCGGGACCGTTAAAGGTAAATTTAATGAGATAGCCGATTAATAAAGATGTGACCAGATCACATCATTGCATATATAAAATAAAAATATAGAAATAACTCCGGAAAATAACGACACTTGACAAAGAACTCGAAATCACTGTATTAATGAAATAACATTTATTTACGTGTTAGGAATATTAGTTCAATCGTTCCAACGTAAGTGTTTTCTTGTAATGAGTGTGCATTATGCAGGAGTAAGGACTGGCTAAATGAGAATTTCATAAGAATAGCATGGAGTTTAAAATTACTGATTTTTATGAAGTCACACGTGGCTTGAAATTAATGCGATTATTTTGAGTGAAAAACAGTCTTTAAAGTGTGTGTGTTGTGTGTGTGTGTGTGTGTGTGTGTGTGTGTGTGTGTCTTCATCACATAAGAAAACAGTAGTTCGAAATAACATTGCTTTAAAGAATTCTCGTTTGATGTCATTTTCCATGATGAGAATTTTCATGTTCGTGGTGTGCAAATTCAAGACTGGGGATTTTAACGCCTCCCAATGATGGAGTTATCCTGACACACATATATATATATATATATAACCAGCTTGGGGTTAACCTCAAATGTTGCAAACACTTTTCATAAAAGAAATAAGTAGATTTAACTTATTGATTTGACGGATGCTTTACAACCTTCAATATAACAAATATTATCACAGGCAATATGAGTGACTCTTCTACCTATCTGGAAAAGCTTTGTGGGTCTACTCACTCTAAAACGTTTATTTTGTTCGAAGAGTGTCGAGCGTTACGTAAGAAAAATGACCGCGAATTGACACTTGAATGTTTACTCGTTTTCTGGAATTTTAAAGGTTATTTTCGTTTTCAACATCCTCAAAAACTTATGTCTTAATTTTCCAAGTTTTTTTTCTAGTGTGGAAAGTCGATTGTCTGCCCCTTTCTGGTCTTATATTCTCAACATTGACAATAGGTGTCGCTAGCAGTGTATCATTAAAAAACTTGATCGATTTACGTGATTTTTGGAATATGACAAAGTACGTACAGTATAAAGATTTTTTTCAGATTTTTATAGTAAAAAAGATTACTTGTGGACCATTTATAGACTTGCACCCTTGTTCGAATCAAAATGGCAATAGCTTAGTAACAAAGTTGCATGTTCATAACTTCCACACACCGCCGCGCGATAAAAATAAAAAAATCAAAGAAAAATCTTTGTACCTACCCGTAACTGAACGAAATAGCGTACAGTGTTAAAAAAAAAAATCAAGTAGTTTGATTTTTATATCGAAAATCATTTTAATCAATGAATGGAAATTCATGTACATTGGAACGATGTAGAATGGTGATTTTAAACTTTATTTTGAAGAGTTATTTAAGGAGGAGCTAACTTGTGATGAATTACAAAATATCTAAGATTTTATTGTATTGAATAAAACTACTTGATCATTTTACGTAATTTCTTTGTGTGTGTGTCCATTTTCCGTCATGGTTACGTACACAAAAGATTTGGGGGAATGGGCGGGGATTAGGGACAAGTGCCTACAAAAAGTTTGCATCCTATTTAAAAAAAAATAATTACGAAATTAAAATCACCAGAAATCATTTCTATTTTTTTCGTAATCAGATGAGAAAATTGTAAAATTGGTAATCTGGAAGAAAGAGCCTGTTACCTCTATTTGACTATAGGTGGCGTTACTGTCTGTCCATCCAGTTACGGAAGCACAAAATGTATATAATGGCACCCTTGAAATAAAAATAAATGTTTTATATTTTGATTTTAAACATTTGTTTGTATTTTTTGCAAACATATTTAAGCTTTTTTTTTTTTTTTTTTTTTTTTTTGCAAACATATTGACGTTTTTTTTTTTTGTTTTTGCAAACATATTTAAATTTTATTTTTCCAAACATTTACGTTTTGTTGCTTGTTTATTTTCAAACATTTACGTTTTTTTTTTTTTAATTTTTTTATACGTTTCTAAGAGAACATCCTTTAAGGAATACTCAAGAAAAGACATGTCACTTAGAGGTAAAATGTTATCAACAATTGCATCCATTATGTGGTTTGGCAAGGGTTAATTGGCAAAGATAGTAATAGATTGCGCATGTTTACAAAATAAAAAACAAACTATATTTGAAAAAAATAACAAAAACAAAACAATAGTTGCAAAAAAAGAAAAAAACGCAAATGTGTTTGGAAAAACAAAGAAACGTAAATGTTTGAATAAACAAGCAACAAAACGTAAATATGTTTAAACAAATAAAACTTAAATATGTTTGCAAAAACAAAAAAAAGTAAATGTTTGCAAAAAAACAAAAACAACAAAAACATATTTAAAATTAAAATATAACAAAAACATTTATTTTTATTTCAAGGGTGCCATTATATACATTTTGTGCTTCCATAACTGGGTGGACAGACAGTAACTCCACCTATAGTTAAACGGAGGAAACAGGCTCTCTCTTTCTTCCAGATTACCGTAAAATTTCATGCTTGGAAACCTTGAAACTGTCGAATTCTTTTTAAACTTTTATGCATTTTAAAAGATTGAAAGTTTCAGTATCCAGTAGCTTGAGATTAAACATTTCTCGACCAATATTTTACCGGAAAGACTATATGCAGTAGCTCAAAAATTCATTTAGATAACCTGCTGAATCCATTAGTGTATAAACCGGAATCGCCATGAATAGTTTATTTGCAGTGCTTTCCCATCTGTGGAACACATTACCATATTACTGATTCCTTTCAAACTACATGGTCGTCTTCAAATCCAATGCTAACAAATACAGAATTTATATACAATTGTTTATTGATAATTATGCCTTGACATTAGATGACTCAAAAGTTTGTCATAAAACGGATAAATCAAATCATGAGATTTTTTTTTTTTCTGGAAGGTGTTTGTATAAATTTTGTTAGTAAAATAGCAAAACCTTTGTTTCCCAGCTCAAAAGTGATCGTCATTGAATGAGTGAATTTAATCAACTTTTCTGTAAATTTAATCAACTTTTCTTTGAGCCATGAGACTTAAACAGTGAAAATGCTTTCTCAATGGTTCAATATGTCTTATTGTGTGAAGACTTAATTTAGAAATCAATATCTCCCCCCCCCCCGAGTCAAAATGATTACATTAAGACAACTTAAATAACCAATCGAGTTCTGTGTGAACATGAGTGTATGGAATTAAAAACCTACTGTTCCATTTTATTTTCAGTATTTCTATTATATAAAAATATCTTTGAGTTCGTTTCCTATAGACTCAAAAACGGTTGGTCGGATTTTTATGAAATTTAACAGGAAGGAACTTTGTGCTTGGCAGTGTTCTTAGATTTTGTATTGGAATGTAATTGATAAGTATTGGTAATCAAAATAATCCTTATATAATACTTTAATGGTGAATGCTCTGATGAACTGCAAACACTTGTACCTCCTCGACGTAACTACCCCCGACAAACCCGACAAGCTACTAAGTCTCATCCCTTTACAGTAGAGATCCCTAGGTGCAAGAAAGCCTTTTACTCCAATAGTTTCTTCCCCAGAACTGCAGGTCTTTGGAACTCCCTTCCGAGATTCTGCTTTCCCAACTGTACTGATATGCAGAAGTTTAAGTGTAATGTGAACAAACATCTTTCTACTCATCTGCCTTCATAATGCCCCTGCTAATTAAGTCCCTGATAGTAGCCCCCTGCTTCAAAGTGGCACTGTGCATTGTTTGGGGTGAAAATTGCATAAATAAAAATTTAAAAAATCCGATGAAATAAGGAACAAGCGATTTGGACCAAAGTTAACCTTACACAGCCTAACATCACAAGTGCATTGGAGAAGTTTTATCACACAAGCCGAAAGACTCAACATATAAAATCAACAATAGGCTTTTTGACATGACAGGGGCGCGTTTGAAATGAATGTTTCTGTTTAAATCACAATTGGAGTATGATATATTTGACTTTTGCATTTTAAACTTTAATCCAAGCCATTATATATAAAAATAATTTTATAAAATCAACAGTAGGTTCTCTACAGTGCAATATAGACTACAGTGTATTGTGAAATAAGTCATAGCGAGAGGCATGTGAGCTTCCTGCCGGTGCACCACGATGTGTCCCCAACTAGAGCAGGCAATCAATGTATTTAATTGAAAAATGGGGGATTTCACCGATTTCGATGACAAATCTGGGAGTTTGAAACATTCGTTGATTATCATTCAATCCTTGGCAACGTCGGGTCACCATGTTAGTCCTTAATACAAGTGTTAGGTGACTACATACTACCTAGAAAATATATATATTTTTTTAAAGGAAATAACTTTATATAATTATATTTGATGATTGATATGGGAGCGTTTTCATTCATTTTTTCTTCATATGTATCTTACCAAATTTCACAAATCTTTTTTTTTTCAGTTGTAATTTATACAATGAATGATTAGAATTGCTTATCTACTTAATCGTTTTCATCTAAATTATTTCTTCATATTTGTTCCTTACCGCTTGCAAAATAAGTTCACACTTTTGTACAGAGGGTAGTTGTTTCATCATGCCAGGGTTAGGGATGGATTAGCAGGTTATACTGAAGTACTTTTTCAGAGATGGATAACTAGTATACAACTCTTCAAAACCTCTACACTTTAATCGTTCTCTGCTCAATGAAGCAGTGCATATTCCATTGCGATTTTCTCTTTACCAAAGCTTATTTTATTGATTGTCACAAAACTACCTCTACCCATAAATAATACAGGAACTTTTGCACTGGTTTCTACCTATGCCTTATCTTATCGACAGGACCGCAAATTCATTGACTGCAACCTCATAAGTGTTGTAAAACTCTGAAAATAGGGCTGTAGTCTATGGATGGCGATTTGTGATGTTTTAGGATGGCATCTTAACGGATGAGCCATTCTTTCACTTCAGCTCTTTGGTGGCTAGATCGGAAGATCAGAAAAATCGGTTATGTGATGGCCTGATATCTGAAAGTTCATCTCCAACCGATTATATCTTTAACAACGTTATTTTTGTAAGTTTTTATACACATAATGGCTTAGATCAGACGGTAACGGATAAGGCTAGAACCCTAATCTGATTTAAAAATCGAGACCTTATTTCTCTTTTCTTCAGAAATGATAGCAGATGGCTAACGGGTCAAAGTTTGAGAATGATTACGAGTAACGGTGCTAATGCAGAGATTGATCCATGCTATTTTTTTTAAATCGTATTTCCAAGTTTAATTAAAGCTTTTTTTTATTTTTTATTCAATTGTAAGGTTAAAGTACAGAATAGGTACAAAACACCCTCCCTTCTCCATGTTAAGAATGGCTTTTTAGATAACGTTATTTCAGCATGGATCACTCTCTGCATGAGTACTGGAGTAACGTTTTCAAATAACATTTTGAAAGTGTTTGTTGGGCGGTAATGGCCGTACTTTCAGTATAAATTTTAGTTCTAGTGGTGTGATCATTATTTCTATCGAAGATGTCCGTCTATTTTCTGGCTTCTATTTCCACCCTGTAAAACATCTACAGCAAGAACTAGTCTTGGTACCATCCTGGCAATAATCTTGCTTTTTACCTCTAGTTAAAATCAAAAATCAAACGGAATTTCCATGAAATTTCTTTATCAAAAACTTCTGTTTGGAATACATTGTGACGGGACTGTTTCCCTGCAGGCTACACCATGGTCATCTTCGAGTTCAATGTCAACAAATATTGTCAGTCTGTCCTTAAGTCATAAAATTTTATCAATTCCATGCATCATTTGCAATTCTCTTACAATATTCATCATTCAACTGATAATCTATCCATCTCATTAATCCTTATCCTCAAGTGGGTTTTAGCCTTGGTAAGGGGTGTATGAAATATTAGTGGATACAAATTTCCTTGATTGTAGTCTGGCAACTAAAATTTCAGAAATTGAACAATGTAACCTCGTTTGTCATAAACTGGTAGTTCAGCTATAAAATCTTTGGTGGTTATGCATTTTTGCTACCACCACGCTATTTTTTTACAAAATAGTATTTACAAGTTAAATTCAAGATTAATGATATTTTTTATATTAAGTGAAAAGTAGAGAATAATTACAAAACACCCTCCCCATGTTCAGAATGGCTTTCTAAATAATTCAGTTCAGTCTCTAAAGACAAATGATACCCCCCCCCCTATAGGGCCAGCTGCGCATGTAATTGTGTGGCAAGGGTTGTGCAATCCCCCAACCACACCTCTCCTGAATCGATACTGCTTGAGTCTAGTGGCGAGGAGTAGTCTAGGATGGCCAGAAACAATGCCGAGATAAGCGGAGAGCTCATACAGCACATGGAAGTCCCAAATGGTCACCTATCTAATACTAGACAGGCTCATTGTTGCTTAACTTTGATCTGACGGGAACCGGTGTGTCAAGCGGGATTATGCCGTATTTCTAAATGTTATTTCAACACGGTAACAAAAGTGCATAAGTACTTCTTTTTTAACTGAAAACATCTTTGCTGTCAATTGTGTAACATATCCGTCCTCTGATGTATAAATGTATGAAAAGTTATTCCTTATGGACTCTTTTAAGTAATAGTGTCATGGGTAAAGGGATAAGTTTCAAATGAATTCATCATGTTGCAATCACTTAACAGGGTAAATTCTTGACCTATTAAATCGTGGTTCTAATTTTTCAGTGTTTAAAAAATAAAATAAAATAAAAGGTTGTCATTTCTTTTAATCTTGTTCACACAGGCGTCTTCTATATATCTTCTATAAATATAGAAGCGAAAATGTATGTATGTGTGTTCGCGTTTTCTGTGTGTCTACAAAAGGCTTTTTTCAGAGAAGCGGTCGCTCGCTTCACAACTTTTAAAAACTTTTTATATCACATATAAATCGTAATATCTCAGTTAACAACGAAGCTCGCCTGTCTATTTAATTTGCTTTCGGGAAGATAAATTTTCCTATAACATCTTGGGGGGAGGAAGCATTCAGCAGTAAATGAAATCCCGCAGTCAAACTTGACCTCATTAACTCATTAAAACGGGCACCTGCTAAATCCAAGTAATTAAATTCAAACGTATTTTCATTAGCATGTCGCGGTGGGGCAATGGTTAACGTTGCACTTTTTTTTTTCTTTTTTTTTTCACGCTTTAATTTACAACTTTGCCTCAAGGATTCGGGTTCAGGTTCGATCCTCATACTTACTTTTTTATTTTTAAACCCCCCACCCCTGCAGTTTCCACACACACCTCCAAACACCCGGGCAACGCCGGGTACCCCTCGCTAGTCTATATATATAAAAGCGAAAATGTATGTATGTTTGTATGTTTCGCAAAAACTTTTGACACAGGTCACGGATTTTCACGAGATTGGTATCATTTTAAAGCTCAATCCTTCGTCCGACAAATATCGAAAAACTGGCCAAAAACATTAATTCCTTCACCCTAAAATCATCAGTTTTCTACAGGGAGGGGGTCAGCAAAAACCGTCCTCTAATGACAAGTTCGCTTCTACACATGCGCAAATGACGTCGGAACATGATTTAGTTTACATATTAAAAAAACCGACCTAATTTTGTCAACGTCTTAGCTCAGTTCATTAGAGCGTGGCCACATTATCTAAAGGTTGTGGGTTCAAATCGTGGTGTGAAATGTCTTTTTTTCTTCCGATTTTTAAAGGTTTAATATTGAAACAGGGTTATTAAGCCATTTTTCACGTTCTGTTTTTTTTTTTTTTTTTTTTTTTCTCCAGCTTTTTTAAAGAGTTTTAACGTTCGTTTTTTTCTTTTTTCCATCACATTCGCGTTTTCTTTGTTTTTGTTTTTCCGATTTTATATTTAACATCGTTCGTTTGCCTTAGGTTAGTTTTTTGTGTTTTTCGATTTTTTAAAGTTTTAACATTTATTTTATATAAAATATTTAATTTACTAAATATTTAAAAATATTTACTTCGCTTTGATTAACCCCCACCCCCCCACCCGAGTACACACACCTCTAAACACCTGGGCAACGCCGGGTACCCCCTGCTAGTCTATATATATGAAAGCGAAAATGTGTATGTCTCGCAAAAACTTTCGACAGAGGCGACGGATTTTCGCAAGATTGGTATCATTTTGAAGCCCAACATCTTGGATGACAAATATCGAAAAATTGGACAAAACATTAACTCCTTCACCTTAAACTGGACCCTTTTCTACAAGGAGGGGTGCCGAAAAAATCGTTCCTTCATTTTCTCTCCTCCTGCTACTACGACAATATCATGTTTGACCTAGAAAACATTGACGTTAGTTTAAACCACCTGCAAGTGTTTTTAAAGGTTTAATTTTATCCGTTCTCAATTGTATGTTTCTTTCGCGTAGGGGTAACGTGTCAGGCTTTTTTTTTTTTGCCTTAGCCTCGATGCTTCGGGTTCGAGCCTAGCTTCCTACCTAAACTTTTTTTTCCTCTTTTACACCTTTTTTTGCTTCGTTTTGGTTTTTTCCAATTTTTTTTTAACATCATATTTTTTTTTTTTTAATATTAAAACAAGGTCACCCTCTCCTACATACACACCTCCAAACACCCGGCAACGCCAGGTACGCCCGCTAGTATATATGTAAAATAGTTTTCCTTTATTTCATTGTCCGTAATAGCTTTCGTAACTAAACTTAAGGAAAGCAATAAAATATCTGCTCTTATTGCTCAAACTGATGCTACAAAGATGGAGTGAGATCATTTGTTGCTCTAAGAAGCTCAGCGATTTGTCTTCCTACTCCAGAGCTTCTGATTGGCTGGAAAGGAGTATCCCTTTATTGATGTAACTGTCTATTTCCATCAAAAAGTAGAGCATAAACGTGACTGCTATAGTCGAGTGTCTGTAAAAAGTCCATTGATTTGTGTTCCTACGCCAAAGCTTCTGATTAGCTGGGGGGGGGGATAACTCCAATGGTCTACCTACGTATTTACATGAAAATAAAGTAGTACATAATAAAATGAGAATATGTAGCTAAGAGTTTGTTGCTGAAAAGGTTCCCCCCCCCCTTATATACCACCTCTTTACATTTGACAAAATGTAAATGTATCACTTATGTCCGTGTTTTGGTAGGCGTGTTGTCTTTTTTTCTAAATATGTATATGTAGAATACATTTAAAAAAAAAAAAAAAAAAAAACTTGTTTGCTATTCAAAAATATTTCCATATTTTCCCTTGATCATTTTTTTTTCAAATACTCCCTGACCTGTTTAAAATACAAAACATCTTTTCTATTAAATTTTTTACTGAATAATAAAATGTTTTTCAGTCAATAAAGCAGGATTGAATATTGATGACGGGTATTCCTTTCATGTCAATTTTTATGTGCTTTCAATCACGTTTCAAGTGTGTATTACAGTGGGAGATTTGTCTGTTTAGAGATGCAATCAAAAACAAAGCCCTATACCAAGATCCAACAACTTTTTTAGAGTAAAATTTTACGTTGTATTCCAAATTTTTTTTAAAAATTTTTTTACAATGTTTGTTGTGGGAAGGAGTCTTTGTTTGTGCCAAACATAAACAGCAATGATTTTATTTATAACTAGCTTCCTATACCCAGCGTTGCTTGGAATTAAACAATTCGTTTCTCGTTTGTCTTTTCACTTTTTCTTTGAAACTACTGGCTCGATCTGGCTATAATTGGATGCACAGTTAAGGATTAATAGGATTAGTATTTAATGCAAAAATGAACATGAATTTAACCATATTCGACCTTTAAATTTGGCATAAGCCATTCTGTCAATATACATACCTATGCCAAAAAGATCGTATTCCAAAACTTATGTAAATTGTAGAATAGCTTTGTATAAAGAAAACTCTTTAAAAGATTTTAAGCACTTAATGGGAAATCGTAGGAATTATAAGATTAATCTCTGCAATTATTTTTTTTTTTTAAGATGGCGATGCAAGATAGTACTTTCTTGTTCATAAAATTTGATTTTCTTAGTTAAAAATAAAACTTGATGAATTTACGTGATTTTTAGAATATAACATTTTCATTCAGTTCAATCGCCATGGACTTGGGTGAATATCTAAAATTTAGAAAAGAAATGATTCACTATCTGAAGGGTTAACTGGGCCAGGTTTTGTCAAGAGGAGGTTAGTATCTTGTACTAATTGGAAAAAATACTGATTCCTTCCTCGAATCAATTATTGAAGGAAAGTTGTGTATGTGTGTGTCTAGCTAGAGAGGAATGGGCTGTGGTATGGAAAAACATAGCATTAGAGAAGAGTAGATTCGATAAAGAGAGCTAGAAGTTTTAATAGGTTACACTTTTGGCCCAGACAATGACGGGTAGCCCTGCCAATTAAGTATGTGTTTAATGCATCATGCTTGAACGTGTACTGATGGAAAAATAAAGACGTTTATAAGATCGTGGTTTCCTCCTGTCTGTCAATGTTTGCTGCGTTTGAATTGATTCGTCTCGTCCGTAACTGGATACCAAATAGGTCTTATGCAAAATGTATTTTCCAATGTTTCTTAGTGGAGACTATTATTAACCGAAATGAAACGCAGACGTTTCTTAATTATTGGTAAAACTTCAGTGGAATTGTCTGCATATTCTGTAACCGTATTCTTGAGCTCCACAAAAGTTTCTCTTGTAACTGTTTTTTTGCTCTCAAGTTTCTTTTCTCCGACTTCTGACTTCAGTTTGAATAGCTTGCTCATCTCTTAGGTCATTCCATAAATTTTGTCCGGATTCTAATTCTCTGGAATGTATTAGTGAGGATCTCTAATGGAACTTAAAAGTACTCGTCTTGGGACGGGTAAAATGAATTCTAGGAGACAGCTTTGCAACAATCCTCCCCTTTTGTTTAAAAAAAAAAAAAAAAAAAAAAAAAGTGGGGCTTTTAAATCGTTTTAGTATTATACTTTTCGTCTTCCTATCCCCTTTTTCCTGTCTTTTACACGTTTTTCTTTCCTGGGTGCTCCCTTGACTCGCAAGAGGAAACGCATACAAAAAAAAAAAAAAAGTCCCATTCTTAAGACAAAAAAAAAAAAAAAAAAAAAAATATGGACTCTGAGCTACTTCCGGTTGACCTACTGGCTGGATTAATTCTGAACAGATCATTCATAGAAATTCATAAGATGGAGGGAGGAATTGCTTGTTGTTTCAACTCTCCAAAAGTTCGTTTTGGTATAATCTTTTTTTTAGCCCCCCCCCCACTCCCATATATATATATATATATATATATATATATATATATATTCTAACCACATTTTCCTTCTGCCTTACCCATGAGGATGTGACGTATGAGATATTTTTTTCTTTTATGAACTTGTATATAAAAAATACTTAACAATACCCAATGGACATAGTTTTTATTTTTACAACCCTCTCAGTAAAAACATGTTTGATAAACGTGTTCTTTTATTTAGAGATTGTTTGAATGTGTCTAAAAAGTAATTTAAAACTTGTACATGGCCCATTTCCTATAATGTTCCTACATACGGTAGACGATACTATTGACAACATAAATTATTTTAAAGCAAATGCAATTGGGAAATTAATCAATTTATTTCGCTTTTCCTACTCATTTGTAACATTTGCGTTAAAGTAATATTAATATTTAGAAGTTATGAGCATTAAGTTTTGTAGTTACTGCTTGTGAGTAAAATGAAACATCAGACATCTTGTTTATTGACCGGAAGTAAGTTACTGAACACATTACTCACAAATAATTACAGAGCTTAACTCATTAGCGCCCATAATCCTTTTTTTTCTATGACCAGAATCGTAATTAACCATATTTCAACAACATTGTATTTCTCAGATATTTATAGTCAATTCTAATTGGGTTTCCCGTGTTGCCCAGTTATAAAATACAAATTTTGTATTTATTAATATTCAGTCAATTCTCTATGAATTGGTATATTGTATCCAATGTATAGTAATTTCAAAAGTGAAAAAAAATTGGGTGCCATTAGCTAGAATCGAAACAAAAACATTTGGTGCTTCAGCTGTAATCTTTACTGTTTAAGCTATCATCATATGGATAAAAAATAGGAAATAAGAATGATTTTGAATGTTTTATTTGTGCATGCGTACAAGAACAATTTAAGTTTACATCTGATTTTGACTTGATAAAAGCTGGTAAAAATAGTTATTATATAAATCTCATCTGTCTTTTTAAATGTATGTATGTATGTCTGCCTAAAACTTTTGACAGAGGCGACGGATTTTCACGAGATTGGTGTCGTTTTGAAGCTCAACAACAAATATCGAAAAATTGACGAAAACATTAATTCCTTCGCCTTCAGTTTTCTACTAGGAGGGGTCGCTTTTTTCGCCGATATTTTCAAGTCCTCCACTCTTTTCGATTGACTAGCCTCAATTTTGATGTTTGTTACTTCCAATTTTTCAATGGACAAAGACGTCATGTTTTTTGTTTTTTTTCATTTTCCTCCTTTTCCTCCTTTGCAGTATGGGTTCGAGCCTGCCTGCCTACTACCATTTTTTGCTCAACACACACCTCCAAACCCCTGGGTAACGCCAGGCATCCAGGCTAGTATATGTATAAAACAACAGTCCACAAAAAATGCAAGCATTTGACCCGTCTTGTGCTGCTGCTGTAACCTTGCGTCTTGGAAATGCATTTTAAAACCATGGAGTCTCACACATAGTGAGTTTTATATATTTAGATACCAATCTAGATATTTGATTAAGATATTTATCTTAGAGTTAGTAATGATAAAGGCATGCGTGATATTGTAGATAGGGCATTTATATAAGAATTATTCAAATGATTAAAATTGGAAAATATGCAAAGATTTTTAAATCAAGTCTTCATAAAAGATTTCTAAAAATATATATTAAAAATTTTTAGTCTTTGCTTGAGCAGTTTATGATTTGAGAAATTTTAATTTATTTTCCATTTCAATATTTCTTAGAGATTTAGATATACAAGGGGAAAGTAGATGGGCATCAGGTATGAAAAATACCAAAATCTAAGATGTTCTTCAGTTAAATTTTTTTTTATTGAAAAAAAAAAAAAAAAAAAAGTCGAGGTGAAGATTGAAAAAGCCCCTCTCCCAACTCTGCATTTGGGATATTTTAAAAGTAGTCTTTTTAAATGACACTTATAATTACTTTTTCATGTGCAAAATATTGAAACCGGGCTCATGACTTAAAAGAACTAGTTTTAATATTTTGTTGCCATACTTTGTAATATGCATTATACAAGTTGCGTGTTAATGTAAGTATACACGATGTTTTTAAACTTTTGTCAGTTTGAAAAGTCAGGCTTTATCACGCAAGCGGAAGGAGTC
Organism: Euprymna scolopes; assembly: GCF_053919585.1. NCBI lineage: Eukaryota > Metazoa > Mollusca > Cephalopoda > Sepiida > Sepiolidae > Euprymna > Euprymna scolopes. The sequence continues at coordinate 25,815,726 of NC_136510.1, forward strand.
AAGACCGTCTTATAACGAAGGCCACGAAGGAGTTCGGATATCACCTTTTCAGAGGGTGAAATTTCAGCCTGTCTTGGGTATCTTATTACCTCCCTTTTAAATTCAGTCATCCTGTGGTCGCTGGTTTGTGACCGCCCTAAGAAATACTATACTTCCAAGTTCTTAGATTTATGGAACAAAGATGTTTTTCATTTATGTCCCAGATTCTTAGTCGAAGTTTGATCTTCCTTTACATAGCTTGACTTGAAAAGACAATTTAGAAACTAGTCACTAATGATTGACTAAATATATATTACTAACACAATTGCTATGTCAATCAGAGAATTAGCCATTCCTAATATATAAAATTGTTATTTATATTTATTTTATTTATTAACATTTATGCTCATATCTATTTATTTTAAATGTAAAAAAAACTAAAACAGAACTAAGAGGCTTTTAAAGTTTTTCAATTTGTGTCTAATGCGCATTTATCAAAGGCAGAGAGTCTGAAGGATAAGAGGTGTGGGAGGAGTAAGGAAGAACACTAGAGTTTTTTTTTTTTTTTTTTATTGCCGCAGCCAATGGTGACATCTGAAGTGTGTGCGACACAAAGTTGCGCTTCGTGGATCACCTAAAACACTTCGTAGCTGGGGCTGGCTCAATCTCTGAGAGCAAAATGTATACTCGTATCAAAGTTCTGCCAACGACGAACGAAACGTTTAAATTCCTGAAATATTGTTACAGTCGGGGAAGCAGGGAGAGAATTCCAAAGACTAGCAGTTCGAGGAAAGAAGTTATTAGAGAAGCAATTTTAATAGTATATTATTTTATCGTGGCATCCAAAATATTAGACCTTCGCTTGAAGTGGAAATGATGCAACAATTAGAGCCTTCTGTAACTATTTTTGCACAGATTTAATTTCTATCTCTGTCCTATCTTCTCTTTGCCCCTGTTTACCTATCTGTCTCTCTCTCACATTCTATCCATTTTTTTTTTTTTTTTTTTTTACCCCAAACAAAGCACATTGTCACTTTGATGTAGGGGGGGGCTACATATCAAGGCCAAGAGGCCACTCGAGGATAACGTTTAAAGAGTGTACAGTAGAAATTGGACAATATAGTAATTGTTAGTAATGGAAATTCGGTAAATTTTTTTTAACTTATATGGAACAGCTCATCAGAAACTTGTTTACGCTAGACTTGAAGACAACCATATTGTAGTCAGCTGGAAAGCAGGAAAACGAAAGACAATTCCGTTGACGTGCAGTTCTAAGAAAGAAGCATTGTTCATGGAATCTACGTTTAGGTTTAGGCACAGATAGTGGGGGGAAATTGTTGATAGTGTTTTCTGCTAGACGGGTGTTTCTTGTGAAAGTTTGACGAGGGGGGGACCATAGATTGGAGCTTAGTCGAGCACTTGCCATGAAAATAATGAAAATTTTAAAAGGTTTGACTTTGTCAGAAAGAAAGTTATATAAATCTCTTGTAGCAGTAATTAGGTCCTAATGATGGTATGAACTTCAAAAGAATTGTTCACTTGTACAACGCAGTAAGAATGTTAAAAAAAAAAAAAAAAAAAAAAAAAAAAAAATACTCAAACCAAGGCTTTTTCTCAAACTGCCTAAATTGTGCTTCCCATGTGTGTTTATTCTGGTCTTTAAAATGGCGGTTGGTGTCTACACTGGCAAATTATTTCCAACTATAAAATAATCCATACTTAACTAGAGTTGTTCCCCTCTAACAAATGGATACCTGACATGCAAAATATCTGACGTTTTGAACTGAATTTTTGTCTCTATTGAAAAGCTTAATATTTAATTATTGCATTTTTTTTTTTATTGAATTTTTTGTTTCCATAAATGTTCACTTAGTTTTCCACTGATCCTATCACATCTGAACTACTATAAGTCTTCCTTTCCTCCCACCCTTACACATTTCTTCACTTACCCACTCAGTTCAACAGCTTACCTTTGTCCTACCACTACTAACTTTTTATATATTTAATCTGACTCTGTTCAATAAATACTGTTCTTGACAAAGTTTGAGCCATTAAAATGAAATATCAAAGGAAGACTTATTTAGCATTTTTGTTTTTTCAGTTTAATTTTTGGCTTGGATGAATTGCAATCCTCTGTAACGTGTGCATATTTGCAGAATTAGACGCATCTACTAAGGGAGGGGCAAGAAGGATTTATAGATTCTTATAAAGCTATTTCTAAAGTCTTGGATTGGTTCAGTTTTAGAATCTTATTTGAATGATTATTTTTGAGATTATTTTCTGATGTATATAATACTAAAATTATGAAGTTATTTGTCCCTGTCTCCAATTTTTGGCCCTGTCGGTGGGGCATTAGAATACGCCGACTGCCCCCCTGCTGAGGGTAAAAGTTCCTCAATGGGGGTCTTGGATATGACCTTAAACTATATCCAGTGGTGAGGCCCCAGCTTGTGGGCTTTGGGGAGTGTGGAGCCACCCTTTAATTACCATTGCTCCCAGGTCCACTCTGACCCGGAGTGGTAGTACCTGTTAGGGTCCCAACTATGGGTTAAATAGAAACCGATGTGAAAACAACAAATATACTCTATAAAAAAATTTTTTCTTCAAAATCTTTGGATTCGGCATTAAATAACCCGGAAATGGCTGATATGCCGTAAAACGACCAACCAACCGTTTCCAATTTTAACGTCATGACGTCATTTTTATTAAGCTTTTCAAACTGAACGACTAAGGATGGAACGCTGTATGTTTTGGTTTCCATTCTAGCTGATTGCACTCCAGTCATGTTTTTTTTTTTTTTAGCTTTTGAAATCACTATATATTGGGTACAAAATAATAATCAATGGAGTATTCATGCAGACAAAATCTGCATGACTTAAAATATATATAAGTATTTTTTTTAAGACTGGGTCACGACAGAAGGGAAGAGTACTACTATATATTGAGTACAATGTAATAATCAATAGAATTATATAATACAAATCTGCCTACGTGATAATATATTACGACTGGGCAACGCCAAATAGCTTTCTAGTATTATGGTAAAAAGACAATACATGTATATTTTTTACATTTATGACCTTCTGCATCATTAGATGCAAATACCTCTTTATACATAAACATATGCTTGAAGGTTACATAATAAAATTGATAGGGATATTTAAGTTCTGATAAGAGATAAAACAAAAATGCACTTTTGAGAGTTTTTACTTTAAGAGTATTTTTGTATGCTGACTGTATTTATCCAGCGTTACCCGGGCCGGGTGTCTTTCACTTTTGTTTCAATTCTTTTTCAAATCATATCAATACTTTGTAGTCTAAAAAAAAAAAAAAAAATTAACTCTTGAATTTGTAAATAACAAAGCTAGAAGCTGCAGGAACCAAATCGGTAAATAGACTGATAGGGAGGGAGTCATCATTTTGACGATTGCATTAAAAAATATTTTTCTGTAGTCTTGAAATGTTGGCTTGTTATTAAATTTGAGTAATTCAAGGACCAGATTACTTTGTTCTGGGAACCAGCGGGAATGGCCATACAAAGGTGGAGTTTTGCCTAACTGTGAACAGAAGGTTCATTTTTGTGAAAATGTTAGGTTTAATAGCCAAGCAAATCATATCCACCGACTTTGAAAGCCAAAAAATCTGCAAATGGATAGAATTTAGATATATTTTCTTTTTAGTTTTTGGAAAGAGATTGGGTCCTCATTGGCTAATATAATTAATGGGAGATAACTTGAATATGGGTTAAGGGAGATAGATCAGTCCCTGATAACTCTGAGCCAGCATTAGTATAAATAGCTTCAGGGATGTTCTTGAAATCAAGCACCTTATCACTCTTGTCTCTTGATTCAGTAAGTAAAAAAACAAAGTAAATCCCTAAAGGATGATAAGCATTACCTCATACTCGTTTTGTCAGCAGAACATTAACCTTAATCCTAACCATCTAAAAATTGTACCTTTATAACATCTAAGAAAACAAAGTAATTGCGAGTAGAGTACCTTGATCCAGTCTTGAGAGGCAATGAATGCTTCCTGTAAGTGGCTGTAGATCTAATTGTGAAGCAAAGGTTGTGTAATCTCCAACAACAACCCTCTTGTATCTGCATTCCAATGGCAAGGAAAAAATCCAGGATAACTGGAAATAATGCAAAGATGATTGGAGAGCACATACAGTTCCTGGTATTCTCGAATAGTCACTCATTTAGTACAGACCAGGCTTAACATTGCTTAACTTCAGTTATCTAACAGGAATTGGTGTATCAACGTGATTATGGCATATCTGTATCGGTGGTTCAGTGGCGTAGCTAGAGGAGTGGGTGGGGGATGGCGGTCCGCCTCTGGTGACAGCAAAAGAGGGGTGACACAATGTTACCCTAACAAAACTTTCCATCCAGGCTAAGGTGCGAAAATAGTCTGAAAATAGGATTTATTTATCATATATTATGTAAAGTTTTTAATCCTAACTTTTCTAAAATACTAGAAACTCTTTTTTTTTTTTTTTTTAAATTAGTAACTGAAGAATATTTTTGCCGATGTTTATTGAAAACTCTAAACCCTGTATTTTTTTTTCTTTTGTAGTTTTTAATATATTTTAAATCATTTGATACCTTTCATTTTCTTTTAACTGAAAAATAATTGGAAAATGGATTAAGTGATTATATATATATATATATATATATATATATATATAATCTGGGGTGGGGGCCGTGGTATAGCAAAAGAGTGACACAATGTCAGTGGGGTGACATTTTAATAGACCGCCCTGCATAACGTTTACTCTAGCTACGCAACTGCGGTGGTTAATAAACGATGGTCCACAAACCAATGGAGTGTGCCATATTTTTTTTTTTTTTTTTTTTTTAGTCGCAGAAAGGGATATTATTTAAATTTTTATGAAGTTTCAGTTGAAAATTGCCTAGTAATACATTATATATATATGCTCCAGACCTCAAAATAAACAGGAGTAGACGAGTACACAAATGTGATCCGGTATAACTCTACATGATTTGCCAAGTCATGTTGAATACGTGTTACTGAATAATTTCTTATTACTGTTGAAAGCTAGTTACTGGATGTTTTATCAGTATAAATTTACCCAAACATGACATAGCAAAGGAGAAAGATAGGATGCAGTTTTCAATTTGAAATAAACACCGCGCTTTCTCTTGCAGTGACGTCATTAAGGTCCAAATATTCATAAATTGATATTGAACAAAAAGAGAAAAATAACATACTAAAAATACCTAATACTTTATTTAAATAATTATACTATGTTGCATTTTAATGAGTGTGTTCCGTATAAATAGAATGTAAATTTTCCAATTATCTCATATATATATATATATATATATACACACACACACACACACACACACACACACACACACACACACACACACACAGAAAGTTCAGGTAAGTCATCGTTACCATTGGTTTCAAACCTGATAGTAAGGGACCGTTTTAAATATCCATATCTAGCTCTCTGTAGGTTTGAAACCGACGGTACCGATGACTTATCTAAACTTTCTGTAAATAAAAATATAAATAAATATGCTCTCATTTTTGGAATTTTTTCCTTATAATAGGACACTTTGCTGAAATCCTTTTTCCCCCAAAAATATAACGAAGTGTAAATTTGCAACTTCTGAAACGTGATATGAATTTTTTTTTTGTCCTTGCATACGAAAAAATGTTAAGATACGAGACAGAAAAAAATTTTTTTTTAGGCACCTAATTCTTACACAATCTTTAAAATCAGGATTTTATTCCATTTAAAAAAAATTTTTTGTAATTTTTTTGGAAAAGATTATTTTATTCGTTTATTTTTTTTTTTTTGTACCTCTGAAATTTTTATAAGAGGTGGGAAAATTAATTTTTTTAGAAATTGTAAGAAAGTAAATAATCCATTTCACTTTGCGTCCTTTTCCTTCTGAGTGCCCATAGATTTGATTAATGGCGTTACCTTATGAATCCTGATTAAAATAAGGATTAAAAAAAAAAATTGTCATATCCCCTAAATAGAATTTTATAGTTCGATGTCAAAAGTAAAACCATACTAAGTGAAAGCATTAACGTTTAGGTCGGGTACTATTTGACTCTTATTTCATCCTGGCTTTACACTTATTTTTAAAATTTAATGAGTGTTTTTTATTCGGCTTGGAACAGATTAGACGATTTATATGTAAAACGCCTTTCAGGATATAAAAATTTCAAAATACAAAAGCTAAGCCAGAACCAATTAATTTCATATCTAGAGGTTCTCTATTGATTATTATATTATACCCAACCTCTCGTGACTTCAAAAATTAAACTAAATCACTTGGGTGTTATCAGCTAGAATTGAAACCGAAACCTATCGCTCTTTCCACGTTTTAATTTTTTGTAAGAATATAACTTTAAAAAGATAATTCAATGAAGGAAAGTCTTTTTTATTTTTTATTTTTTTTATTAATCTTCAGACCACTGTTAAGTTATTCTCACTACTTTTCGGCCGATGAAGGGCTGAGATTTTGCTGCTAGTCCGGTTTGTCTTGTTTACATTGAGAGAGTGCGATAACTTAATGTATATCGGCGGTTCATAAAAGTTCAAAGGAGTGCAGTTGGATATAAGGTGTGGTATGTTGTATGAAAGCTCTTTGATGGACTAGGCAAATCATTTGTAAAGAAAGTTACAAAGTTTAAAACGGGCGAAACGTGTTACGTTTATAAACAGGAAAGGTAATTTTTTTTTTTTTCTATTTGAAGAAAATAGCACAGTTTTCAGAAATAATTTCCTTCCTTAAACTACATGCAAAGAAATATTCGTCCTATTTGAAGCAAACATGGCCATACAAAATTAAATGTACCTACCTAGTGTTACCCGGCAGTTTTTCATTTTAATTTCAATCATTGAAGCCCACTTTTCTTTTAATTTCTTGTAAGAGAAAAAGTAAATTTGTCCTTATATATATATACACCGACGTAGCTCATGATTTCGTGATCAGTGAATGTTTCACACTCCCATATTTTTGTCACCGAAATCGGTGAAATCACTTTTTTTTTTTTTTTTTTTTTTTCAATCAAATCGATTAGTTGCCTGCTCTAGTTGGGAACCCATTGAAGTGCACCTGGAGGAAGTTTCACATGCCTCTCCACAGTGACTTAGTCCACAATATATTGTAGTCTACATTCGGGCTAAGATCACAGTGTAATATCTGTTCTGATGCTACACCCAAGTTAATTTGTCCTTAGTCAATGTAAGGAAAAGCCTTCTATATTAAGATTTTTTTCTTACAATTAATGACTAAATATCATAAATTGTTGTTTCATCTAATGCATCAACCAGCAAATTCTAGCTTTGCTACAATTATAATTTAATTTGTTACTGTTCTCTGATGAGAATATCATAAGTGGAATTCTTTGAAACTCCACGGAATAAGGACTTTGAAAATTGTTTTTGGAGTATTCTGTTGAATAATGAATTTAATTATAAATTTGAATTTAGTTTTAAATTCTTTTATTTTACCCTATATATATATATATATATATATATATATATATATATATATATTGTTTTATTGAATGAGTCACGATTCTTTGTCCCTTTTCGAAATGTATAAATTAGTAATATATTATAAGTGGCAGACAATTGTTTCTTGGTTAATTACAAATCTGTGCAAGTAATTCCTTCATCAGATGAGGAATGAGATTGAATTCACTCGTATGTAGGTTGCCTTCTAAATGTGCAAAAGTGGTTCCTCCTTGAACACGTTTGTTGGAGACCCCCCCCCACATTTTTTAATTTATTTCTTTTTTTTACACACATAATTACTATTTTCATGATGCCACTTCTGAGTCATGACTTGTGCCAAACATTTTTTCTTTTTTTTTTTTAAGTGTCATTGAAAGTAATGACGGATGTGACGTCTGCATTTCAAGACCCAAGTTTTTTTTTTTTTTGTTTTTTTTATAACCTTTGTGTATTTGTTTTTGGGCATGAATTTTAAAACAGTCAATTTTCTGACCACACGGAGTTGTGAAACTACGAAACAGCAGTCTATGAATGGCTGTAGTAGAAAGATACCCATTTAAGAACGGGTCAGCTTAATGCATCACTTTCGTGTCCTCTTGCAGTGATAAAATAAAGATCTAAAGCTACAACTAAACCTATGTCCTTGAATTTTTTGATCAAAAACATTATAATCTACAGTTAAGCACTTAAAATTCAAATACCTCAGATTTTTGTGAAATTTTAACTTTAGGTATTACATAAATTAATAAATATTCCCAAAATTCCGGTTTCTTCATATTTTTAAAGGATTTTAGGGGCCATAATGCGCACAATCTCCCATTTTTGAATGAAAATTCAAATATTTCAAATTTGCATTAAATCTTATCCCTAGTTATTCGACTTAAACAAAATTCTCTGAATTTGAATTTCTGGAGAGCTCAAGTTTGTCTCAAATTCTTTTTAATTTTTATAATTAAAATGTATTCTGATAAAAATTAGGATTCTAGGCATATAAATTTTAGTATCATATCTTGATTTTAATCTTTGAGATGATATAAAAAATGGTATAAAACTTTAGTTGTATTCATCATGATGGAACCATTCTTCTAGTGTGGGTTATATATATTTAAGTATGTAGTATTGAAGCGTGCCCTTAGAAAGCAGGATGAATTCGTAATTCCTGTCGAATTACACCAAGAACTAAAATGCACAGTCTGTGGCAGATTTCTTTCTAAAACCAGTTTAGTAAGCCATGTGAGGTCACGCAATGTCAGGCATGACAAAAAATTGTATGAGGCTGTACTGCTTCCCAGACCACTCAAGTATTGCTGTAAATTTTGGTTTCATCCCTAATCCAGCAAGCGTTTTGACAACTCTCAAAGATGCATAATGAAGTCTCACCATAAACACTACCAAATATTGGAAAATTTCCCTGTCACGTTTGTGAACGATTTTGCAAGAGTGTAGCTGATTTGAAGAGCCATCTACATGTGCATGGACACTCTACATCAATCCGAAGAGATTGCAAGCTTCTGTCAAGAAGTAGCAATCATATATATATATATATATATATATATATATATATATATATATTATATATATATATATTAGAATACCCATTTCAAGAAAGATATAAACAATGAATATAGCATTATTTGAAATTATAATGGATTTTGTTCATTAGAGATGGCGGTATTGTATGGTTTCAGTGGCATTTTCCTGAAAGATGAATTTTACAACACTATGCTCACATTACTCACCCTGTTGCCTTGAATACATATTCCAGAATTTTATCAAGCAAATGCATATTGATACACCAATCATTTTAAAAATGTATTAATGTAACTCAAAATTGATGTAAAACTTTAACATCTTAAGTTTTTTTTTTTTTTTGGAGATGGGAGTGCACCTATTAAATAGTACAATTAACAAAAACAAAAAACAAAATCATGTACCTATATTACTCACCAAGTTGCTGAAAATATTGTCCAAAATGTAAAAATGATCAATTCAGATTAATACTTGGGGGTGGGGATGTGTGTGTGTGTGCACTCTCGATATATTTACAAAATGTTACTCACCATATTGTCTAGAATATATATATATACCAAAATTTATAATGCCCTATTCGTTAATTTAGTTTAGAAGATCACTCTATATATTAGTGATGGGACGATTCTAATATTTTTTTCTGATGACTGATTTCAATTCTAATCCTTTATAAATCTCTAAATATTTAACTATTGAGTTACTTTCATTGATTAGCGTAAAATCACGTGCTGAATAAGATATTTTCTCGAGTGTAAAAATACGCTTGTGAGGATCTGTAGATTTTAGTTTGTTTTAAAAGTAGTTTAAAATCAATGAATATTTACTATGTTAACATTACTATCAACAGTGGAATATTTTGTTTTTAACAAAATCGCATAAAAAAAATGGATAATTAAAAGAATGGTTTTTGGCATCAAAATATAGGCACAATTTTTGCCGATTCTGATACCTCCCAAAGGTTCTGATTTTTCTGATTCTAATTAATCGTCCCAACCCTAGGATATATATATATAGTCTGTTTATTCTACAAACATTACCTATTACGTTTATATAATAAACAGACTATATACCTGCTCTGTCCTGCATTGAGCACTCTTTAATCACGTAAGTTTCATTAGCTTTTAATCTCAGAAACCAATTGATACAACCATTATTTACACACACACACACACACACTGTTCCAAAAGTAAAATATTTTTAACACAAAAAGTTGAAGAGCTATGAAGATGGGAGCGGTGCCATTAAAATGATCAACATTTTCTGCTACAGAATTTATTTTTCTAGATAGTCACCACCATTCTCAGTGCATTTTTGCCAGAGATTTAATGACACACCTCTGCTTCTGATGCATGTCCATGACGGGGTTACTTTCTTAATCTCACATCGTCAATATCTACAATAGAGATGAAACTGTCAGGTCATGAATACATAAGTTTAGTCATAACAATGCAATTTGCAATCCCCTTTGATTTGTTCAGGCTAAAAAAAAAGGAGGCATTACTTTTGGAATTCCCCTTGTGCCTGTGTGTATATGTGTGGCGTGTGTATAATTACACACACTTACTGAATGCTGCAGCAAGTCCTGGGAACATGTATAAGAAAGAACAGTTGGAAATATATTGTAGACCATCCACAATGATTATGCAATCCCTACAGCTATGTGCCCAAAAAACGGAGTTATAAAACCTGACATAGTGATATAGGACAGAAAGAAGCAACTTTACAAGTTAGTGTTTCCAATGATGCTGGCTTAAACAAGCCTGCGAGGAAAAAGATAGCGAAATACAAGGGTCTTATGTATGACATGAAAAGAAACTGGACTCTTAAAAAGATCTCTAGAATTTCAGTAATCATAGGAGCAACTCCACTCATGAAAAAATATCCAAAACTATCTGGCAAATATACCCGGTGGACAAAGTGCAAGTGATTCAAACAATTGAATTCAAAGGGACGATCAGAATCTTAAAGATCTCTAGGTTGGAATATCTAAGTTAGCGGGTGAATCTTTGACATCCGGTTGGATGTCCCACTCCCAGCTTTAACAAACTGGTAAGAAAAAAAAGCAATTCATTATTCATATCAGCTCTACTTTAACTCGCACTTAGACAGCAAAAGACTTGTGAACATCCTTTGATTCAACCAAATACATTTTTACTGTTGATCTTTGGGATTTCTTTTGGAACTTTTTGCTATCAATCTCAAGGCTGTTAATGATTCCTGCTGAGATCAAAAGTATTAGCTCTGACCCTGACACTGCATGAAACTCTCATTAATGGCTTTAAGTCTAATGCAAAAAAAAAAAAAAAAAATCAGATTAGTGGTAAGAATTCACAGAAGACTCTACAGTCAAATGAAGTCTGTCCGTTTCAGATATATAGCAGTATTCACATGCATGGTATCAGCAAAGGAAAGAAAATTTTAATTTCCTGAGTTGTCTGATTTTTTTATTAGACGTCAAGTTAGGTATTTCAGCTGACGTGTTCTGAAAGTCATCACAGGAAGTCTTGAATGACACTTTAAAAAAAAAAAAAAGTGAAATCATTCTCTTAAAATTCTAAATCCTATTAAAATGGATTCAGACGTTTGTTTGGAGCTCTGCTTTTGATCTATCCTCTGGAGGAGCAGGATTTTTATTTTTTTTTATTAGAGGGCACCACTTATCAAGGCCCAAAGGCCACTCTAAGATGATTTTAAGGCATATCATGTGACGAATCATACAACACTGATAATCGGTAATGATGAAACTTGGCTAGGGTTTAATTATATAAGACGGCTCAAGAACTTATCTACATTGAACTTGAAAACGACCATATAATAGTCAACTTGGAAACAGTCTTGTGGTATTGTGTTCCAGAAACGAGCAGTTTTAGGAAATAAATTTTTCTGATGGAATTTTCGTTTGGTTTTAGGCACAGATAAAGTAAAGGAAATTGTTAGCATTTGTTGTAGATAGACGAGTATGAGGAGTGGGGGGGACAGTTCAATATACCATATTTAATGCAGTTTTTGAAAAGCCAAATCTGCACAAAAATCATGAAAGCTAGACTAAAAATTAACTAAAGAGAAAGATGTCACATCTTATTGAGCATGCTATTGCTGCACATTGTTCCTTAAATGGAACATATGGAACATAATTTTTTGAAGTGTACAGATTATTTTATTCCAAACAGTATAAAGAGAAAAATACTAAGTTTTTAAAATTAAAAATGAAATTGTATTTACATTTACAAGAACATCCCCTCCCTCCAAATTAAATTCTACCTTTTTTATGCGATTTCATAATTGTGAATTTGGAACAGGTGCATTTAAAAAAAATAATCAATGAACACTTAGAGTAAATTAAAGATTAGATAGATAATTAATAGCAGAAATTATCAATATATCTGGATTATATCTAGACTTTCAATCTCAAGATGGTCAAAATTTATTTTGAATATCGAAATATTGATTTTGATCCCTTTTGTATCTGTATTAAAATGCCTTTATTTTTGTTTTCCAATCGATATTGTTTGATCTAATATAAAAAGTAGGTATGATTCTTAAAGTTTGACAAACAGCTTAAAATCTGACAAATCGATATTTCAGACATTAACTGTTTCCGTTTTAAAAAAATGACTAAAACTCCACTTAAAGAAAGACTTAAAAACTCACACTTTAAAAATATATAGAAAACAAAATTGAAAGTATAAACATGCCTAAGCAATGTCTAGTCGGGACGGCTAGTGTAAATTAATAAATAAGATTTTTTTTCCCCATTTATCATACCTATATTATCAAAACCTAGCACTATTTAAATAATACAAAAGTATTTTGAAATACTGTATATAGTACGAAGCAAAGACACAAACATAACTATTTGTATACCAAATTTGCAAAACGATTCATAATGAATTAATGTTACGGGTTTATTCATTTTTAATTTTTATTCTGTTTTTATTCCATTTTCCTATATAAATGCGATAGTTTAACAGTAATTTGTGATTTAATAAAAGAAAAAAGGATAAATTACTGGAACCTTTTTAAAATATATTAGTTAATTTTCAAGGGAGTTAATTTTCAAGGGAGGTAATTTAAATATAAACTTTGTTTTTAAAATGACAATAGATTTATATTAAAGATATGCAAGTTATTATGGACAACATAAAACTAGTTATTTCTGTTGGACTGCAGAAGAGTTATTACCTTTGGAAGAAAGCAGTTCGGCTATGACAGTTTTGGGAAGTAAAAGCAATTTCTTGCATCTGACTTTAATCATGCATCCAGCAGATTCTACCTTATTTAATCTAAGTTGTTGGATGAATCTGTTAACGATTATACTTTGTTCTCTATTCATCATCAGACATAATACATTAAAAAAAAATAGAGGTTAATTAATAGCCACCAGATAGTATTTCATTTTGTTTTATTTTATTATCTATAATTTAAAGGACAGTTATCCGTATTTTTTTATATCCAGCTAAAACTAAAAAAAAATGATAAAACAAATATTCACAAAGTTGGTATTTTCTTGATCTGTGTTGCCCTGGATAAATATTTGAATAATACCTAAAATTTGAAGAAATTCATTCCTTCCATAAGGGAGGGTGTCAAGTATACCAGTTATCAGGGAGGGTTGGTTTTTCAGTATTATAATATACTAATTTAGAAAGAAAATGTAGGCTCATTCCTAGAAAAATATATTATATAAAGTTATGTGTGTGTGTATATATCTTCTAGCGAAAGAGAAATTGGCTGGATGAATATATGAATAGAAGTTTTAAAAGATATGTTACTTTTGAACCTGGCAACATTGGTTATCCCTTCTAGTCTATAATATAAAGGGCAAAAATCTGTTTAAATGTATGTATGTTTGTATGTCTGCCTGGGGTGAAGAGGGATCCCGTAAGCCGTGGTGAAGGCAACCTTTCTAGGAGAAGCAAATCTCTGATTTTAAAAGATAAAGCGGGATAACAGTGCCCGCATTATGCTGGTCTGCAGTTTAACTGCTGGCTATCTTGCTCTAGCTTGTTGCTGGATCTCAACATTTTGAACCGAGAGAGAGACTTAGCTGTCTACGAAGCTAAGACTCTGTAACATCATCTGTGTATAGATACTCCCAGGCATTTGTCTATAAAAATGGTCCTGTGGCGATGGAAGTCATTTTTGGGCTCATGGACTTTAAGTGTCTGAGAGTGGCACTCGTCTGACAAGACGTTGCAATCATCATGTCTGCTTAAAACTTTCCACAGAGGCAACAGATTTTCACAAAATCACTATTGCTTTGAAGCGCTGCCCTTCAACGACAAATATTGAAAAATTGGCTAAAAACATGAATTCCTTCACCCTCTACTGGGCCCTTTTCTACAGGGAGGGGTAGCAAAAAAATCGCTCAATTATGACAATTTAGCCAAACACGCATGCACAAAAACGTTTCTTGAATTAGTTTAAATATTAAAAAAAAACAAAAAAAAAACGACCTAACTTCACTCACACGATCATAGACCAGTGGCAGCATCGTTATCTTACGATTGCACGTTCAAGCCTAGATATCATATATATATATATATATATATATATTTTAATTCTAATTATGCCATTTTTACGTCTTTTTTTTAATTTTCCATCACGTTTGCTGTTGTAACATTTAAACAGGGTTATTTATGCTTTTTTTTTTGTTTGTTCGCTAATTCTTTATTTTGCATCACGTTTGCTGTTTTTGTTTTTCCGATTTAAAAAAGTTATATTTAAGCAAGGTTATTACGTTCGCTTATTCTTTATTTTCCAGTTTGTTTTGATTTACCCTCCTACACACACGCACCTCACTGCACCTGGGCATTGCCGGCTACCCCTGCTAGTATCTAATAAAAGATCTATTTATGCCAGCAGTATAATTTCAAAACCATTTGACCGATTCTTACAATATTTGGAAAAAAGGAAAACCACATGTCTTTTGAGAATTTTTTTATTTATTTATACTGACTTGTATAATGTTAACCTCTTGAACGTTTTGGGTATTTTTAGCAAATCTGTCACTGTTCAGAAATAGTTCCATACCAAAGTACTAATTAATTCTACAGGTTAATGAGACAAGTACTGATTTCTTTTTTTCAATTAATGCTCACAATTTGGCTTTGTGTGTTGCCAAGATTGAAGTTGACAATACAATTGCTTCGCTCAGGATATTGACTCCGAATTTCTGTTCTACTTTACAGGTCAGGTTGATTAGTTTGTCCCTGGAAAGGTAATTATCAGGAAAACTCTGACGTTGGGTCTAGCCAGTTGGAACTCAAAATGATATTCTTAGCAGGGTTTTCGCCTCTGAGAAAAAGATTCTCTTGTGTCCTTTGTATTTTACTTTTCATTTTTTAGACCATCATAATCATATTCGGTTTAACATCTATTTAATATGCTGCTAACCTATCTCTGACCAGGTCTTTATTTACCCCTCTTTCTCCATCCTTATCACTTTTTCTCCTTTGTGGTACGGGTTCGAGCCTGTCTGCTTGTCTATTACCACCTTTTTTTTTTTTTTTAGCTCAACACACAAACATTCGGGCACTCAAACTAGTAAAGTATAAATGGTAGCTTTTTAATGTCATACGCTTTGTTTGACGTCATCCTTAATAGTACATGAATATTTAACATATCTGTTACCATATGAAACACTGGGTATATCATAGAATAAGAAAGTCTTTTTTTTTTTTTTTTTTTTTTTTTTTAATTCTGGTTTTTCTTACGTTAACTAAGGTTGAGCAAGTTAATGAAGTGGAGATGTTGAGGAACGTGGGAAAAAGTTGTTTGCTAATTAGTAATTATTACTACCTTGATTTCTTGCCAAAGAAATGCTATTGTTTATCATCTCCAAGGAGCTGTACCTACTTGACGTTGCTCAGGAGTTTTTAGTTTAGTGCCAATAAATAAAGCATGTATCACATGAAATTATTTTATGGTATAAAGAAAAGGTTTATTGATTGTACAGAACAACAAACGTAAATACTAAAGGAATGACTTGCACGCAGAGTAAATAAAATGGGCAAATAACTCTGTATACTTATCATCCCTGACCAATAACTCTATGCTCATAACCTTATACTGGCATAGTTGATTTTTTTTTTTTTTCCATATATAAAAATATGGATAATGTTCTTGTAGCGATTTGACAAGCAAATCGAGATATATATATATATATATATATACACACATACTAGACGACCCGTGACCCGTTGGGTCAGTATGTTATATTAGCTATGGAATTATTGTATGGGCGTGACGTTTGTGACGTAAAAAAAAAGATTGACATAACAAACACTTCTATGAAAGTATATTAAAATGAAAAAAAAATATAGATTTCTAAGAGTCGTTGTTTATAATTATTTATTTAAAAAAAAAAAAAATTCCAGGCATTGAATTATAAGTGGTTTGCCATACTTATAGGTAAATGTGCACTGAACAGATACCATAATACTTAAAGTTAAATTCAAATTTTGATTTATCTTTGAATTTAAACATGAAAAAAAAATAATTGGGATGCTGAAAATGTACGGTAAAGCAATGCGTTTTATTGTTGCATTGATTATTTGTTTATGTACGCATGCGCAACCAAAAGTCGAAAACCGGATGTTGGGTTACAACACCTGTTACAAGGTCATTTGAGTTTTATAATTATATAGATATATGAATGGTGGAGGGGTGCTGATTAATTGACAAATGCAGGGAGGATGAAAATGGCTGTGTAACTGTGACCCTAACCTTGACGGCAAGATAGAATATTGTATTTGAAATAGGATTTTTAAAAATTTCGACTTTGTTTACTCTTCTGCATTTTTGAATTCTAATAAATTTTAGATTATTCGTAAATATAAATAAAAATAATGTAATTATCAAGGTTAGGTTGATGTGAAAAAAATAATATACACATGAAATCGTTTCATAATTAAGATGCATTACATTAACTCCAGGCATTTATTTATAAATAAATTTTAATTTTTCTAATTACCAAAGATCATAAGATCATCGTGTATGTTTTTTTTTCATTTCTTTTTAATACTATCCCGGTCTAGTATAAAAATATAACGTTATGTACAGAATTCCTTGATCCCTCACAGATGGCTTTCATCTTTTTGATGGAAACAGCTGTTCATCTCTTATTGATCCAAGTAGTTGGCTCTTTGAGTAGTGATGTCTAGGTGTGAATGTGGTCATTGTGGTGGAGTGGTTTAATGAATGAGTGTATCCGGGTTCTACCTCACAAAAATGATTGGCTGGTTAAGCCATAAATACCGACTAGTACACCAGTTTGGAGAGACATCAAAAGCGACTTAAGGATATATGAGCTCCAATCATGAACACCCGTTCAGTAAGACGACTTACTGGATTGTTACTCAAGTACTGTAGCCAAGACCACTTGGCTATTTCAAACAAATATAGCCCTTTTCACGAGACACATCAAGAAGCAGTTAAAGTTTCTGTGTCTTCTTGTCACAAGGTTGTAATCTATAATAAAAATCTCACCTGTCTGTTTAAATGTATGTATGTTTCTCTGCCTAAAACTTTCGCTCGAGGAGACGGATTTTTACGAGATTGCTATCATTTTTAAGCTCGACCCTTCGGATGACAAACATAGAAAAATTGGCCAAAAGCATTAATTCCTTCATCCTCAACTAAGCTCTTTTCTACCAGGAGGGGTCGCTTTTTTCGCCGACATTTTCGAAAGTCATCGCCTCTTTTCGATTGACCAGCCTTTACTTAAACCTACGTCACTTCCGGTTTGGCGATAGGTGCAACAGTTAACGTCACGTTTTTTTTTTCTTTTCCTTTGTGGTACGGGTTCGAGCCTGCCTGCCTACTACCACGTTTTTTTTTTTTTATCAACACACACCTCCAAACACCCGGGCAACGCTGGGTACCCATGCTAGTAAAATAAAATAAAAAGCACTGACATATTTGCTCAATGGTGTCATGTTTGTAGAGTTAAGGAAGGGAAGCATTTTGTAGTAGGGATTGTTTTGTTTTCTATCAAAAGGGGGGGGGTAACAAGTTTTGTTAAAAGGACAAATTTCTTTACAATGTAAATAAATTTTCAAACACAAAACATGCTCTGGAAAAGGATATCCAAGAAGATTTATTATAAAAGTAAAGTTTAGTTTAGGTTTTCTATCTCGCCTCTCGTCCAAATCCTAGCGAGAGTTGAACAAGCCTCAAAGCCTGGCTGTTCGTAAAAGGCGCAATGTTTTGGCATAAACGGAAGTTCGCCTCCAACAGTGTTTATATCAAACAACATAGAAATCACTCTGTGAGCGAGAACATGCAAGCGCAGAAGAAAAAAAGTTGTGGAATTGTTAATAGTTCTTTGTTTTTATTCTTTGCTCGCATTACATTAAGTAATGAAACGGATTTGACACTGCTGGATTTTTTTTCTTGTTTCTAAGTCTGTCAACAGCCATTACAACTTTTTTTTTTTTTTTTTTCACCCCTCCTTTTGTTGAGGTTTGGTGTCTTCCATTTGTTCTTCTACACCATTAAATAAATTACAAGTGTTTCATTTGGAAGGGAGAGGGAAGATTAAAAAATGGTTTTTAGGGTGAAAGAATGGATCTTTTTTCATCTATGTGCATCTGTTGTATGGTTCATTACTGTTACGGTATCAAATGCCAACTCGAGGTTTAAATGGACGAAGAAATTATAGGCACCAAGATTAGCAGTCAGTCAGAATGTGTTATATCCTTATTGTAATAGGAGGGCGATGGCAAAATGCTTTTGTTTCAGCTTCTCCGGAAATTGGGGAGGGGCAGATCCCTAGGAAGATATTTTGATGCTCAAGTTCTCCGGTTCTAGCCATTTTTCTTTTCTTCCTTTACACATAAGTGCCTTTTTCCTGACCGTATTTTGCTGGCAAATTAAACCCTCTTCGGTTGCTTAATGTGATTATTTGCACTAGTTTTATCTTCCTTGTCATTTTCACAATGTTTCGACCAATGTAACCTTTCTTCAGGTGCATCTTGTCGAACTTGGGAAACACAAGCATGGCCGCCTGGTATTGCCCGGTCACAAAATATGCTTAAATATATTTTGATTAATGCAAATTTCGTATTTATATATTATATTGAACCAAATATATAGTAATGATTTAAAAAAAAAAAAAAACTTCGGCGCCACCACAGAGAATAAAAACCAAAACGTTTAGCTTATGATTTACTTTTTCCGTTGCCGTTAATGCCTTAGCTATCAAGACATATTTGCTGGAAAACTACAAATCAAAACATGAGTCAATAGCTATTACGTTACACATGCATATTCGTAATGCCATCGTTCAACCATTACCTGGCAAATTACATTTTTTTAATTTTCACATTTTTTTTCACTGATTTTCCCCGGCTAAAGCCAAATATAAAGTTTCACATGGGTTAAAATAACCTGTATATTAAATTTCATGTCTCTGAACAAAAAACTAATCAGGTGTTTGGTAGGCAAAATTATTTAAACATGTATTTAGGTTTGTGTTTACTATAACCTTTTTACACGAATATTACACAATTATAAATCATGTAGAATATCTGCATGAATATAATTACATGTAATAATTAACTAAACATGATCATTCCATAAGAAAACCGAAAAAAACTAATAGGGAATTAAAATGAATGTTTAAAATATGCAAATTAGCTAGATCTTTTACAGATGAATGTAATTCCACGACCCATATATAAGCTGTATTTTCTTAAATAAACAAAAGTATTTTTAATATGAATATCAATACACAAAACAACCCCCAAATTTATAGGCATATAGATTCTACAACATTGTTGGCAGTTTTTCAAAGAAAGGCTTTTCTTGTGCGTTTATTTAGATCATTGATGACCGAATTCAAATCTTGGTTTGGCTTTTAAGAATGTTTGGTTTCTTAATTGTTCCGGCGCATGAACAAAAAGAACTAAAATGTTTAATTATAAAACAATATATTGTGCCAAAATGTTCTGTTTACTTTCAGTTTAACAAAATAAAAAAATGGTCAGTGGAAACCAGTTCCTCCTCCACCATAAACAAGAAACAAAATAAAGAAAAATCTTCATGGTTTACATACGCATGACAAAAAGAAAATATTGTACGGCAAAAATCACATAAATTGATCAAGTAGGATTTTTTTTTTTTTTAAATAGGAAAATCAAATTTTATGACTAAATATTGATCGATCTCTCGACACCATTTTTGAGAACAAAGAAAATAATTCCAGATAATTCAAACTTTTGCAAGATTTTAGAAAGCCATTCTTAACATGGGAATGGAGGCATGAACTCAAAGTCTAAAAATGACTAGCGGGACATGTGGAAATTCTACAGCAGACTCTTTCATATGTAATATATTGATGTTGGCATTCTGTGGATGTTCAGTGTAAATAGACGCCCTGATATTATTGTAGCTCTTTTGTTTAAATTGAAAAGTATTTATCTAAGCTAGCAAGGGCGCCTGGCATAGCCCGGTCATAAAATGTTTAAATGTGATACTTTAATTATAATTTTATAAAGTTGTGATTTCAAAAATAAAAAATATATCCATATGACTTGGGTGCATCAGCAGAAAATGAAACCTAAATTTATGAAGAAGAAAAAGTTATATAATATAACTGGAGTTTCTTCAGCTATAACCAAAACAAAAACTTGTGAAGAATTCTTGGTAAAATTAAAAGAAATGGAAGGTCACAACAATTAAATGTCAGTCACTCTGAAGAATGAAGATGTAAGTGCGACACGAAATAACATAAGCATTAATATATAGATTTTTATAAAACTACTTGATAAATATACATTTTTGGTGTATAGTATTTCCTTTCAGTCACAGGTACATACACCAAAGATTCTTTATTTTTTAATTTTTTTTTGGATGGGGGGGGGTTGTGGACTAGTACTCAAGTTGGTCATAAGTTCAGTTATACACACAAACTAGTGAATAAAATGTAGCCATTTTAGAAACTAAACAAAGTTGCCGATTATAATCAAGACACCAAGAGACATAGGATATAAGTCTAAAATCGTAATAAGCCACCAAGGGAGATAATCTTAACCAACTATCCATCCTTTACTTAAAAGTAAAATTAACCAGAAGTAGATAGTTTCTTGGGCAGCATCTTGGTGAACCGCAGTCTATAAACTAATGTGACACTGGCATGTTCATAAACTGATAATTTTAACTTGATGCTATCACACCTGATGATTGAGTTCCAAAGAAGCTATGGCTTTTTTAATGTTTTTTTTTTTTTTTTTAAATCAGATATTTCCAGTAAACTGACCTTGCCTTGTACCAAATTTTATTTGTAGAGAGATGAGGAAATACCAACTCTTTAATACATGACACTATTCAGTTATAAGTATCAGCAGACATTTTTTTTTCATTATAGAGATGTATTTATAGTGTTTTTCTTTATATAGGAAATTCAAATATAGCCTTAGTTGTCATGAAAGAATAGACATTTTCTTTTAAATTGAAATCACACGCTAATGTCTTTGGATGCATTGTATTCAACCTAGTTTCGTGTTTTTACAATGTATTATGTGAAAAAGATCTATAAAATTGGAACAATCTGTAGTTCAAAGGTCCATTTGACCTGATTTTAACTCTTAAGATTTTAAAAGGTATAACTCTGACCATATATCTTTTGTTAGTAATGTTTGAAAATAAGCCTTTATACTTAAAATACTATTCAACCCCAAGTTATTGTGCTGCAGGTGATTTTTTTTTTTTCTTTTTTTTTACCCCAAACTTTCAGGCATAAGTAACTTTCAATGGGGAATCTAAAACGTTTGTGATACATATAGAACATGCATTAATTTTCTTGTTTTTTTAACACAAGAGATATAAAACATAAAGTATAATCTTTATCTGATCCTCCATAGTCGGGTCCGTACCGATTGGTGTATATATATATATATTATTCCTTAATTGGAATTTTTTATTTTTGAGATGAGCATTTTTTATGTTAATTTTTATTTTTATTTCGGACTATTAAAAAAAAATTAACATAAAAAATGCTCATCTCAAAAATAAAAAATTCCAATTAAGGAATAATATATATATATACATAAAGTATAATAAGCAGAAATATTCTGATGAGACGGTTCCAAAATTTTTTTCTGATTCCGATACAATTACTGATTTTGTTAATTTCCGATTCAGATTAAATTACCGATTCTAATTCTTTTAAAATCTCTAAATATTATGCTATGAAGTTGTTAATTTTCTTTTTACCGTAAAATAAAAACATGTGCATTTAAATTAAAGATTGAACAAGAATCTTTTTTGGCATCAGAAAAAGGGCATAAATTTTTTGATAACCTGCAAAGTTCTAATATCTTTGCATTCCAATTGTCCTATTCCGAAACTGCATTAACCAGAGTAGATAAGTATGTTTCAGTTTGAACAAAGTTAGTATAATATTGTAGAGTCTGCGTTCATGCTCAACATTCCTAGAAATAAAATGTTTTTAAGCATGGCAGCAATATACAAAAGATAAAGGAGATGACTGTGGAATTTCCATGGGTCTCGTTCGTGAAATATAATTCCAGATAAAAATCTCACTTGGAAGAGGTCACAAGTCTGCTACAGATGGTGGTACTGCATTTTGTTCTCAAACAGATGAGAATTCTAAACTCGAGCATGTTTTTAAAATTAGCTAGGGATGTTTGTGGACAGTCAAGTGCGACACCTTGTTTTTGTGCCAAATTCTTGGTGTGGATGCAATTCAATTGTCTCTTTCAGAAATTCTTAATTCATAGTGGGTCTCCTTCTGCAGTCGGAAAATATCGGATATGTTTGCACTAACCATTTTTTTTTTTTTTTTTTTAACCTTTCGGATCAAACGGCACATTTTCAAATAGCACTGTAGCAGAACTAATCTTTCTATGATTCATTTACTAAGAAATGAACAGAAATGATGAACGTATTGCTTTTTAAATTTGTAGATTATGAAATTAAACTTTGATAAATGATATAGTGTCTGAGACTTTCAATTACCTACAAGACCCGATCCTCGAGTAGCTTAGGCCTCTGTACAAGAGTTTATCAAGACACTTTTCTTTGTTCATTGAAATGTATCTTACCATTGTATGTATGATTACGTATGTATGTACTCTAACAGGGAGACCCAACATTGTCCAGGATTAAATTATGATCAACGAATGTTCCACACTTCCAATATTTATTCGCCCCAAACAAGGCACAGTGACAGTTTGATGTAGGGGGCTACTATCAGGGAGTTGAACAGCAAGATGTCTGCTTACATTACACTTAAACTTCGGCGTGTCGGTACAGTTGGGGAAGCAGGAACCTGGAAGAGAATTCCAGAGTCTAGCAGTTTTGGAGAAGAAACTATTAGAGTAGAAGGCTTTCTTACATCTAGGATCTCTATGTAGGGGTGGAACTTTGCTGTTTGACGAGAGTATTTATCTCAAGAGGATACAAGGCCTTGTAGTTCAGTAAAGCATTCACCATAAAAATACTTGTAAAACAGAGGGATGTAACATTTCGTCAGTGGGACAGAAGTTTAAGCCTAGATGACAGTTCAGGACCGATCAGGTTGGCAACTCTCTTTTGAACCTTATCCAGGAGCGAGAGACTTGTAGCAGATGCACCAACCCAAATGTGACAACAATACTCTCCATACATGGGCGAATGGTGGCCTAGTAGAGGTATAGGATACTTTCAAGCGTAAGTAACTTTCTAGCACGTTAGAGAGAGCCCACCTTCCTTGCAGCAGCCCTGGCAATGCTCTTGGTGTATCTGTTCAAACTTATGTTGACAGTATATAACTTTTTGACAGATTATATTATGTATGTAAATTTAGTCATCTATATGTATGTAAACGATTCCAAGAAATGTCTCTTACTCATAATAGGTCAAAGATAATTTAGAATTTTGTGGTTAAGTCTTATTTCCTGTGAAGTGTTTTAAGTGAAAGCTTCAAATTTCAATTCTCACACTTAACACTTTACTCTTATTCACAATTCCATATTTGCTGATTATAAGAGCTGTTTTCCCCTCCTCAAAAAAAAAAAAAAAATCACTTCTGCTTTTTTCGTATTTCAAAATTTCATATCTCAAAAAAAAAAAAAAAAATTACGTTTTATTTCATCTTTTATAGTGATATATAGTTTTGATATTTTTGATCTAAGCATAATTTTTTAGATTCTTAAAGGAACACTCCTAAGGTTAGATGTCCTGAGAGACATAACCATGATTGATAGAGCCTCCCTGGGGGTAGGGGGGGTCCTAATTTACATTTTTACATATTCAGCACCAAAGTCAACAGATTAAACCATTATTGAAATGAATTTTTCCCTGTTGATTGTAGTATGTTAGTCCTTTGCAGTTCTAGGAGGCCCTTCTTTACAGGCTTTGCCTTCTCCCTTGCTTTGAGGGGTTAGCTTATTGCTAGTCGCCTGAGGCGTTCCTACTGAGGAATACAGACGGGTCGCTTTTTTCGACGATATTTTCGAAAGTCATTCCTTTTCGATTGATTAGCCTCAATTTAAACATTCGTCACTTCCAGTTTGGTGATGAGCGCAACAGCAGAGATTTGGGGGTGGGTGTTCAGATTTTTTTTAAATTTTTTTTTGTCTTTTGTGGTATGGGTTCGAGCCTGCCTGCCTACTATCATTTTTTTTTTTTTTTTTTTTTTTAATCAACACACACCTCCAAACACCCGGGCACCCAGGCTAGTGGCTTAATAAAGGGAAGGGGTAAAACAATCTAATTTATTCTATGCTTTAATGCAATAGTCACAATAAGTTTGAAAAAAAAATACGAGCGTATAGTCACAAAATTATTGTATGTTACTTTTTAAACGATTTACCCATTAGTTTGGTCTATTTAAATTTCGATGATTTTTTTTTTTTTTTTTTGTGTACTTCTATATTTATCTATATCTATTTTTTTTCTTTTATTTTCATTGCGGAAGCCATTTAATAAATTAATGCCGATGATAAATGTTATTCTAATGTTAAGTGGGTTCTTTTTAATGTATACTTATACATTTTTTTCAATTTTGTACATTGCTTGTAGGATTTGAAGTGTTGTATACAGTATTTTGGGTTTTATTTGTACAATATTTTGCCTGGTGCTACCAGATCAGGCTGTCTAAAGATACTGGTTTCCTTACCTAAAATGCACTAAACATTGTAATGTTTTTTTTTTTGTTTTTCTCAAGATTTACCCAGGTGGTAAATTTGTATATAATAAAACTTAAAAATACAAATCTTGAACATCTTGTCATGTATACATAGCAAAAACATGGAGGGGGGGGGGGTATAAAATTTTGAACCAGACAAAGTATTTTCTGGAGGGAATGAAATTAAATTTTAATAACATTGATGACATGATCCATGAGAAAATCTGATGGACCAGAATAAAATATTGAGTTTGTAGGCAGAAAGCTATCAAGGACAATGAGTTGGTAATAAAACTGACTTTATATCCATATAGGGCCGCTGCGAAAAAGGTAGGCTCTCTCTGCCGTGCTAGAAAACTACTGACACCTGAAAGTATCCTGTACCTCTATAAGGCCACCATTCGCCCATGTATGGAGTATTGTCACATTTGGGCTGGTGCATCTGCTACTAGTCTCTCGCTCCTAGACAAGGTTAAAAAATGAGTCACCAATCTGATAGGCCCTGAACTGGCATCCAAGCTTCAGCCTCTGTCCCATCGACGAAACGTTGCATCCCTCTGCCTGTTCTACAAGTATTTTAATAGTGAATGCTCTGACGAACTGCAGACACTTGTGCCCCCACGACATAGACACCCTCGACAAACCTGACAGGCAGCTAAATCCCACCCCCCACACAGTAGAGATCCCTAGATGTAAAAGATCTTTCTACTCCAGTAGTTTCTTCCCCAGAACCGCTAGACTCTGGAATTCCATTCCAAGTTCCTGCTTCCCTGACTGTACTGACATGCAGAAGTTCAAGTGCAACGTGAACCGACATCTTGCTGCCCAAATCCCAACATAGTGCCCCAGTAGTTGCTGCCCCTGATAGTAGCCCCCTATACCAGTGGCAATGCGCCTTGTTTGGGGTGAAAATGTAATAAAAAAAAAAAAAATATATAATATATTAGGTACAAGAATATATAAAATTGTTAGGATGACATAGCAAAAAGTCTGGTGCTATCTGATTAAACTGAAAATATTGGCTTCAATCATGTTCTACAAAGCCAAAAGCAAAAACAATTTTCCTCATCAAAGCAACCAAACCAAACCAAACACTATGAATAAATATTTGGAAAAATAAAGAACTAAACGCGTAAGAGCTCTTTTTTCTTTCTTTTTTTTTTTTTTTTTTCAAAAATGATTGAATTCAGCATTATCTAACCCAAAAGGGTGGATATGCCATAAAACAAATCAAACCATTATTCAATAAGGTAATGCGATTGCCACCTACAAGTATTTAATTTTAGTGATATTGACTTTGCTATTATTCATTTCCGTTTTAGAGAATTTCGTTTTAATCGATTCATGTCCACTAAGGTATGTAGGCGAAATATCTCTGTATGATTTTATACAACACTGTGGGCTGGGGAGTTACACCTGAGTGTTTCAACCAGGTGTAACGGTTTTTTTTTTTTTACCCCCCCCCCCCCCGCCTCTCCTGATTTAGGTGTTGTTCTGCAGGTCTTCCAAAACATAAGTCTTGTCTTAACACCTCCATCAAATCCAGTTATCTGACCTCTACAGTTTTTTTTCTCTTCAGAATTCCTAATTTGGAAAAAGATCAGAATTTCTAAATTCCATGGGATGGGTGATTTTTGTCATCTTCCCTTGCTCTTTTTTTTTTTTTTTTTTTTTAATTTATTTTTTTAACTATTGCCTCTTGTTCAGCTATTTTGTCTTACAGGATATATATATGTATATAAGTAGTTTGTTGCACTGACATTTTTATTAAAAGCCTACTTTTAATAAGATACTAATTTAGAAATATGCAAGCAATTTCAAAGTGGAAAACTAATTTGCATATTCCTTTAAAAATTACCTCAGTAATTCACTATTCGCTTTCCAATTTTTTTTATTGGATGATTGGTTTCATTTAACTATTACGCATAGTTCTATTTATGCATATTTTCAACATCGTGCATAATTGCGTAGCATTTGGGGTGAAAAGGTTCTAGCACACACATGTGTATATATTAATATATATTTTGTATGTACATCATAATCTGAACTAATAAACTGATCATTATGAATTTTGGAATATATATTCTAGATAATGCTGTGAGTAACACGGGCACTTTTTTTTTCCTTTTTGTAAACTTTACTGTTTAGTGGATGTGCACTTCCTTCATCCAAACTTAAGTTAAATACAGAAAGTTTAATAGAGAAAAGAATTGCTCTACATCAAATTTTTAGTTATATTAAGTAATGCATTTTTAAATGATTGAGGTGTGAACATCCATTAGTATGAGCATTATAAAATTTTAAACTATTAACACTTACTATGGAAAATATTTTAAGAAACTGGATGTGTAACTGGAGCACATTATATATTTAGAAAGAAGCATTAAAATGTAAAAGTACGGCTATATTTATTGCTTATGCTCGTCCTATTGTGTGTGTGTGTATATATATATATTGGTAAGGGGACGATTCCAATATATTTTCTGATTCCATACTAAATTTCCGATTCCAATACAATTACTGATTCCGATTCTTTGTAAATCTCTCGATATTTAACTATGAAAATGTTTTGTCCGAATTACTGTAAAAAAACATCTTAAATGTGCCTATATAACACACTTGTGAGGAGTGATCCAGAGCTTTTAGTCTTACTGGAAGTTTAAATCAATAAATATTTATTTTATTATTACTACAAGCAGTGGAAGATGTTTCTTAAATCAAATAAAAAAGAATTTAAGGAGTGTTTTGGTATCGGAATATAGGCTCAAATTTTTCCAATTCCGATATCCCAAAAAGCTCCAATTTTTCGGATTCCAGTTAATCATCCCCCCACTAATGTGTGTGTGTGTGTGTGTGTGTGTGAGAAATCGGAAATCGACCTTTTTTCAATCAAATTAAGGGACCCAGTGCGGTGCAGTAGGTTGAAGTTTTACGTCTCCCCACAGTGACTTAGTCTACAATATATTGTAACCTACCTTTCACTGAAAAGAACCTATTGTTGATTTTATAAAATCATTTTTATATAATAGCTTGAATTAAAGTTTAAAATGCAATAGTATCATGGTTCACTTATGCTCTGAACAGAAACATTCATTTCGAATGTGCCCCTGTCTTATCTAAGGACTTACTGTTGATTTTTATATGCTAGGCCCTTCTACTTGTGGTGATAAAACTTATCAAATGCTCTTGTGCTGTTAGGCTGTATAAGGGCATTAACTTTGAAAATTGGACTGTTCCTTCGTTAATTGGATTGTTTTGGATTTCCGATACTTTTGGAGGTATTCCGCTACAAAACCTATGAACACATCAAGCACATTCGTGTGAAATTTAATAAATATTAGCTCAGCCGTTTTGGCGTCCATAGGGAACGAGCTCGCACAGAGAGGCACAAAGTGGCCTTTCTATCTAAGTTAAGATATATGAGAAAAATAACCAAGTCATAAGATGGTTTTGAGAAGTTCCTCCTTTTAGCAGTTTTCAGAATGTTTTATTTCTCATAAACAACTCTAGTTTTAACTTTAGCCAGATGTCAGGATTAGGTCTTCGTCCCTTGTGTTGGATTGATAAATTTTTATTAACGCCCCCACCCTCCATTTTTTTTTTTTTTTTGTGTGTTAAGAACTGTAATTTTTCATTCTACCTTGGCGTTTGTGAAATTAGATATTACTATTTACACCTATATAATAAATAAAACTAGAATACCTGTCTCGGGACAGGGAAAATGAATTCCTCAAAAGGACAGTTTGGTACTACTTTTATGTCCTTACAAAGATTAAAATAGTGACAATACAAAACCTTATGTCTAGAACCCTTATTCCAATTTTTATTCTAGAAAATGTCTAAAATAAAACCAAGTTTATGGGTTAAAAAAAAAAAAAAATGAAATTCCGGAAATCTTGTTTAATTCATGTCTAATGACTAGGGCTATGACAACAGCATATTCTTTTCATTGTTTTGACTCTCAAGTATAGATCTGAGACCACTAGACCGAGAACCACATCACTCTATACAAAAGCATATAAGATATCAAGACACACTTAAGAATCAAAACAATGAAAAGAATATGCTGTTGTCTTAGCCCTACTAATGACTATGGATTAAATTGAATGCAAATCTGAAATATTTTAATTTTCAATTGAGAGGTGGTACCCATATGATGATCCTTTAAAAACATTTAAATAAGATACTTAAAAAAAAAAAAAAATGTAGCGTATTTTTGTTTCTCTAATTTTTTGAAAGAGAATTTGATCCAGGAATATATTTGGGTTCTTTGTATAATAGATAACATTGGAAATGACTGAAAAACCAACCCTGCTCATGATGAAACCTGGCCTAGTTGACCTACAGTGAATGGATTTATTTTAAAATTTAAGATATTATTTATCCAGGGCAATGCTGATCAAGAAAATACCAACTGTGTGGGTGTTTGTTTTGTAGTTTTGACTCTTAACTTGGCTTACAAATGTGCATACATACAGACAACTTCTCTTTATATAAGACATATTTATACTTTTATTATAAAATCTATATAAATAAGTTTGGGTGTATAAATATTTAACTGATAAACTCTTAAGCACTGAAATTAACGGAAAATAGGAACCATACACCAAGGATGGTTTGTATCGAGTAAAATCTTTGTTTGGATAAATGAATAACATGTACAGAAATGTCGGCAAGTTAAAATACAAAATGTTAATTTCAACTTGCCGACGCATTTGTATTTCTTTGCACATGCGTAAAACTAATAGCTTAAAGTGGTTTAATTTTAAAACCTATCTGTCTGAGTTAGCTCAAACGGTTGGAGTACTAAATATTTTGGAGTAGGGGGGAGTCGATTCTAGCTTATGGCACTTGTCATTTGTTTTATTTTAACTTTTGAAATCACTATTATATATTAGATACAATATAATATTCAATAGATAATTAGCTCGGTAATAATACGAAATCTGCAGTAATTGAAATATATTTAAGCCTATTTTACGACCGGCCAGATCAGACGCCCCCCCCCCCCCTTCCCCGTCCAAGTTCAATGAATAAAAACGAAAATGATTAGAATTTCGACTATTCCATTGTCTTATTTGACCTTCCTTGGGTTGGATCTCTAATAGATAAGTTGACTAAATTTGTTTAATGGGATGAAACTAATACTAGAGTTGTCTTGGGCAATACCTAACATATCATTTTGGTGCTAAAACATTCAGGCTTGACGTTTTTATGCCCATCTTTTTGTCCAAATCTGTTGTATAGAGTTTACTAAAAGCTAATAAAATGAAAAGGACAAAAAGCGAAAGGTAACTGAATACGGAAGGTTAAGGTTGTGTGTGGCGATGTTTGTTCATTAAAGCACATTTCACTCAATAAGATAGGAAACCCGTGCCATATATATATATATATATATATATATATATATATATATATATGGCACATATATAGAAATACGTTTTGAAGCCATACAACGCAAAAGAATAAACAATTTAAAATGTTGTTAGTGGATATATTTCGGCCATGAGACTCGCCCCCTCCCCTTTTTTTTTTTTTTTTTTTTGCGTTGTATAGCTTCAAAACGTATTTCGATATACGTGTTATATTTGATTTTCTATTTACAAATGCTTTCAAACAGGAACCAACCTATTACATACACACGCACGCACGCGCGCGCCCACACACACACACACACACACACACACACACACACACACACACACACACACACTAGCAAGCCGCCCAGAGTTGCCCGGTCGTAAGGTACGCTTAAATATATTAATTTTTGCAGGTTACGCATTTATTAAAGACAGTTCTTTCGGCTATGATATTGATTATATATTTGAGATCAAAACTAAAAAAAAAAAAAAAAAAATGACTTGCGTGCCATCAGCTACAATCGTAACCAAAGCATACAACTCTCCACTCTCATACGCGCGTGCGTGATATATATATATATATATATATATATATATATATATATATATATATATGTGTGTGTGTTGGGACGATTCCTAATTTTTATACGATTCCGATTCCAGGAAAATATTGATTAACGATTCCGATACCAAGTACGATTCCGATTCCTAGGGAATTATTGTTTTGAAATATACCAGGTAGTTTTATACTTATGGTCGGTAGTTCCCAAATATGTTCTCTAACTTTGGAAGAGATATTTTATGCCTACACAGTCGTGTTTTGGTTTAAATAAAATTATTATATAGTAAACTAAACGGAAAAATTAGCAAAATTTATTTTAGAGAAAATTTATTTTACTTAATTGGAATACAGAAAAAAAAAACAAAGAAAATAGAATTTATCCTTCAGAGCAAAAACAAATAAAATAGAATTTATATAACAGAACAAAAACAAGAAAATTAGAGAATAAATACACACGATTCATTATTTTGGTCCTCATAATTAACAGATTTAATGAATTAAATAAAAAAAAATATAGCGGAAGAGAAAGAAAATATATACTAATTAAATATAAAAAAAGATAAATATTTAATTTAATAATTTATAAATGAACGTGCATAATTCACAAAGTGTAGTTAACACCTATTGTTTTTTCTTACTTTTTCATTGCTTTTACACGTTGTTTCTAACGTGAAGAATAAGTTTAGCCAAACTAATTTTGAAATAGGATATATCAAAGGAACACATAAAAATGATACCACTATAAAAACAAATGAAATACTAGATCAAATTGAGCAAAAATAATTACCAAAATTACAGAAAAAGATAAAAGAAAAACAAAACAAAACAAAAAATGGTGAAGTTTGTTGAGTGAAATGAATTATTGAAAGAAAATTAATTGAACTAATAGAAATGTTAAAAAAAAATGTCACATTTCAATATTTTTTTAATAATTAAATTCTCAGGGTTGTCGAAATTAAAAATAAAGTGATTTTTTTTTTTTTTGGATTGGACTTCTTTCGAAGCTTGTTACCTTGAAAAATACATTTTAAACCCTGTTTTTTTTTTTAAAATAAATTGAAAATAAAACGCAATTAAAAAAATTTAATTGATAATTGAAACTTTAAAAACATATTAAACATTGAAAAATTACTTATCTCACAAATTAACGTCCAATAAAGTAGATCCAGTCTTCATACAGGAATTCGGTTATAATAAATATATCTTTCCCAAACCTTAAAAATTAAATTTTTTTTTTTTTTTTTTTTTTTTTTTGAGAGAGAGTTCTTTAAAATCGCCGGGGAATGCTGCCTAAAATTTTAAAGAAGTAAATTTTAGGAGTTTAGTGCCTTTCAAAGACGATTATCATAATTTATCATTTAATTTCCTTTTTTCCTCTCCCCCCCCACACCTTTCCACGTGGTTCAGCAGTTAACCAGTGCTCCTGTTGCTGTCAGTCAGCTATCTTTTAATTTCTAGTTAAAAGAATTTTTCATGAAATAGAATCAGCATTTTTAAAAATTATTTTTTTTTAGTTGTATATATTGTATTTACTCTTTGAAGTTAAGGAGGGTTAAAAAAATTGGTGACACCTAGATGGTGACTTAGGCAAAAAAAAAAAAAAAAAAAGACACTGCGATTTCGACCCTCACTAATAAAACTGCTCTGAGTGACTAGTTGGTAATTTTGCTAAGTCGTGGACCAAAGAGTTAAAAAAAGATTTCAAGAAATTCAACGAATTTTCATTTGGTCCAAATTTCAAAATTTTGCGAAATAATACAACGTGATCAATTTCATTTTAGAGATATTTGTTTCAAAAGCCTTCTTTGAAAAAAAGAAAAAAAAAGTATATTGTTCTATTAAACCTTTTACAGTTTAAATAATTTGACTTAGCTCGTTTTATTTTAAGGAAATATAAGTTGAAAAAGCATTTTCATTCAGTATTAGAAGATTTGTTAGTAAAAAAACAAGTCACCAAAAAGATAAGCGTATTTTTTTTTAATTTTTACTCGCAATGTAGAGCCCTGCATACTTTTCAAGTTAACTCTTTTGTAGGTTTGATTACAATAGATCTGAATGAATGAATCTTGTAAGGGAGGGGGCACTAAGCATTGCCCTGTTAGTAATGAATTTCTTTGGTTTCTTTTTATAACATGCTACATTTCTCTCTTGCGGTTAGAAATATCAGGACATTTTTTTCTTTTTTTCAACATCAGACTAAAAGAATCGTAATTAAGGAATCGGAAAATTAAGGTATTTTTTAACGATGCGATTCCGATTCCGATACCTCACAAAATACACGATTCTTACGATTAACGATTCCGATTCCGATTAATCGTCCCACCACTAATATATATATATATATATATATATATATATATATATATATATATATATAAATCGCATCATCCCTTATTTAAAGATGGAATCGCCCGATTGTTGAAGACAAGATATAAGCAAGCAAGGTTCAGTTTTATGATTGTATTATTGTAGTTTCTTTTTAATAGAATGAAATTCGTGTTTATGACAATTTTTGTATAAATTCCTTTTTATACACGCATCATTGGTTATACATATGCATACATGTTTCAACTCAGTTCTTTTGAAATGCGACATCTTCAGGTCAAGTATTGTGATAAACAGTATAAGATTAGGCCTGAAGATATGATTTCTTTTGAAATCACAGCTGAAACATGCATGCGCATATGTAGCCAGTTATGTTTGTATAAAGTAATCCCATAAATTAATGGTTGCTATAAAAATGTATATCTTAACAAAACAAAAATTTCAATAGGAGTTGAAATTATTCGGACTACTGTTCTCATCTTGATTGTTATTTTCACAGCATTTCAGCCAATGTAACCTCTGCCCTTAGATGTCTCTTTTCGAACTCGCTGTACAAAATTTTGACTAGAATTCTTTATTTAAACCACAGGAGTAGCATATTCTCGTTCTATCAGCAAGTCTGAAGTAATTTTCAAAATTTGATTTTAATGCTAAAAATACAGCAAAGTACGATAGATTCACATGTAAAACTCCTACGTTTTCTTTTGGTAGCCCCTTGTCCTTATACACACATGATCATTATATTCATATCCCATTGATTACTGTACACGCAAGAACCCTTATCCCCGAGTGGCTTCGGGACCTTGATAAGTAGTGACCACCGTGTAAAAAAATGTTGTTTTTTTTTTTTTTTCATTAATAAGTAACTTCGTAACTTATCAATTTTCGTATTTTTTAAAATTTTTACTCAATACTTTGACATGACTAAATACTATTTATTTTACTTTAAATTCAATATTTCGGTTTTCGAATTTCGCTATTATGATCATTAACTATTAAGAACCAAAAAAAAAAAAATGATTAAAAGGAAATCATTTTAAAAGAGGATTACATTTAAAATCCCAAACAACACTTTGCTCAAATTGCCCTTTTCTTTCCAAATAGTGAAGGTCAACCATAGTAAAAGGGTTCTATTTTTATGAGGTTTGGCATCACTTTATTCATATGAGAAGTTCCTGTCAGATTTATTCCCCATCCCCTCTCCCCTATTTTTTCTTTTACATAGTATACCATTTGTGAATGGTACACTACGGCAAGTCTAACATCTTTTTGTTTTGCTGGGACACTCTTCTTTTTCTTGGTTTGAACGGACGGGGAGGGAGGGGGGTGTTTCTTTTAACCATTCAGAAAAGTAGCGAAAGGCTTTTAGGAAAGTACCCCACCCCACCCCTCCGTCTATACTGCACACAAACAGGCAAACGTCTATTTTAAAAGCTACCTGTTGAAGAAACATTCTTTTGGTATTCATTTCATTTTGGTTATTTAATGGAGCGTCCCATAATCTTGCGTCTCTCTGTCTGTCTCTGTCTCTCTCTGTCTGTCTGTCTCTGTCTGTCTCTCTCTCTCTCTCTCTCTCTCTCTCTCTCTCTCTCTCTCTCTCTATCCTTGTTTGAAATCAGTCGAGTGTCTTGGCTTTGTTGCACAAGAATTTAATATTAAATCGTTGTTTTGCGCCATGTTATTTTCTATCCATCTTTGAAATGAGAAAACGAGATCTACCTGTGACTCGTTTTCGGTCATAACCACTGTTACTATTTATTCTTAGATTTCATATGGAACTTCATAAACTTCGACATGAAAAGAAAATGGAAATATTACGAAGATTTCCATCAAAGTAATTCAACGAGCAACCGGATTCACGAAAAAGAATTAAAAAAAAAAAAAAATATATAACCAGTGAACCAAGTGCAAGAAAAATATAAACAATTGCACTAAAGATTTTTCTGTTAAATTTTATGTTAAAATTTGAAGGTATAAACATTCTAATTTCTTCAGATATTTTTTAAACAGCCTTCGTTAAAAAAAATATATATATTCTATTAAACTTTTGTTTAAATAATTTGACTTTGTTCGTTTTATTAAAAAAAAAAATAGTGGCTGAAAAGACATTTTTCACTTAATGAGATTTGGAAGATTGTCAGTGACAAAAAAAAAAAACACCATCGCTAACAGATAAGTGTTATTTTTAGTCGCCATTTTGAAAAATCACTCACAAATGCAACTGTTTCGCTCGCAACGGAAATACCTGTGATATAGAAATTTTATAAAAATATACTTATTTTTTTTCGTCTGATTTGCAGAAATGTTTAGTATGTGCAGCCATACTTTTTAAAATTGGGTAACGACACTCGAAATAAGCTACCCTTTCGCAAACCGAACGTGTTACAATTGTCTCTTAGGCAACTTAGGGAAAGTTAAAATAAAAAAAGACATTTTGGATGTTTGTTAATTGTAAAAGCCAACAATTCGATCAGACAGTTAATCAAAAATCACCAGACATGTCCCAGCCAGAAAGTCAAAACGAATGACCAGACAGTGATCCTGGTATCTTTGCAGCAAGACGGTACACAACAATACATGCAATTGAATGTGTAAAGGCAAGGTGGATAAACTTGCCAGCGATAAAAGTACAATAAAACAAGTGGAGTATTCATTTATAAATAATCTTCCAGGCTGATTCTTCTCCTTTATGGCATAACACTATTCCTTTTGTCTCATTTTCTACACGTCGTATTTGGTTTATATATATAATATATATATTTATATTTGTGTGTGTGTGTGTGTGTGTGTGTGTTTAATTATGTTTTGAACTAGCTTCATGGTTAATTCTATTTTAACCAATTTAAGGAAGACAGGTAGATGCACATGCGTGGTGGCCGAAAGGAACGATAGCCGCGCTGGATTCTTTGTTTTCAATGAGAAAATAAGCAAACTCGGTATAAATAATGAACCTCTCTTCCCCCACAAGAAAGAAACGAAAACTTTTAGGAAGAGATTCGGCGGTTTTTTTTTTTCGTTAAGTTTCAGAAGAAAAATGTATATATATATATATAAAAGCGAAAATGTATGTATGTACGCTTTTCCTCGATGTCTACAAAAGGCTTCTTTCAGAGAAGCGCTCGCTCGCTTCGCAACTTAAAACTTTTTACATCATCCATAAATTGTAATATCTCACACTTAACCACGGAGCTCGCCTGTCTATTTAATTTTATTGACCTTCAAACGTTTATTCCACATTTCCTGCATCGGCACGCGTTACATTCGGTTTTCGGTATATAAAAAAGCGAAACTAAACTCAAATCACCGGCCCAGAGCCAGTGGTCTCTAGAGAGCTAAGTAACGTTTGTTCAATGTCGACTTCGTCATATCAGATGGTAGCTTTCATTTCGAGACGAGACACTCTCCCTAATAAACAGGGAGCTGGTTTTCTCCGAACTTAGTTAAAAACAAACAAACCGATTTATTTATTTAACAAATGTCCCGCACAAAATCATAACTGCTGAATAGCTATCGCCGTCACGTCAAAAAACGCGCACCTGTGTGTTTTTTTTTTCACACTTTACTATTTTCGAAATGCGCGTCGTCAACGCTTTGTTTTTGTTTTTGTTTTTCACGGGCATCTGTTTTTTTTTTTTTTTTTTTTTTTCACATTTTCGGTTTTTTTCACACACACCTACAAACACCCGGGCAACGCCGAGTACCCCTCGCTAGTCTATATATATATAAAAGCGAAAATGTATGTGTGTATGTATGTTCGCTTTTCCTCGATGTCCACGAAAGGCTTCTTTCAAAGAAGCGCTTGCTCGCTTCACAACTTTTTAAAACTTTTTATATCATCTATAAATTGTAATATCTACGAATTATCCATGGAGCTCGCCTGTCTATTTAATTTTATTGACTTTCAAACGTTAATTATTCCACATTTCCCGCATCGGCATGCGTTACATTCAGTTTTCGGTATAAAAAAAAGTGAACCTCGACTCTAATCACAGGCCCAGAGCCAGTTTGGTCAATGTCGACTTCGTCATATCGGACTGTAGCTTTCATTTCGCTCCTCCTAATAAACAGGGAGCGGATTTTTAAAAACCAACAAACCGATTTATTCAAAACTGTCCCGCACAAAATGCTTACTGCTGAATACCTATCAATCAATCAAAAACGCGCACCTGTTTGTTTTTTTAACACTTTACTATTTTCCAACTGCGCGTCGTCAACGCTTCGGTTTTTTTTCACATACCCCGAAAAACACCCGGGCAACGCCGGGTACCCCTTGCTAGTATAATATAAATCTCACCTGTCTGTTTAAATGTATGTATGTATGCTTGTATGTCTGCCTAAAACTTTTGACAGGATTAACGGATTTTCACAAGATCGGTATCGTTTTGAAGCTAGATCCTTCGGACGACAAATATCGAAAAATTGGCCAAAAACATCAATTCCTTCATCCTCAACTGAGCAGTTTTCTACAGGGAGGAGTCGCTTTTTTTTTTTTTTTTTTTTTTTTTTTTTTTTCGGCGATATTTTCGAAAGTCATGCACTCTTTTCAATTATCTAGCCTTTATTTAAACCTACGTCACTTCCGGTTTGGCAATGGGCATAATAGCAAAGACGTGACATTTGTTTTTTCACTTTCTTTTACTCCTTCGCGGTATGGGTTCGAGCCTGTCTCCGTACTACGTTTCTTTTTTTTTTTTTTTTTTTTTTTTTTTGCTCAACAACGCCTGGCACCCAGCTAGTATTTATATAAACAGACAATAAAGTTTTTATGACTTATCGTCGGGGGAGGGGTGGTCAGATTTCAGTTA
The DNA here is from genome assembly GCF_053919585.1 of Euprymna scolopes. Taxonomy (NCBI): domain Eukaryota; kingdom Metazoa; phylum Mollusca; class Cephalopoda; order Sepiida; family Sepiolidae; genus Euprymna; species Euprymna scolopes. Next base: position 25,853,932 of record NC_136510.1, read on the forward strand.
TAATGTACTTAGTGAGGGTAGGGTCTATTTCATAGACGTACGCCAGAGATGCGTCCATATATTCGTCACATAAGTTTTGACGATATTGTTTATTAAGTCAGATGAGTAAAGGAAGAAAGCTTGTACGGTTAAAAACGAAGGAACAGTATTTTCATTAGATGTGAACATTAAATGATCTATGTAAATGCATGAAGATCGAGCAGCCATCTTGAATAAGGGCTGACGTGTTCATTTTCTAACAGCCAATGAGAATAGGAAGAAATGTTACTGGGTAGAAATCATTATTTTCGAATAGTGAAGTGTAATGGTAGTTGTATTTGTGTTTAACCCAGTAAATTAGGGTGTCAGGGCAAAATAGTTTTAATGGTTATATATTTACTCGGTCTTTTCTGGGAGAGTGGGAGGACTTGTCAGGGAGAGGGGAAAATATGAACTACTTCGTCTATAGATCTGAGCAATAGTGATGATGCCTCTCCTAGGATGCAATGTAGGATCTAAATATAAAGAATAACTATGTAACGATATAGTGTCGTTAGATAAGATCGGGGTCGAAGGTTTAGACATAAGCTTGTAGGTGGTGTCTGTTGTTGTAAACCTACGGTATTTTGGTCCAGAGGGAAAAAACGACGCCTCTTTTATTATATATAGAGATATTAGTATTTTAATAAAAAAAATGTAAGTTACCAACACTAATCTTACAATAGTTTATTCATTAATTTTTAAGGGTGATGATTCAAATGAAACTATTGCTTTTTGTAAAATTAAAGGTATGCAATGTAAAACCAATACTTAGAACTAAATTAATAGCCGCCAGATGGTAGACAAGTTTTCTCTTGTCATTCATTTAAAACAGATATTTAAGATAGAATGCAATTATCGGTACTCCTACACAATAAAACTGCTCATAAATATACTCTGAAAGGTTGCATGGATCGAAACATTTAAAAAAAGAAAAAAAAACAATTTTCCACTATTAAGGCCAAGAGCTCTCTAGGATAAAGATTAATTGTCCAGGGTCCTAATTTTTGTAAAATATATCGGTTAGAGAAAAAAATAATAAAAGTTAAAAAAAAAAAAAAATCTGCATAATATAATTCAAAACTTGAAATCCAAGTATAAAAAAAAAAGTTTATACCCGAGTAAGGTATGAATGCATAAACTCTGCTTCTCAGCGTGCCAATCGATTAAGCCAAAAATTAAGCCATCAAATCTGTTCTTTCTCTCGGTCAAATATTGGTTAAAACCATAAAAGATGACATCCTTTTTCCCTCTTTCTTTTGACTTTGTCTTTCTGTCTCCCTGTAAGCCAGAAACAACGAAAGAAATATCAGTATCATCGTTCTTGAACATGCCAAACCTGACATCATTTTTCTAAACAAAAACAAGAGATATCGATCAGGATTTAAAATAAAAATCGATAAAAAAAATTATCTTTAAATCGATTTTGTTTTTAATAACATGGGTCAATATTTGCCAAAACTGACTGAAGTTTGAAATACATATCTTTTTGTTAACAAAACTAATAAGGCCAAAGAAATAGGGGTTAAATTGGCTTAACTAACAGATGAGGTTAGTAGTCTTAAGATGAATCTGCTAACTTGGTTCTGTTGATCTAAAGTCCATTTGTGTCTGTGGAGAGGGGGGGCGTTTTCAAATATGGTATGAGAAGAATCTCCATAAATATTCTGTAGACATTCTTTCTTGCTATTTTCTCTTATAAACAAATTTATCGTGAATTTTTCGCATTTTATATCCGTTTCACTCGTAAGAATTGATAGAATGTTTAATGCATCTCTATTTACATAAAATTAGGTATGTGTGTGTGTGTTTATATATTTCAATGGATAGGATTCGCTCTTAAACTAATTAACCGATCATTGTGAATTTTAGAACACAGTGGCTAAATATAAAGGTGGGTAATGTGGATCGTATTTAGGTGTATGCAAAGGAGATAAAGAGGAAGTGGAAGCCATGTTTGATAATTTAGATATCTTTGACTGCCGGAAGTGGGGAGGGGGGGGGGCTTTGCCCGGTCGTAAAAATACACTTGAATATGATATTTTAATTTGTCCAAATTTCGTATATATTATTATAGTCGTGATTTCAAAAGCAAAAGAAATATTTGGGTGCCATCAGCTAGAACCAAAAGCAAAACTAGCATTCAAAGCTGGTGACGTTACCACTATACCAACGTGACGCGTATATGAACTGATTAAAAATAAATGAAGATGACTGTTCAAAATGTATTACGAGTTTTTTTTTTTTTTTTTTTCAATTTCGACCCATTTTTGACCCCTTAAAAACTATTTTAACTGGCTATAGACCCATAAAAGAATGGTCCGTAAAAAATCCAATCATTTGAGGCTCCTTGCGCCACTCTGCAACTTCTATCGGAGGAGATAGTTTGAAAATATGGAGACAGACAAACATATAGGCTTTTATATATTAGATTTTGGAAATATTAAACAATCGATATTAGACAAATCTCGTATTTCTTATATGTTTGTATGTGGCTATGTATTTTTACAAAGTAAAAACTACTCTGTATCGTGTATGTGATGGGACGATTCCCTATGAAATTCCAGATTCCGATTCTTTATAAATCGCTAAATATTTAAGTTATCCCCCCCCCCGTAAAAAAAAACATGTTAAATATGCATATTTTCATAAACGTAAGAACATTTGTCAGTGTGGGGTGGTGGATTTATTGATTTTAGTTTTACTGGTAATTTAAAAATCAATTTATTTTTTTTTATTATTACTACAACTACCAGCAGTGGAAGATTTAAAAAAAAAATCAAATGAAAGATAAAGGAATCGGTTTTTATCATTAAAAAAAAAAAAAAAAATAGGCACAAATTTTTCCAATACCTTAAAAAGTACTGATTTTTCTGATTCACAATTCCGATTGATTGTCCTTACCATTAAGGTGCAGCCAATTAAGAATTATGATCCATTTGAGGTACAGTTAGGGATTAAAAGGGCTTTGTTTGATGCCAATGAGCACACATTCGACCATATTCAGCTACATAGAGCATTCTAAGTCATCAAACTATAATTGTGGATCGCTTTTCACAGGTAAAAAGTCGAGTTAATAAATATTTGCTAAATTTTGATTCTTGTATTTTAAATGAATTTTAAGAGCAAACTATGGGAACAATCTTTTATTTGTATATTCAAATATTTCAGATTTGCATTAAATTTGATCCATAGTTAGATATTAAACAAGGTTCCCCGAATTTGAAGTATTAAATTTCGATAAAATTTTAGACATTCTCTAGAATTCAAACCATGAAATGGATTTTCTTCAAAATTGGAATAATATTCTAGAACTTAGGTTTCATACAATTCTTTTTTGCTTCTAACCTTTGTAAGGAATTAATTTTACCCGTCATGTGACAGGTATTCGTTTTATATATATATATATATATATATATATATATAACAAACACCAGGTTAAAGGTATTAAAGAGTGATAACTAATGAATTTAACAAGGTTATTAAGAGTGCTCAATATTAGAGCAAGATATAGTTTTATTAATATATATATGGTCGCAACACTGGACATGCTAATGTTTCGGACAAATGGCCGGTTAAGACCAGAAGTCCTCGTCAGGCGACTTAATAAATGATTGCTTTCTATAGAAACTGTTCATTTCGACTCATGATAGCATATAAGTATAAAATACTAGTGTATGTAGGTGTGTGTGTGTGTGTATATATATATATATTCGCCTGTCATTCGCCTTTTTCAAGATGGAATCATACGGTCCACAATTTTCTATGTTATTATAGATCCATGGAAAAGGTTAAGCCAGACAGCAAAACACTTTCAACCAAGCATCAAAAACATTTTGTATTCAGCTGGTTTGCTTTGAGATAAGTGAAAGTAGTTCAGTTAGATTAGCCTCTCCCCTTCCCGCCCTCCTTGTAACACCCCCTCCACCATAATACCAGGATAAACCTGCCAGTTTTCTAATAAATGGCTGAAAAAAATCTGTTGTTTCTATTTCAAACTTCCTATTGCCAAATGCTGATGGCCTGCAATTGTATTTATGGCCATGCGTGAAGAAGGCCATTGATAGTTTTTACAGCTTAGACTATTCAAGGTATTCGACTGCCTTGTTTACTTTACTATTTTTTTTTCTCTTGGTTCCCCCCCCCCCATCTACCTTTGTCTTGGTTCCCCCCATCTACCTTTGTCTTGGTTCCCCCCATCTACCTTTGTCTTGGTTCCCCCCATCTACCTTTGTCTTGGTTCCCCCCATCTACCTTTGTCTTGGTTCCCCCCATCTACCTTTGTCTTGGTTCCCCCCATCTACATTTGTCTTGGTTCCCCCCATCTACCTTTGTCTTGGTTCCCCCCCCATCTACCTTTGTCTTGGTTCCCCCCCCCCATCTACCTTTGTCTTGGTTCCCCCCCATCTACCTTTGTCTTGGTTCCCCCCCCATCTACCTTTGTCTTGGTTCCCCCCCATCTACCTTTGTCTTGGCTCCCTCCATCTACCTTTGTCTTGGCTCCTCACCCCACCTCCTTTGTCTTGGCTCCTCACCCCACCTCCTTTGTCTTGGCTCCTCACCCCACCTCCCTTTGTCTTGGCTCCTCACCCCACCTCCCTTTGTCTTGGCTCCTCACCCCACCTCCCTTTGTCTTGGCTCCTCACCCCACCTCCCTTTGTCTTGGCTCCTCACCCCACCTCCCTTTGTCTTGGCTCCTCACCCCACCTCCCTTTGTCTTGGCTCCTCACCCCACCTCCCTTTGTCTTGGCTCCTCACCCCACCTCCCTTTGTCTTGGCTCCTCACCCCACCTCCCTTTGTCTTGAGTTCCCCATGATTTCTCAAAATTTTCTATAACTCATCATTTTGGATTTGTTTTAATGTCGAAATTGTAAGCAATTCATTGGATGTGATTAATTGAACACAAGATGCTATTTTACTCGTTTATGTGGGAAAATTATGGGTTCATACCATTTCCTAAATGTTTAAGTGACAAATAGATCTGATAGGATCTGAACTTTCCATAGCTGATTCCATCTGTTATTGTATCCATTAGACCAACTAACCACCTCCAAATATTTGAGAGCCAAATGAGTTGGATCTTTTTACCCCCCCCCCCCCCTCACCATCCACCTCTTTCTGCAAGTCTTCTATAAATGTTGGGACAATGTTTTCATCTTCAGTTCGCATCTCCCCAATCCCTGTAGGCTCTGCAATAACGTTTCCCGTCTGACTTTTTGGCAACCGATGATATTAGACATAGGATAAACAAGTTCATGCTTTAGAAGACCTTCCCCAAGCAAGAGGTCACGAACCTAATAAGCAAACAAATGTTGGGAGGAGGGGGATGAAAAAAATATAGACCTGTTTCATAACAGGTTGTCAAGTATTATGGGTGGCGATAAATATTGGGAAGAAAAAAAAAAAAATTCAAAAAACCATACAGCTGTAACATATTATAGGGAGTGGTAGGGAAGTCGGACATGTTTGTGGAAGCCGAGCATTTTAAAACCAACTCCAGGGTTGGAGTCGGATTTTTTTTTTTTTTTTTCTTCGATATATTTAAATATATATTTTTCAAAAAGCGTTTATCGACAGTCTGTCTGCTCAGCAGATCTTGCTTGCTTTGCCTGTTTTGCGTGACGTCATTTTTCAGTTAAGGTCTCATCTTTCAGTGACCTCGGTTGGAGTAAGATTTTTTTTGGGGCGGAGGTGGGAGGTTATTCTATCACTGGTCACAAATCTATTGGAAAATATCAAGACCTAGCCTTGTGCAGTTATAGGGGATCCACCCTCCTCGCGGTTAACCTTCTTCCTTTGAGAAGAGATTAGTTTATTGCTAATCACCGGGGGCGTTTTTGTTGACGGGGTTGTGTAGGCATTTTTTGCATGGTCAGTGCTTCGTCCTCTAGTGCACTTGGTCCTTCGATCCCACATTTCAACCCTTGTCATATCTTCCCTGTAGTGGAAGAGAGGTAAATAACCTTTCGACAAACGAAAAAAAAAAAAAATTTTTTTTTTTAAATTTTTATAATGCAGTGAAATCGCCATAAAGTTCTAACTTTTAATATCCATTCAAACGTCATCAGACTGCATTTTTTCTTTTTTTTTCTTTTTTTTTCTTTTTTTTCTTTCTTTTTCTTTCTTTTTTTTCTTTCTTTTTCTTTCTTTTTTTTTCTTTTTTTTTCTTTTTTTTCTTTCTTTTTTTTTCTTTTTTCTTTTTTTTTCTTTTTTTTTCTTTTTTTTTCTTTTTCTTTTTTTTTCAAAGCTCAACCCAAATAGTTACAGGGTTGTCGTTGCAATAAAACATAAAAACAATGTCCTGTGTCAGCTTACATTTGGACACTATTCAAATATATAAAGACAGATACAAGAATAAAAAAAAAATTGAATGATGGCATTGAGGTTGGAAAAACAGGATAGCTAATTTTAGTTGAATGTTTACATTTGGTTATTAAAAATAGGCCAAGAATGTAAGTTTTTATTTTTATTTCCTCTTTTCTCATTGGCTTTATATATATATATATATATATATATATATATATATATATATATATATAAGCGGAGAAAGGACTAGCCTGTCTGGACAGATAAAGATCTACTCTATTAAGAGGAGCAACTATAAGAAAAGTGGAATGGACAGACAGATATATATACAAGCTGACAGCTTGGCGTTGCCTAGTCATAAAATACGCTTAAATATGATAGTTTAATTCATGTGGATTAAGTACTTATTATAGAAAATTCTCTAGTGATTAATATATTGAACCTAATAGATGGTAGTGAGATCAAAACTAAAAAAAAATGACTTTGGTGCCATGAACTAGAATCGAAATCAAAACATACAACTCTCCACTCTTATTCCTTTGCCTCTGAGTCATGCACACACACACACACACACACACACACACACACACACACACACACACACACACACACACACACACAGGCATGCATGTCATTTGTGCGGGTGGGTTTTGATCCTGGCTTGAGGCAATTGCCTGTCTCACAGCACTGATGAGCTGTGAAACGGCGAAACAGTACTATATGTGTATGACTATAATGCTCCCTGTCTTGGGTTGAGCATTTCGGGAAGTGGTATACAAACTGCCATTAGCGTATTAAGCGACGCTCTTTGTGTAAACAAATCGAGCGGAGGCATTTGGACGATGTAAAAACATCGTTTATTCATTACCCACACAGCAGCAGCCGTATAGCGTAATGGCGAAATCTTGACTGTCATTTGGGCGGTCGGGTTTCGATCCTGGCTTTAGATAGTTACCTATCTAGCCGCACTGATGAGCTGTGAAACAGCGAAACAGTACTGTATGTGGATGACTATATATATATATATATATATATATATATATTATATAACGTGTGTGGTAAAACTGGTAATTAGTAAAAATCTGGAGAGTGCTCAATACTATTGCTGTGCAAATATGCGTTTTATTTATTACCATTTTATCTGTAAGGTCTGACGAGGCTGTTAGATCGTAAACATGGTCCAACATCCGAAACATATGTAACCAAACACATAAAACGGTAATAAAAAGATAAAACTTGTATATGTGTGTGTGTGTTATATATATATATATATATATATATATATATATATATATATATATATATATATGCCTTTCATCCCGTTTTATTAAAAGATGGAATCGTCCGGTCATTGAAGACAAGATGAAAGAACGCAAGCAAGGTTCAGTTTTATAATTATATATATATATATATATATATATATATATATATATATATATATATATAATAATGTATGTCTGTCTATTCTACATTTCTTCAAACTACTGGACTAATCTGGCTGAAATTTTGTATGGATCTTTGTAATAAAGTGCAGCAAACTACATATTATGGTATTCATTTGATGCACCGTTAGGGATTAATGAAGATTTTTACTCAGAAACTAATGGGCCGAACTGGCTGAAATTTTGTATGAACCTTTATAAGGTACAGTGGACGAAATATTATGGCATGTTTTAAAGTATCAGTTAGGCATAAAGTACACATTTTAATTAACTGATTTCTTGTTTTTAAGTCTAAAGGGTAATATATATATATTTGTACAGTTGATAGTTTATAGATGTTAAACCAAATGAACGCATGGTGTTTTAAGATAGTGCTCAATAAGTAGAGCTGTATTTTAGTATAATTTTTTAATATTTTTTCTGCATATGTGCGTCTGTTTCAGCTACAACTACGATTTAAGGTCAAGCTTTCTTGGACCGCAGTAAATAAAGTTTCTATTGGTTTTTAACTTTAAGGGTTGTCTCATACGACGAAATATACAGTGTATATGAAAAGCTTTTTTCCCCTTCATTTGTTTGCTGTATTACAGTCAATTCTTTGATTCATTTTATATTATTTTGCATTTGTACCTACTTTATTGTTCTGTACAACTTCAACTTGTTACATGTCTTACAAATCAGTTTCTTTTCAATGAATATTTTGGTAAAAAAAGTTTGTTTTTTTTTCATTTTTTTTTTGTATGCATTTTTTTTTCTTACCAGTGTCAATATTTGTATCTTCCACCCTCTATTATCATTCATGCAATATGAGTTGATACGATCAAGCATTTTTACTTTTTTTTCTTTTTTTTTTTTACCCATCCTTATTTTTGGTTAAAAAAAAAAAAAAAGTATTTTTGCTTAAACATTCCCTGTGTCATGTTCAAAAACCAATAAAACAAGTTATGCGATCTCATCACGAAAACACTCATAGTTGGTTAATCATTTTGTTAAGGGCGGTGGGAGTTTGACTCCAAAAGTTAAAAGGTTGATCCTTCTGCATCGTTGTATACATATGAAATATTTTCGTTTTTAATTTAGAAAAACGAGGTGGAAGGGGGAGATAATTCAAATTTGGAGGATGTTAAAGGGTTAGATAAAAACAAAATAAATTCTGGAGATACGTTTCATTTATTTTGTACATTTAATTTTAGCACAGAAATTTGAATGGAACCCTTTATTTAATCTACAAGGGTAGCATGCTCTCGTTCCATCAGCCACGACTGGGTAAAAGTCCTAAGTAATTTGCAGTTGTATTTTTGAATCATCCATACTGAGGATTAAACCTTTAACTTCCAGAAGAACGTAACTTACAATTGAATTATACAAAACTAGCAAAGATACCCGCGCTTCGTGCGGGGCTTTGCTGTACACTCAGGTACCCGCTTCGTGGGCACACTTAAAGGCAGTGGATGTTGTAAGAGCAACTATTACTAAAGGTGTTTAAAATTTTGTAAATTACCTCCCTGAAGTGACTGAAATTCAACCATGAACTTTAAAGCAAATATGTTATATCAAAGTTGACACTTGTACTGTTACACATAAGAATTGAAACAATTACAAAGAATCACAGTGGTTAACATTTTGTTTAGTATCACAAACACATTTCTATCAAATATATAGTGAAGATACCCGCACGTCACGTGGAATTTTGCTCTGCTGCACCAAATGATTTTGAAAAATGGTGTGCACCATCTCTGGGTCGGGGACTATCATGTCAGGTTTGGTCATGATCGGTTAAGTAACACACACACACACACACACACACACACACACACACACACGCACACTCACTCTACTACTACTACTTTATATATAGAGATACTAGGTAAAAAAACAAAACAAAAAGACTTGAATTATCCCCCTTACATGTTACTCTCTTAAATCATTTGCATTTTGACGTCGGCAGGATCGCAAATAAGAACCACAGCAAAAAAAGAGAAAAAAAAAACGCTTAAAACTTTAAGTTTTTTAAGTTCCTATTTACAATGCCTCCCCACGGAACAGTTATACATCAGGGTCGTTTTTTAACGTGGAGAAAAGTTTTTAAGTTTCCGTAGAAAATTGGGGAGAAATTTCGACTTGAAGGAAAGCAACCTTCTCCAATCGGCAACAAATAGTAGAAATAGCGTTTTACCTTGAACCTAAAACACTCATGCTCGATAAAAGCACTTTCTCTCTCATTGAACTTAAGGTGACGCATTCAAATAGCTCTATTTGCTGGCTGGAATGTTTTTATATCTCGCTGATGGTGCAAAACGAATTCTTTGTATCATCTGACACGTTTCGCCTTTGTTGTCTCTGAGGTTTCAAGTATAAACATTGAGCCATTGTCGCCTTGATTCGATCGGCGTTATTGTTGGGCACCAATTCATTCATTTTGACTGAATCAGATCATGGATTTATACATATACTGTGAAGATGTGGCATTATGATTGGACAATGGGATTAAAAATCCAGAAGAGAAGCACTCTGGTCTGCAAAAAAAAAAAAAAAAAAAAAAATACCTGGATAGCCCAGTCGGCCTTCCTCAAGGCGCTTCAGCAATAAACTAACCCTCTTCTCAAAGAAAGTAAAGTCTAGGGGGAGTGGACCTCTTAGATTTGCACAAGAGAAGCAGCATGCTGCAATCGAGAGGGAGGAAAAAGCCATTTAAAAAATGGCATAGATTGATTTTGGTTTCTCGAGAAAATATCTCGTGGCGTTTCTAGAAAGACATTGGATACTTACCATGTGGAGATTATCAAGATCCCTAAGTGTTTTTGTGGAATGAACTGCATTCGAACCTGGCACCCTTCCTCTAGGGGAATGCCAGGACGTTTTTTTTTTGTTTTTTTTTCTCTCTAGGATGCTAATCCCACTTTCCTGGCGTTGTTTAATCTTACTGCCGTTGGCAGGAGATAAATGAAACCGACAAAACGTATTTACAAATGACGTGGTTTATTAGGTTTAGTGTTATTTGGATCATTCTGACTGCTACTGTCCTCTTGGTTATTTTCACCAAGGTTCGGTCGGCGTAACCTTAGACTTTTTTCAACTAATTTTTTTTTTTTTTTTTCGAACTCTGGAATCTAATCGTAAACTTTTAATATACAGGGGTAGATTGCTATCGTAATTTTATGTAAAATATTGACTGGCTTCAGCTCGCTATCACGTTGCAAAGTACGCTACTTGAAACGTTGATATAAACTAAACATTTCATTCATAACTTTGTAAAGATGCAACCATCTTTTTTCATTTGTATACATTAACATTTTGAAAATGTCGATAAAAAAGCTATAAATATAAAGAAACCAATATTCCTTTTCACTTACAATTGGGAAATAGATCACAACTGGTTGAAAATTAAGTTCGGTCTTTTCCAAGAAAACACAAATGCTAAATATTTGTCCATTAAATAAAACAATACTGCGAAACAAAACGTATATCCAATCAAAACAATTACTGAATTAAGAAAAACAGAAATAGTTAATTAATCAAAATGCCTCATTTCAAAATAAATATGCAAATATACCTTGCAACTTAAATTGCATATACATAATCCATCCATATATATATATATATATATATATATATATATATATATATATATATTGTTTTGGTTTTAGCAATATGTTTTGAATGAATTCAATTATTTACGAAAGTGCATTTCTACCTAAATGCGAGTTGGGAATAATTTTCCCTTTTAACCAATTTGGTACCCCCCCCACATGGGGAGCGGTATATATATATTATTTTTAAAATGTAATTATCCACTGACAAGTGTTTCGTCGTCTACGACTCATCAGAGTGGAAAGAAGCTTTGAAAAAACAATGTAAAACTAAAAATGAAGAATGAAGTTTAAATTCCTGAAAAAAAAAAGCAACCAGCTTTAACCTATCGCAGACTTAGCACCACACAATACGACTTCTAACAAGTTTATAATTACAAAAGACAATTCATTTATATAAGGAGAGAAGAGGGAAGGGGGGAGCCTTAACTAAAATTGTTAAATAGAAGTAGACTTAGCACTTGCATAAGCCGATTTCTCAAAGGTTTTAAATTTTACAAGAGAATTTAACTATATAAAGATGAAAAGAGAAAACCTTAACTAAAATTTTGTAAATAGAAAAACGGGGATCATCAGCTTCTTACCATGTAGCTGTTTCGGAGATTTAAATACATGGCTCTCCAGTTGATAATACAACTTCCCCAATAAGAAAGTGTAGAATAATTTGGTGACTATACTAATATATATGTTAGTGAGGGTGTCCGGCGTTGCTTAGTCGTAAAATACGTTTAAATATATTTTCATTTACGCAGATTTCTTTATTATTGAATTGTTTCATATTATATTGTACCCACTACAGTCAGGATTTCAAAAGTAAAAAAAAAAATAAGTGCCATCAGCTATAATCGAAACCAAAACACAAGTTTCATGATTGAAACCGTCTGAAAATTAAGCCAAGACTTTTTATTTGTAATTTGTTGGCCTGTAGAAGGAACTGAATTTTATTAAATACAAGTTGGTTTCCATGACAACAATGTTTTTGATAGACAAGATGCAAGCAAAGACGGTCGGACGCTTTAGAATTATATATATATATATATATATATATATATATATATATATATATATATATATATATATATATATATATATATATATATATATAATGCGTCTGTTGTGTCAAGTTGAATTAACTTGTAATGGGGGCGAGAAATGAATCCAACTTTGGCATTGAGATTAGCGTCACCTTTTAAACAGATCGCTTTCTTAAATTTTTATTTCTTGTAATCTACAAATTTAAGAATTAGGATCCCAAATAACGTCGATTAACTCTATTAATTATATAAAAACTCCGGACACAAGGTGTTAAAAGAAAAGAGTAAGTTAGAAATAAAACTAGCATTATAATAACGTACCTAGTTACAGATTTTTAATTATTTAGTCCGGTCCGGAAGAATCATTTTGAACTGGTCAAATAAGAAATAAACAAGGGGAATAATTCAGGTTTTACATGGAAAAATATAGTTGTTTATGTGCACACTGATAAAATAATAAAATTAAACACAATGCATTTCGTGAGATAAATCTACAAGTCTCCCAGGGTGACATTTTTTTAAATTTATTTTTCAGTAAAGGACAAAAAAAATTAGTATAGAAAACAAAACAAAGAAAAAAAAAACAACTTTTTTTTCTTGTTCGCTTAATTCGTTTTGTTTGCGATACACGACTGGTTTAATGTTTAAATTTTATTTTTAATGAAGTATACATATATAATGAAGTAAAAAATAAATAAATTTAGCGCAGTATCGAAACTCGTTCTATTGTAAATAACAACCGTATATATTCGAGTGTTTCCTTACTTGTAAATTGTCATTCCTTATTTTTCTCCATTTCAAATAATAATCGATGCCTCCGTTAAGTTTCAAGAGACGATGTACACCCTTGTAAGGATAGCTGCACATGTAATTGTGAGGCAAGGGTTGCGCAATCTTCAATCATACCTCTGCTGAATCGGTACTGTTTGAGTCCAGTGGCAAGAAGAGACCCAAGACTGATTGGAAACAATGCCGAGATAAGCGGAGAGCATATGCAGCACCTGGAAAATTCATAATGGTCATCCATTTTAGTACAGACCATGCTCAACGTTTCTTAGCTTCAGTGATCTGACGGGAACCGGTGTATGTATGTGATTATGGCGATCTGCGACCGGTTTCACCCATTAATTTTAACTATAATATGTATAAATAATGACACTCGCTACTTCGGTTAATATTAGAATCAAACGTTCTTTCTAGGGCCATCTCAATTAGAGAAATCAATGTTTGTATTCCTATGGCCACCTGTCAATAGTCGGCGCTTGTTACAAATGGCTGTCTATTGGTTTGGTCTTTATGGTGACACAAAATATTCAGTTCGACAGCAATTTTTTTTTTTTTTTACTTTAAAATAACACTTTCTTTGACGTCTAGTTTATATACATTAGTTGGTGTCTATGACGCTTGGTTCGTATCTTAGGGACGTTGATATCAAATGTTTGAAGGAATTTGTTTTATCTGTCATCTAGGTGGGGCATAACAGTTGGATCAATTTGGCAACTTTTATTCTAGTTTTTTTTTTTTACATTTATTTACACAAGTATTTAAAGCGTTTATTACATGAAATTAAATGTTCTCACTTTACGTTGCCGACTTATGATTCGAGAATAACTTTTTTCGTCTCTTGTCCCCTAACCATCTATCTTCTACATATATAAAAGCGAAAATACGTTTTTAAAGGCTTATTTTTGATTCTTCTGAAGTCCCTGGCGTCTTGCTTTGTCATCAGACTATTAACCTCAAGGCTTCGGGTTCGAGCCTACCTCTCTCCCAAAACTTTTATCGCTGTTTTTTTTTTTTCTAATGTTTAAACAGGGTTACTTTTAATTTTCATCTACCCCCCCCCCCAATACACACACACACACACCTACAATTTTAATATTGAAACATTTTTCGTGTTCGCTGTTTTTTCTTTTTATTTTTCAGATTTTTTAAAAGTTTTAACATCGTTCGTTTTGAATCACGTTCGTTTTTTTCCCCCGTCATGTTCGCGTTTTCTTTAGTTTTTGTTTTTCCAATTTTAAGAAATTTTAACATCATTCGTTTGCATTACGTTCGTTTATTTATTTTTTTAATATTTAAACAGGATTACTACTTCGCTTATTCTTTTGTTTTGATTTACTCCCTCCACACACACACACACACACACACACACACACACACACACCTCTAGCAACGCCTGGTACCCCCGCTAGTCTATATATATATATATATATATATAAAGGACAAAATGTGTCTGTATCTCTCACGAAAACTTGACAGTCGACAGAACTTGACCAAACCGGTATCGTTTTCAACATCGAACCCTCGGACGACAAATATTGAAAAATCGGCCAAAAACATTTTCTTCACCCTAAACTCGGCTGTTTTGTACATGGGGGGGGGATTTTTGCGTCGCCATTTTTAGCAAGCCATCATTCCCTTTTCGATTGACTACGGTTAATTCTGACGTTCGTGACTTCTGGTCGTGCCATGGAGACCTCAGCTAAGACGTCAGTGTTTTCTTTTTTTCCTCTTTTGCATTACGGGTTCAAGCCTGCCTGTCTACTACCACTTCGCCACCGGTGGCCTTTTGGTCAAGATCAAAGTGTAGTATCTGTTCTTCAGATGCTGCACTTCTATTTCTTCTCTTTCGGTGGAGGAGAAATCCTTCACGACTGAGACAATTTTTATTTTTGTACCTTTTCTCCACGTTAAAAAACGACCCTGGTGTCTAACTCTGTCCCGTGAGGAGGCATAGTAAATAGGTACTACCACTTTTTTTTTTTTTTTTTTTTTTTTTTTACGGTGTTCCTTATTACACCCCTAAACACATCTGGACACTTCTCCACTGTTGTTTTGACCGTCCACCCTCGAGGGGTGAGGATGTCCTTACTACACCAGCTAAACACTCGGGCAACGCCGGCACCCCCACTAGTCTTTCATATATATTAGAATGCTCGTCTCTTTGGCTGCTCTCAAAGGTTTGACCGACCTTTACTGGACGTCATTTGTTCGAGTGTTTCAAAGTAATACATGTGTATGTGTTTGCATGTATGTGAGATATATTTATATGGGGTGAACCAAAAAGAATTGGGAAGACAAAACTTGATAAATGCGTGCCTCATGAATTGAATGACAACCAAAAGAAACGCCGTTATGAAGTGTCATCTTTTCTTTTATGTAACAAGAACGACTCGTTTCTCGACCAGGTGGTGACTTGTGGTGAAAAGTGGGTTCTTTATGACAATTGGCGACTCTCAGCTGAGTGGTTAGATGCCGACGAAGCTTCACGACACTTCCCCAAACTAGAGTTACACCAAAAGGTCATGCTGTGATCTGCGACTGGTCTCCTCCATTAATTTTTTGAATGCAGGCAAAACTATCGTGACAGAAGTACTGTCAATAAATGGATGAAATGCATCAGAAACTTCGATAACACCCAGCATTAGTAAACAGAAAAGGTCCAATTCTCCTTCACGACTATGTCCAACCACACGTTGATAAATCAACCATGCAGAAGTTAAATGAATTGGGCTACGAAACCCTGCCTCATCCGCCATACTCTTCAGACCTCTCACCGACTACTTTTTTCAAGCATCTTGACCACTTTCTGCATGATAAATGCTTCAAAGACCTAAGTGATATCAAAAATGCCATCAGTGACTTCACCACCAGAACGCAAGATTTTTACATTATTGTCATAAATACACCTGTTTTGCGTTGGCAAAAGTGTTGATTCTGATGGTGTTTGTTTTGATCAATAAATTTTTTTGATCTTCATCTGAATTTGTTGAATAAAAAGTATATATTGGGTTGTCAAAAAAGTTTTTGCGGTTTCTATTTTGCATTAGCCTTTCTTGCTTTACTTCAGTATTGGACACTTTTGTATGAACCTGGTTGAATTACTCGTCTGTTTCACATCTAAAAAAATTAACCTAGAATTAAATAATTGGAACTCCAGACAATAGAGCTTCATGCTGGTTGAGGGATTCTAACTCGGCTACAAAGTTCTCTTTCCTGTCTGATTAGTGGTTGATGCATTTGTCCATAGGTGGCAAAAATAGTCCATGCGTGGGCGAGCGGTGGCTTTGTAAAGATATAGGATACTGTCAGGCGAGTCTCTTTCTAAAGCGGTAGATGGATCCCACCTTCTTGGCAGCAACCTTAGCAATGTCTTGTATATATTTGCTCAAGTTTATTTTACCTATCAACGTTAGGCTGGGAAGTTTGAACTTACAGCTAGAATGTTATCTATGGCAATTAGTGGCTGGGAGAGTTCTTTGTTGTCGTTGAAGAAAAGAAGCTTAATCCTAGTAGCATTAAATGTTACCATCCATTTACGTTCCTATTCTACTACAGCCTGAAGGTTATTCTCTGATGTCGTTTTTAATCGAATTATGTGATTCTTATTTACTTGCCTCTTCACGAGAGCAAAATTTAGCATAACGTCGGTTTTTAATGTGGGGGAAAATTTAGTTCCCTTGGAAATGGGGGCACTCTAGATTTCAACAAAAATCAAAATTGCCTCAATCCAGGATTTCTCCACTGGCCGAAGACAAAATATGAAGGTTATCCAAATTTTTGTCCTTGTGGGTTGTTTAATTTGGATAACTCGGCCTTAATCCTTCCACACACACATACACACATTCAGCGGTAGGGGAGGGCACTCTGGAAGGTTATAAAAATAGCCTAGATTCTCCAGAGTCGCATCAAGTTATTTGCAATAAACCAATCTTCCTTGCTAAAAGAAGGTAAACCCTGGGAGGATGGTCTCCTGAAACCAAGCAGAACCACTGATTTATTTATTTACTTTTTTTTTTTTTAATCCAAAGTTTAATTTTAGCTTGAAGACCAGAAAGCAGAAAGATTACCTTTTTTTTGGGGGGGGAGAAAAGGAGGGGCATAAAATAAAAGGGAGATGAGATCTCATTGGTTCTTGATATGTTTACTCATCAAAGTAGCAGGATCTTCTGGATGAATGGGCTTGGGCACATAGATCAAAAGAAAAGGAAGGAAGACTGGTATGACAAAGTTTAATTAAGTGCTTTTTTGTTAGCATTCGGCAGGGGGCACTCGGTACACTTTGGGGGTTTTGTTTTTCTTAAGTATATATTTATACTGCCTATTCAGCCATATTACTTTATGAAATTATTTTCTCAGTGATTTTCTTACTTTCAAACTAATACTTATGGGCTCCAAAATGTATTTGGCATTTGTGTAGTATTAACGGCCGAGAAACAAAACTTATCAAACGCAAGAAAATTAATTTTTTACCGACCTGCATGGTTTTAAAGTTCTGAAATTATTATAAATGTTTATTTCAATTGAAGATTTCGTCCTTGCCTTTTTATCAACTAACAAAAGATGGCTACTATCAGTTTAGCTTCTATGTCTTAGATTATAGTCAACTGAGAATTCGAAAATTAAAAATGTCATAAAGCGCATAAAAACTTATTTTTCGACCGATTTGTATATTTTTTAACTTACTGAAACCGTCTTAATGTTTTTTTTTTTTTTTTTTTTCAAAATAAGTTGCATCTCGAAGTTTATGGTCGCATGTGTTCTGATTTTTTAAGCCTTCAAAGTTCCAAAACAAATTCTGTTCTTTCATAATTTTACAGTTTTACACTGTGAAATCTATGCAAGTCGGTAGGAAATAAAAATTTTATTGCGTTCGGTAACAGTTATTGTATATTCTATGTTTTCGATTTTCTCGAATGTTAACTATAAAAATAATCATTTTTCACTTACAACCGCACTGAACTAAGATTTTATTAGTTTTAACTAGGGCTGTGACAACAGAATATTATTCTTTTGACTCTCAAGTATATATCCGACACACACATGTAATCAACCGAAAACCACATCCGTCTATATAAAGACATTGTATATTAACGGATACATACTCGAGTCAAGACAATAAAAAGAATATGCTGTTGTCACAGCCCTAGTTATAAATGTCTACTTAAAGTTTTTTAGAATATATATACTAAAATTTAATGTGATATACTATATAATTATTTCCACAATCAAACTTCACCACAACCCATACAAACCATGGAAGCCACAAACTGGAAGTCGTAGACATGTTTTGCTCACCTTTGGGTTACCAAAGCCAATAGAATCTAGGCCCATTGATATAACTAAGACGATGTTGACTGCGGTAGGTACCTGATTCTATACAGTTCTAGGAAGTCCACACTCCCAGGCCTTGAGTTCTTCCTGTAAGAAAGGGTTAATTATTGCTAAACGAAACTAAAAATAAAATAAAATTTGCTAGAGTATCCCAAACCGTAGTCTATACGTCTATCAAAATGTGAGGACACTTTTCAACCGATATACTCAATGAATTTTTGATATGCAGACTTGAAATTTGGTATATAGGGTATTCAAGCAGGTGGAAAACTTTTTTAATCGGTTTTCGTCACTCTCAAAAGAAAAGGAGGCTGCTAAGGGGTCAAAATTGAAAATTTGGTACTTGGGGTCATGGGATTTTTATGTTTGTCAACTGTTTCACGAAATTGAAAGCACTTAACCATTGGGACAGCTTGTCCCGATCTTTATCTGACTTGACTCAGTGTCTTTAGGTTTTGGTTTCGATCTCAGCTCAAGTACTTTTTCATTTTTTTTTTTTTTTTTTTTATACTTACAAGAAGTGAACGTTTTAGAAAAAGCGTACTATTCGCATGCACACGCCTGCTTCTCTCCCCCTTAAAAAAAAAAAAAAAAAAAAAAAAAAACAATTTTACGTTACGTTTAATATCGGGCAACACCAGATATATCTTCTCATAGCGCTTAAGAGTTGGTACATCAAAACGTAACCAGAAAAAAATCATAAAAAGAAACTGCAAAGAAAATGAAACAAAAAGATGGAGTCTTGCGACCAAAAAACTAAATAAATTGACCCCCCCCATACACACCATTTTCAAGTTAGCAACCCCTTCCTCACCTGCTAATCCTATGCGAATCAGTGACAATAGACAATTTTAAGTTAGCGACTAAAGAGACACACCCATCCAAACTTAACGAATTCCTTTGTTTTGTTCTTACCGAGGTCAATTTCATAAAAACGAAAAAAAATCTTTTTTTTAAATTATACTAAAATCTCTAGCTTTCTAGTTCCCTCCCGCTGCAAGAAGTCAGAAAGTGGGGGCGAGAAGTCAGCGCTCCCGAGATGGGACGCTCTGGCCTGCAAAAAGTGCCTGGGCAGCTCCGTCATCATTCCTCAAATGATTAGCAATAAACTAACGCCTTCTCTCTTTGAGAAGAGAGAGCCTGGGATGGGGGGGGGCTTTACTTTTTTAAAATTAATACAGACAACGTGTACACGCGTGTTTGCATCAACCTAACTTTGATAATGATGCATTGAATTCTTGTTTTATACCAATTTGGTTCGATTACTAATTTAATGATCGCAAGATTCCCCTTCACCTGTCCCCTCCCCCGCTTGGCTTCAATCCTGTCCATTCTGTAATGTTGTCTATCCATCTCTTCAGTCTTCCTCGCTTTCTTCCTCCTCTGACTGTTCCCTTGAGCACTGTCTTGGCAAGCCCCTCCTTTTATGTGGCCGAACAAGACGCAAGATGCTGTAATAATTAAACTTTAACTTTTCAAGTCCTTAAAAAAAAAAAACACTCTTGGGCAACATGGAGATGTTTCCTCCGTTTGTCTTAAGACAGTGGATACTCTCTGTAAAGTCAACTGCGCGTATAATTGTGAAGCAAGAGTGGCACAATCTCTAACCACACCTCTCCTGCATCGGCTCTGTTCGATTCCCAGTGCCAAAGAGAAGTGCAAGACGACTGGAAACGATGAGACGTGCAGAGACGACATGCAGTACTTGGTATTCCAAAATGGTCACCCATTTTAGTACTGACCAGGCTCAACGTTGCTTAACTTAATGGAACTGGCGTTTCAACGTTATGTTGTATATCTGATAGAATGATTTTAGTAGTAATCGTTGGATTGGTCAGGTGTATGTCAATGGGGGTGGGCAGCAAATCAGCAAGTTTGTTAAAACATATTCCTTGAAGTACTTGTAAAGCAAGAACATAGGTGCAATATTGCGGAATTGAAAACATTTCCTGTCCTTAAACTACAAAGGGGGAGGGGAAGAGCGCTATGAATTGTCGGCACTTCGTTATTATAACAACGAAAAGAAAGTTGCATTTCAAGTGAAACAAATGGTACCTACATAACTCAGGTCTAAAATTGTAACATATCCAAAAATTACGAAAATCAATAAGGTAGGAAAAAAATTATTAATGAAAAGAAACTTGTGAAATCACTGTATTACACTTATTAAAAAAAGAAATAAGTTGACAAGGGAGGTAATTAAGTTCCGTTGCTTACGTCATGTGATGAACTTGATTCAAAATAGCGGACAAATTTCATTCCCCATCTAAACTTTATCAAAAACTGTTTATTATTTTTCTCTTATCATTTTTTCGTACTTTTTTTATGTTACTATTTGCGATATGACGTCTTATTTTATCATCTAATTTACATGCTCGTTAATGGTGATAATGCTGATCAAAAAGACACATCTACTCTTATTTAGATTGCAATTTTTATTACTTTTTTTTTCTCTTTTCGTAACTCTGACTATCCTTGCGCAAAATATCTTATTCACAAATGGAGTAATGGAAAAAATGGCATCGAATATAATTTCCCACACTTGCCAGAATTCTGAGATTTTGTTTGTCATCACTTGTTGTTTCAAAAAGCCTCTGTGACTTCCATTTTAAATGGAAGGGGGGTTTGCGGTGAAGGAAAAGATGGCTAACAAGTGTGTGTATGTGGGGGGGGGTAGTTGAGACTCAAGAAACTATAGACAAGACCAGATTATCTAGAAGACCGGGAGGGGAGTCCAAGCGAGTAGGAAGGGTGTGTATGTTGGTTTGGATTTCATGTTAGGCACTCCTTGTCTTTTGTCTCCAACTTAAAGGAATCTTATAAAACCCAGGGTTGACAAACTGTCTGGGTTTCTCACTGATCTCAAATGTTAACTTCCTCTGACTAATTGTTATTTTTGTGTTTTTTTTTTTCTCCTTAGACAAATTGCAGAAGTTATAGCGGGCGGCTCCTGTCTAAAATTTTCCTTATCTAAAAAAAAAAAAAAAAAAAAAAAAAAAAACTATAAAGGAAAATCTTTATGATGTATGTACTAGTAACGAAAGGAAAATATCGTTACAAAAATCACGTTTTATTTTTGTAAATATTTTTAAGCGATTAATAGGAATTTATAGGCATTGGAACAAATCTCGCAAGTTTGAATTGTTCTCATACACTCCAACCGAGAAGGCTTTTTAAGATTCTAACTGCCCCTTTAAGTTTAAAAAAATTTTTTTTTTTTTTTTTTAAATTCCATTTTCAGTCCAAACAAGACATAGGGCCGCTTTGATGTAAGGGGCTACTATTGGGGACACAATTTGCAGGGATACTGTGTATGGAGTTGAGCAGCGAGATATCTGTCCACATTGCACTTGAACTTCTGCATGTCAGTACAGTTGGGAAAGCAGGAACCCGGAAGGGAGTTTTAAAATCTAGCTGTTCTTGGGAAGAAACTATTAAAGTAGAAGGCTTTGCAATTGTTTGTATCTCTCTTGCACTTCGTCCACCAGGTGTATTTTGCCAGGCAATTTTTAAAATTAGTTTTCAGGAGTTGTTCCTATAATTACTGGAATGCTGAAGATCTTCCTAGGATTTCAGTTTCTTTTTATGTCGTATATAAATCCTTGGTTATTTTATCTTTTCCCTCTCGGCTCTGTTTAATCCTGCATGAATGAGAGCACTATCTTCTATTAAGATTGCATATTTCTCCTTTTTGTCCCATATCGCTATGCCAGGTTTAATAGCTCGGCTTTTTAGGATTAAGAATTGCATAGTCATAGTGGATGGTGCATAACTTATTTCCAACTGTTTTTTTTTTCTGATATACTTCTCAGGACCTGCTGCTGCTGCTATCTTCTATATTTAACATTTAAAAAAAAAATGGTCCAATGAACGTTTTCACATTCCATTGTGTTGCATCGTATAGTAACCGCCCCCCAGCACAACGTTACAGCTGGATGTCAGGTGGCTCATACTCTACTTATGTGTGACAGAATTTGCACTTGTCGTTACCGCGACAACTCCTTAAAAGAACTTGTCTTCAAACCTTGATGTTGGGCAGGCATTATCATTTATAATCTTTTGATCATATTGGAGCGATCCTCTTTTTAGCCAGTCTATAGAGTCTTCCTTATCTATATAATCTTGAGTGTACCATATTTAGTGATGAACGTGCGATTTCAAACTAAAGTGACAACCAATGGACAGAATCTCTGACGTATGAGGACGCGTCTATAAAATGCAATTTCAAATCCGTTTATATTAAACTTGTAGGGTTACTCGGTGTTGCCAGAGACAAACTGTTAGCTATTTTTATTAAAGCTTCTCCCTCTGTCCGTCTTTCCTCCTCTCTTATTTACCCCTCCCTCTTCCCAATCCTCTCCTCATCTGCTCAATTCTCTAGTTGGACACATACACATCCACACAGCATTCTTTATATAATAGATGGCTCTAGGATTGAATCGGCGATTCTTTTGTAAATTAGTACATAACACTGAAAAATCGACCTTAGTTCGTTATAAAACCCAGCCCAATTGATCCTCAGAGAATGAATAAATTTTTTATAAATTTCAGATATTATTCATCCATGGCAATGCTGATCAAGAATATACCAACTTTGTGGGTCTTTTTTTTTTTATTGGAAGCCTTCGAGATTAGTAATTTGTATTTATTTGCAGACTGTTTTCTTCACCTTCATAGTTGTTGTTTCACTACATTTCAGCCAACTCCTCCTCATGCCTTCTTCAGGTGATTGACCGTTGCGAGATAGGAATATTGAATCTCGTTACTGTATCCTCAGTAATTATTGCCTTCCATAGTTGTTACCTCGCCACATTTTTAGCCAACTAATGCTCTGGCCTTATTGAGTAAGATTGAAACCGCTATTTTCAGAAAATGCTCACCTGGAATTGTAGCTTCAACGCCTCTATCCACTGCACCATGGCCCCAATCAAGGTTGGATTTTTGCTCTTATAAATCCAAATTTTTGTTATCTAGTCTCCCATTGTCGAATCCATACTGAATGGTATTATATATTTTTATTGGAATCCTTTGAGATGAGTAATTTGTCTTTATGTATTTGCGGACTGTTATCCTCATCTTCATAGTTAAAGTTTGGTCATTACTGTCGATACAGTTATGAAACTCAACATTCCTATCCCGTCGCAGTTAATCAAATGAAGAAGGCCAGAGGGTTTGTGGATCTTTGTTTTGTAGTTTTTTACTTTTAGCTAGACATACAGACACTTGAGCGTCTAAGGTCTCTCTGTAGAGAGATTTGCCCGGACAACCTTGTATAATACTTTGCTCTACAAGTAAACCCTGACTAAATATCCAAAACTGCATAGTATTCATGACCCAAATAAGATCTCTTCTGTATACCTAACCCACACTGGGTTTTACAAGGAATAGTTAACCTTCTCCAAGTGATGTTGGTCTTGGATATGACCTTTAACTATATCCAGTGGTGAGGCCCCAGCTTGCGGGCTTTGGGGAGTGTGGAGCCACCCTTCAATTACCATTGCTCCCAGGTCCACTCTGACCCGGAGTGGTAGTACCTGTAATGGGTCCCAACTATGGGTTGAATAGAAACTGATTTGAAAACAACAAATATATTCTATTAAAAAAATTTTCTTCAAAATCTTTGGATTCGGCATTAAATAACCTGAAAAGAGTTGATATGCCGTAAAACAACCAACCAACCAACCAAGTGATGTTACCTCGAGTAACAGCACGAAGCTGGATCCTCCACCAAACTAGATGAATTCTTGTCCTAGAATTCAGTAACACCAAGACACCACAAGGAAGATATACTATAACATTTAAATGGTCGATTGTAGGAAGGAAAATTATGTTAGCTTCTTTACTAACTTGGTGTTTTGGATGTAAAGGAGAACTTTAATGGAATAATCGAATAGCTGTCTATCTCGTATAGTGATTAAGTGTTAGCCCAGGAAAAGGGGCGGCCTCGATTTCTGAAAACTCCGACTGCGGCAAAACAAAAAAATTTATATAATAGATTTATTCCTTCTCCTCCTCCTCACTTTTTTCAAAGAGTTAAGATAAATATTTATTTAATCATTTCTCCGTATTGTTCATTTCTTTTTGTTTCACGATTCTTTCTAGGAATTTGGTCGAAGGCTCAGGTTGCAAAAGCGTAGGTTTAGAGTAGAAAAGAACGGAGGAAGAGTCTGTTTTAAAGATAACTGATGCCAAATGGACTCCTATTAGGTTTCACAATGGCGAAGTCGCTTGTTATCCGCGGCAGCGAAGGGGTGGAGGTAGTTTAAGATCTGTCGGAAAGGCAGACCGAAAATAAAAAAAAATTAAAAGCAAAATTGCGTTCCATCTTTTTTTTATGTAAATGACTTTCTCAGATTTTTGCCAATAAAATTTGACAACAGCAGAGTGAGAGAAATCAGTGATTCAATTCGCTCTCGACATTTTCCATCACGCCCTTCATCTTTAATTTTTTTTCATAACTTAATTATAATAGTTTGCGGTGCTAAATCTGATTTTCATTTGAGTTTAACCCTCTGTAACTGTCCAATTTAATTACCGATAAACGGTGTATGTTTTATACATTTGGAAATAACACAAGATTAAAGTGAACATCAATTGACATACAAGAAAAACAGCCGACTCAAAGTCTGCAGTAAACGGTGTCTGGTCGGATTTAGTTCCTGATATTCAACTTCATCCGTAATATAACTTCTATCGAGTTTTATATTCCCAAATTTATTAATTTAATAGCAGATTTACCCGGCGTTGCCCGTTATTAAACGTAGCGTTAAATTCCTTAAAAAACTGAAGGAAACGGAGATGTTCATGCGATTGTTTTTTTTTTAAACAGTTCACTCCTTGTAATTAAAAAAAAAAAAAAAAATACTCGAGCTAAGATCGAAACCAATACCTAAAGCCATAAGCCAAGTACGATAACGATTAGCCCTGCTTGTCACTATCTTTTAAAGTCTTTCAAACCTATTTATTCTTAACATAAGGAAGCTATCATGTGTTGAACAATTTGTGCATGTGCAGTCATGAAACAGTTGACAAACATAAAAAATCCCATGATCCCCCCCCACGTACAAATTTTTAATATTTGGCCCCCTTAGCAGCCCCCCCCCCTTTTTTTTTTTTTTTTAATGAAAATTGATTAAAATGTTTCCCCCATGTTTGAATACCCTATACCAAATTTCAAGTCTGTAGATCAAAAATTCATTGAGTATGTTGATTGAGAAGTGGTCCTCTCATTCACACACACACACACACACACAGACACACACACACACACACACACACACACACACACACACACACTCATTTTCAAACATAAATTTATTAAATTTTTAGGTGAAAGTGCAGAATAGTTAAAGACCCCGCCCCCTCCTTACCATGTTAAGAACATATTTTTAAATAATGACGTAATTTTAGCACAATATTTAGAAAGTCATTCTTAACCCTCTGGAGCTGTCAGATTCAATTATGGATAGTGTTTCATGCATCTGGAACAAAACTGAAATTAAATGTGAAAATCTATTGGCAAACTAGAACGCTCCACTCAAAATCTGCAGTAAACGGTGTCCGGTCAGATTCAGTTCCTGATATTAAACTTCATCTGTTAGAACTTTCACTGAGAGTTTCAGGTTTCTGGATTTATTAATTTGTTTCTTAGGTGAAGGTATAGAATAGTTAACTAAGTTTATCATGTTAAGAATAGCTTTTTTAAATAATGACGTTATTTTAGCATGATTAGTAAACTGTACAGGATTATATTGAAAGCCACTCTTAACATGGGAGAGCTGTAACTATTCGGTATTTAGTAATTTAATAAAGTAGTAAAAACTTGGCAAATAACAAATAAGCAACCTAAAACAAAGTCTTAAATCAGGAACCAAATCTAACCAAACACCGTTTACTGCAGACTTTGAGTGGAATGTTCTTCTTGATCTTTGATTTTAGCAAACTGTTATTTGGTGAATGTTCCTCTGTTTTTGGTAAGGGCAAGAAATCTTTCAGACCACCCTGTAGTGTTAATTAAAAGATATTATCATTCAAGTGTTTTGAGGGAGGATCTTAAGGAATTCTCTATTTGAGAGGAGACACGTGAATAAACAAAAAATAATATACTTAGGGACACTTAATTTTGTTGAAAAGGTCCTGATATTGTAGAAGCAAGGTTTTGTATTCGGTATTTGACTTTGAAAATTAATATTTATCTCCCCTCCCCCCTCCCGTCCAACCATAGAAGATGTGGAATAAGGCTGGAAGATGGGATGAAAATACTAGCATACAAGAAGCAGTGTATCTGGGCTCCATATTAAAAAAAAAAATGTATGGGCAGTTCGCATTCCTTAGTAATAGAGCCTCAGGCGATTAATAACAAAGTGAGAAAGTAAAACTGCGTAGAAGAATAGCTCAAACTTGTATGGTATCTGGTACAGCAGTGATGTTAGGCTATGTAACTTTGATCAAAATCGCCTGTTCCTTTTTTTTCTTTAGATTATTTCGATTATTAATACTTATCGAAGACATTCCAAAACAAAAAATCTATCTAAGAATACTGCCAGGCACATAAAGGACCTTTGTTTGAAATTAAAAAAAAAAAATCGGCCCAGCCATTTCACATAGTTTCTTTTTATATAATTGTAGATAAACATGTATATAATATCTAATCGTAGTCTAAATAATTCAAATTATCAATCCACATCTCAAAAATTCCAAAGCAGTAGATAACTTGTTCATTTTCCTATCGAGTAACCATTGTTTAATCATCTCGGTCTCATCGTCATTGATAAGTAAATTTTCTGTCTGACCTTTTAACTTAATGCCTTTATGACTCTACTACCGCCATCACCGTCATGATACATTTTCTCTTGTCACACTGTGGAGCGTTTAGGACAAATTATCTTCCATTTCCTTCATTCAATGAAAATGTGTTGACAGACTTGTTTCCGGGCAAACAGACCCTTGGCAAAAGATAAAAAATAAAAAAAAAAATAAACAAAATGCAAAAAAAAACAAAAAAAAAAAAAAACTTTCTCCTAACAATTTAAATGCCATCTTCCTTTTAATGTTGCTAAAACTGGATAGATTACCAGAAAATAGTCAATATTTTCCCTTAGGATAGGAAATAAAACTTTTGCCGCCTGGAAATGAGAAGGTCATGAAGTTAGTGATTGTTTAATGGCAGAGCCAAGTAAAAAAAAACAAAAACAAAAAAAAAAAAAACTGACTGATGAGAGCAAGCGACCTACAAAAGCTTCAGGTGTTTGATCACATCTTTTGTGTTTGCCAGCAACAGTTCATCTCGAATGCTGTTCGTACTTGCTGTAACATTTCCTGTCTACAAGCAATTCTCCTTGAGGCGTCTTTGCTGGTTCAGTCATGCTCTTTGTAGCCACCAAAACGATTTCATCCACAAAGCCATCGAACCAGCTCTATCCTCAGAGTAAGAAAAGATGATGCAGAGATCAGCTGAAAACTGGCTCAGAATGATGAAACAAGATAAGAGCTGATTCTGAGCAGTTGCCTTTCTGGGGTTCACTGCTGGAACCGTGATTGACTAACATTTGGTCAGCATTCATTCAGGACATGGTAAATTCTCTGGATAGAGTTGGTCTAACCACTCCAGGGTAAGGCCAAAACACCTACATTTACTTTTTTTTTTTTTTTTTTTTGTGTTTTACTCTTGCAGAAAATCCAAACCTCTCACAGACGTGATGTTGCTAGCCTCAGTCTTTTCTATAAATACTATTATGGCATGTGTTCTTTAGAATTACCTGATCTATTCCGTACTTCCTTCGCTCCAGCTCGTCTGACTTGTTGGTCTGGAGGTTTCCATCAATTTGTTTTAATACTTCCTTGTAATACAGATTCCTATTCCAGTAGGCGCTTTCCTAGGACTGTAATGGTCCTGGATATAACCTTAAACTATATCTGATGGTGAGGCCCTAGCTTGCGGGCTTTGGAGAGTGTGGAGCCACACCATAATTGCCATTGCTCCCAGGTCCACTCTCCACCAGAGTGGTAGTACCTGTTAGGATCCCAACTGTGGGTTGAATAGAAACCAACTTGAAAAAAAAAAAAGAAAAGAAAATAGTTTTTAATATATATATATATATATATATATATATATATATATATATAATTACAAACTTTCTTCAAAATCACTGGATTCGGCATTAAATGACCTAAAAAGGGTTGATATGCCGTAAAACAAAAACCAACCAACATAGAACTGTAAGGGTGTGAAACTCTTCCTGTTCACTTTTTTCCCCCTCCAGACTAAGGTCAATAGGCGTCTCTTGTCTTTACAATAATCAGCTTTTATACTTGGATCTTACATCAAATGGCTTCATGTTTTGTCAAGAGTGATTTCCGTAAAAAATATTTTTGTTACATTGTAAAAAAGGGAAGATCATAGTAGCTTTAACTGGAGCTTAATTTTATATCTTCATACTACAAAAACTTTATATCTTGCTTGTTTCTCTTCATGCCCTTAAATGGTGCCGCAAAGGGATGGCATCCACTTGAGCAGGTCAAAGAAATCCTGAAGATCGTCTTTCTAGAAAGACAGCACATACTTAGGGAAGGACCCTAAGTGAAGTGTCTGTGGAATGAACTGTAGGGACATTCCAGCCCATATCATCCAGCCCTAAGCCCCTCCCCCTCAACGTCAGATATTTTTCTTATGAACACCTCATAAAATTTAGGTAAGAAAGAAATCTGCATTTTCAGCTATATTTGAATAAAGGAACCCAGGTTTTTTTTTTTTTTTTTTTTTTTTTCAGAGTTGATTTTGGTCCAGAAATAAATCGATGCATCACGATACCTTATTCTGAAACCCAGACATTTTAGAAAATTTTGCGGTTTGGAGGTCAAAAATAATCCTCTTGGGCCTAAATTTCACTTGTTTTCAAGGATAAGGAATTCAAAAATCTTAAAAAAGCACCAGATGAAAGGAAAAACCTTGTTTGACAAATTCATGTGCCACCGTGGCACTTTTTAAGAGGTCGTTCTGACCTCCAAAGCAGAGCAACAAACAGGATAACTGTGGTGCTTCTCCTGTGACAACTTTTGGATTTTTGAAATAACATAGAATGAAACTTTCATAAAATCAAAAAATATCTCTTGGCATTACCACTATGCTGGCGTATTTAAGCTCCAAAATTTGAGATTTTTCAAAAAAAAATTTCTCTGTTTAATTAAGAATTGTGATATTTGCAACAAACTCGTGTGATCTTGAGTAGCAGAACAAAAAAAAAAACACACAAAGTCTTGCTGAAAACATAGATCGGAATGTAAAGTAAGAGTTGAAAATGTAGATTTCTTAGTTTTTGCCTAAATTTTATGAGGTGTTCATAAGAAAAAAATCTGAGGGGGTGATGTCAAGGCTGAATGATATGGGCTGAAATGTCTCTGGATTCAAACTTGGCATGCCCAGCTTGTTAACCACTTAACTTCCATCACCTGTGTGCTGGTGCGATTATTAAAGTTGGAATAAGTTTTGGGAACTGTTATTACTAACCAGCAGTGTTGACTCTGTCAACCAAGAGAACAGTCTAATAGGTGTGTATGTGCAAGTGTAATGATGTATGCAAATGAGTGTTGGTTACGTGCTATATTAAGAGAAGTATGGGAGAAATACAATGGATGTGTAATGTGTTAGACAAGGATTGAGGAGTTCAGAGGAAGATTAGATATGAACAATAGAAGAATATGTATGCTGAATAGTAAACTTTTTTTTTACTAACTAATCACTGCTCATCAAGGCACAAAGACTATTCGAGGACAAGGGTTAATGTGTGTGTGTGTGTGTGTGTGTGTGTGTGTGTGTGTGTGTGTGTGTGTTAGGTGGATGGTGAGGCAAACATCTTAAGAATTGCAGATAATGGTTGGATTTGGTTAAATTGGATTACTTAATGGACGGCTCAACAATTTGTTTTTGCGGGTTTGGTTACTTTTGAGAGAATGGGTGAGAGTTCTTGGATTGGATTAATATATGTAGAACAGTGGAGTTAGCAGGGTCAGTTGGTAAGGGAAGACTGGGAAAAACACATGACGTGGCTGGATATGAGAGAAAGAGGGATACATAAAGACCTGGCCGGAAATAGGTTAGTTCAGAAGTGTCAATTTCTAAAAGCTGTCCAACACATGCCAACATGTAAAATAGATTGTAACAGTGAATATGATGTAAATATGTGATTTTATTTCCATTAAGATAATTGTTTACATCAGAGGGGAGATGAAAACAGTCATGTTAGCGTTGAGTTCTTAAAAGTATAAAAAAGGTGTTGAAAATTGGAAAAAAATTCTGCAGAAAAGCCCATGGAATTATTTTAAATTTCTGTGAAATTCTGTCAATGTTAGGAAAAACTCAACATGTATAAGAGCCAGGGGCACACTACAATGAAGTACTGTTGCCACATCTGGGCAGGAGCTGCTCAGCACACCCTATCCTACCTTGGTAGAGTTCAAAGTAGTCTTCGAAACCTAGCAAGTGATACTCTTTTCTCTTCCTGCAGCCATTTTTTTAAAGAGATGTTGCAGGCGTGTCTCTGCTCTATCATTAGTTTATGGCAAGTGCTCGACTGAACTCCAATTTATGGTTCACCCTCTTGCCAAACTTTTACAAAAAACACTTGACTAGCTACGACTATATACGATTTGCCTCTCTATCTGTGCCAAAATCTAAACACAGATTCCATGAACAAAGCTTCTTTTCCAGAATTGGCCGCCTGTGGAACACTTCTGCTGGCCTGCTTCCCGGTTGAATATAACATGGTAGCCTTCAAATCCAATGTAAACAAATTCTTGTTGAATCATCTCCATAAATAATCAAATTTTACCCAATTTCCACCATTAATGATTATTACACTATCACCTTACATTCATTAACCCTTATCCTCGAATGGCTTTTGGACTTTGATAAGCGATGACTCCCAAGTAAGTAAAAAAAAAAAAAATTACCCCCCCTTCTAAATAAAAACCTGGCCAGAGATAAGTTAGTTTAGAAATCGGTTTCTAAAAGCTGTCCAACACATGCCAGCATGTACAATACATTACACCGAATCTGATTGACATGATGGGATGAGCGTTTCAATTCTCTAAATGAAATACTAATTGACGGCATTTCTACTGAAGACATTAAAAATGTCCAACAGCCACAGGAGCTTTAAATGATTTGTTTTTCTTTCTTGAACTCGTTTTCTCTCGGCAGGAAACCATTTTTCTTGTTTCTGGTTTCTTCTAAGTATCTCTTCAAAAAGAAGAAAAAAAAACCCAACTTTTGTTCAGATATTTCTCTTGGTCTACTCTTACATTTTGTCCTCATTAAAACTAAGAAGGAAGTGGGTATTTGATGATTTAAAGTCCCAGCTGTTTCATAGAATGCCATTTTTTAGTGCACTAGCATAGATACCCAGCGTTGCCCGGGTGGACATGAAGTTCGGTTCGGACACAGCTGCTATACTAAGAATCTTGAGCACTTTAATCGATACCCCCACAAAAAAGAATAACCTCCCCACCAGATATTTCAGCAGGTGTACGAAAAGACCCCCCACTCTAAAAAAAAAAATAAAATAAAATAAAAAAAATAATACAAAGATGAATTAAAACAATTTTTCTTTCAATTAAAACGGCAGTGAGTGTCTGTGAGACCGAGGGGGGGGGCATGAGCTGTAGCAGCTAGGTTCGAATCTGAAACACGAAAAAGCAAAAGGGAAAAAGTTAATGCGCTAGTTGTCTTGGCCACGCTGACTTATGATGTCATAACGCTGCAATATAACGTTTTTAAATATACTTTCAGCTTGCTACGCGCGTGTGTGACTTGCAAAAAGTGCGATGCGAATAGTGACCCGTTCCTTGCAAGAAATGGTCTAGTTGACCATCACAGAATCTTTTTTTCTAATTTTCACATTTATCTGAGGCTCTTTCAGATGGTGCCGGTTTCGACCCAGTCCGATGCAACTGACAAAAGGTTTTAGCGGACATACAAACACAAATCAGCTGATGGAGAATTTACAAGTCTTGATATGTACTCGTCTTCACTGAATGATCAAGTATGGTATAAGGCTCTATATAAAAGTGAAGGTTTAAACACATCCATTATATAAAGGGTAGTTGTGTGTGTCCAGCTAAAATTAAAAACTTACGAAACAAAGGTCCACAAAGTTTATGTATTCTTGATCAGTGTTGCCCAGAATGAATATTTTAAATTTAGAAAAATGTTTAGAATCTAAACTGATACATATTTGAAGTGTGTGTGTGTGTGGGGGGGGGTCTGTCTATTTTCCAGCCACCAAATAAAGAGAAATAACTTTTTTTTTTTTTTTTTTCTCCACGGTTAATTTCCTCATGCTGACTCATTTACAGAGTTGTCTGTGTATATGTCTAGAGAAAGGAATAGGCTGGGTGGAGAAAGAGGAGGAAACGGGGAAGAGAAAAAGATAGAAATAGAAGTTTCAATAGAAATATGTTACTGTTTCAATCAATGCCGGGTAGCCCTGCTAGTTTGATTTTCCTTTTATTTTGCATTAGCGGGGGGGGGGGAGGCGTCGTTGCCCGGGTGTTTGGAGGTGTGCGTGTTAAGAAAAAAAAAAACACGTTGGCCGAGTGTTTGGAGGTGTAAAAGAAAAAAAGGTTATATAAAAAGTTTATATCACGATTTAAATGTGATATAAAAAGTTTAAAGTGAGCTGAGCGAGAAGGCCGGCGAAAAAAAAAAAGCCTTTTGCAGACATGCACAAAAAGCGAACCTACATACGCACACACACATTTTCGCTTTTATATATATATATATATATATATATATATATATATATATATATATATATATATATATATTAAAAGGATACTGACCATACTGTACTGAAGCAGCACTAACCCTAGACGGATTGAAGTGGCTTCCTCCAAAGGAGGAAGTTTCTTAGGAATATGAAGTTCACAAGTGATCTCCAGTTTCATATATATGTGAAATGACATTAGGATTTTGCTGTTCTTGCAGAGGTGTATCAACGTCTTCCTACAAACATCACTTGCTATTTCCAAATTGTCACCCATCTGGTTCTGACCAGGCTCAGTGTTGCTTAACTTCAGTGATCTAATGAGAACCGTCGTGTCAATATCATTATGCTGTACATAAAAAAATATAAAAAGGATTGACGGCTCGATTCTGAGATCAGCCTAAATGACAAAAACTACTAAATAATTTAAAAAATGCCCTCTTAACTTCTGACTTAATTTTTTCTTAAAGACTTGTATTGGAGTAGTAATATTTATTTTGGTATTTCATTTTTGTAGCAAACAACATTGTATCCACGTGTTATTTGAAAATGATTATTGTTGGCATTTGTTTCCCTGATATCTTTCTAGTTAGACACTGGGATCTTATGGAGGTACCACATGTAGGCAGCTAACACTGGATTCAAACTTGGCATGCCCACTAACCTCTTAGCAACTGTCACATCCCTGTTTTTTTCTTTTGTCTTGATGATTCAAGGAAGGTCATTGTCGTTCCAATTGTTTCATAGTCACTGGCAGAATTAAACCATGAACAATGTTTCTGACAAAGAGGGAATAATTGCTGTTTTTTTTTGGGGGGGGTGGGGGGCATCTGTCCATATAACACTTGTTATTAGTTAGTTTTTGAGCTCCTCACATCAAATGGCTTCATGTCTTGTCTGGAGCAATTTCCATTAAAAATGTCCATTTAATAATGAAGAAAATAATGATTTTTCTTTTTTTTTATTCTTTTTTTCTTTTTTTTTCTTTCTTTTTTCTTTCTTTCTTTTTTAAGCATTCATTTGAAATGAATCGGATGATTATTCTTGGCATTCGTTTCTATGATATCGTTCCAGGTAGAATTCTTTCTAGAAAAGCATCAGGTACTTACAGGATGCACTGTGTGAAGGTTGCCAACATCCCTAATTGAAACTGTTTCTGTGGAACAAACTGGATTTGAACTTTGTACACCCAGGTTGTCAGTCTGTGTCGTTAACCACTTGGCCACCATCACCTCCCTGTTGTATTTTTTTTTTTTTCCCGCCTTGATTTGAAAATGAGGGAGGTCTTGCACAATTGTACAAACAATTGTTGTTT
This sequence comes from Euprymna scolopes, assembly GCF_053919585.1. Classification (NCBI taxonomy): domain Eukaryota; kingdom Metazoa; phylum Mollusca; class Cephalopoda; order Sepiida; family Sepiolidae; genus Euprymna; species Euprymna scolopes. The sequence goes on from NC_136510.1 coordinate 25,888,517, forward strand.
CAATAGTGACTGGCAGAATTAAACCAGCTCTAATTACAAAGTTTGTAATCTTTTTATTGATAATTCATTTGTAACATTCCATTCTTTGAATTTCTGAAAACTTTTTGCATCCAGCGACAATAACAATGGCCTACATGGATTGCTGCCGAGGGAATTGTGTGTGTGTGTGTGTGTGGTTAACGTTTGCAAGTTTTAAACTCCCTTGAATCCATTATGCTCACATACACATTGACACAGTTGAAATGTTCGTGTGTTTTTGTTATGCATGGATAGTCTAAACCAATTTTTTTTTGTTTTTTTAGCACACAGCCACAATTTAATAAATCTGCACAAAGAATTTATTTTATGTCGGGCCTTTCAACTTGTGTGGTAATAAAACTTCTCAAATGTACTTGTGATGTTAGGCTGTGTAAGGTGTTAACTTTGGTCAAAATCACTTGTTCTTTCTTTGTTTCATCGGATTATTTCGATTATCGATACTATTCGACGACATTCAGATGCAAAAGCTATCTAAGAACACTGCCAGACACAAGAAGTACCTTTGTGTGAAATTTCATAAAAATCGACCCAGTTGTTTTCGAGTCCATAGGGAACGAACTCCCTTATACAGTTTTTTTTTTATATAATAGGGACATATATATATATATATATATATATATATATATAATATATATTGTTTATATCTTTTGATGGTGTCCATTTTTATTTATACATTTTTTTTTTTAACCTTCTCATGTTGGCTATCGTTTTGTTGCTGTTACCTTCGGGCCGGGATCAAAGTGTAGTATCTGTTCTGCAGATGCTGCACTTGAGGTAATTTGTCCCGGTCAATGGAGGGGAACCCCTCTATACTTGGATGATTATTTTTGGTCCCAACCAGAGTGCCCCCTTTTTGCCCTACTTTTAGGGGAGCTGGTCCCCCCCCCATTAAAAACGACCTTGTGTCACATTTGCTTTCATGGGGAAGCAAATACCTAAATTTGTCCTGTGAGCAGGAAAAAGCATATTTGTAGGTGTTGAAATTCCTCCTCACTGGTTCATTGCCGTCATCATGTTTGACTAGATGCGAACATGTGTGGATGTTGATAATTACTCGAATGCAGAGGCGGGGTAGACAGGGGGGGGCGAGGAAAGAAAGCCGTTTCTTTATTTGTTAGTGCATACAGGATGACAAGTGGGCGTGTGAGAACAGTCGAAAAAGGGAAACTTAGTTTCCTACCAGACCTCCCCCAACTCCTTCCCTTCCGTCCCCGCCTCTTGTTCTGGGAAAGGGCAACATAAGGAATGGTATAAAAAAAAATTAAGTTCACAAGGTTTAGAATTTCAATATTTGGTTCACATTAATTTAACTCTTGCTTTTACAATTGCGAATTATTTAAGACTTCTACCTAATCATCATGGCTGACTGAACGAGAGCATGGATTAAAGGGTTCCTTTTAAAATTCCATTTCTGAATTCGACAAGGTCCACCTGACGAATGTCGGAGGTTACATCAACCGAAATGGCGTGAAAATAGCACGCAAGATGAAAATGGTAGTTCGAATAATCCTTATAAGATGAACATTAAGAAATATAA